>NC_089724.1:11448409-11764909 GCF_035083965.1 Branchiostoma lanceolatum
TAAATAACGCGATATTTCAGCCAAATGTAAAACGTACCAAATTTGGAATCATAGAACATTAAAAAGATGTGCAAGCCTCATATGTGTTTTGATGGCTGGAGTTGCCGCGAATGCTTCATACAACAGGCTGGAGAAAGTCATAAAGTAGCGTGTAGAGAACAGAAAGGCTATAATTCAGACTCGAGTGGTTTATGGGAAAGGTTATACGTTTGACTGAGGATGTGATGTCGTCCTAAAAGCTTTGATATAGCACAACCAATTCCCCATGAACATGTTTACATCAGCCATCCCAATGGTTTCTACTGGATGTTACATTTGTACATACAGGACGACCTTGACTACATAAAAACATGATGTACTATGAAAATACCACTTTGCTTGAGGCAAGGGTTGTGTAAAGTAGTTTATGATACAATAGGACATGCTTAGTGTTGTATGGCACGCATTTGGAATGTACTTTGTTTGGGTGATTATTCGTCACGGTTAAGAAACCCAAACAGATAACATAGCAGATATATTGAGCGGACTAAACCGTTGACCCAACCATCATCTTTTGTGCCGCAGTCATCCCTCAGTATCTAAGGAATTGCCAAAATTGAGGAGAGACTGCGGTGCGAGACAAGGTGGTCGACTTGAGGGATCAGTCCGCTCTGAAAAAGCATTCCCTGATAACGCTTCACATGGATCAGCAAACCAAATGCCATGCCATATGATGAGTTTTAAGAGAGTTTCTTACGTTTATGTCGTTTCTGGTAGTACTCTTTTAAAGACATTTTACAGCTTTTGCCAGTCCGTATATATCATCAGTATTTGTTTTCTTCTGAGGACCGAATTGCCAAAGCTAACGATATTTCTAGAACATGATGTTTGGCCTTCACTAATTTGCAACGTAATTGTCTGAATGTCGGAGTGTTCATCAATACCTCTGCCCTGTAGATTCTCACGCAACTACGAGGACATGATTGGGCCCATGGCCATGAGAGTGCGGAGAAAGTGCGAGGCAGCCACCTGTGCACAGATGCACCTGGGAGACCGACTGCGGCTCCTGGGCACCGGCATGTTCACCAACACCGGTCCCGAGAGTCCCGGCCGCAAGAAACGTTCCCTGGGAGCTTCACGCCGCTCAGCGAGCCGCCTGTAGGAACGGCGTCTCCTGGGAACTCGTTAAGGTAATATTCCGGATCTAAGTGATGGCACGTCACGCCCATGTGTGGACCCGGCCGGCTGTTGTGATGAGAATGAAGGGTCGCTGATGACCGCAGGGACACGGGCGTGGGTAACTTGGAAAGTGTTGAATAGATGCCAACAGAAAAACGGAATCTAAACTCACATGTATGATGCACGTATTTTCAAAACAGGGGGGCTGATTCAGACCGTCAATACCTCGGAAGAAATGCAATACAGACTGCAGTGACATGTCTTTCCTTTCCTTACAGAAATGAAGAGTTGATGACAGTGAAGGAACTAGAGCCCATCTCCGACTCCCAAGTGGAACACAAGAGAACATCAGAAGTGGAAAGGCAATTGGATTTTTTGTCGAATATATTTATATCTTTGCTCACGGCAAGGTTTACTATTTAAAGATTTGAAAATAGGAGATAAAAGGTACTGTTTAGCACAGATTTGCATTCTGTGCCTCCGTACATTGTATTTTGTGACGTTTCAGAATACTACAGTAAAACACCCAAAAAATCATGACAGCTGTTTAAAGACGTCATAGGAATTAGATAATCATAGACACGGATTATAGCCAGCTGAGCTAGTGGTTTAGTGCAAGAAAAAACTTCATTGTTTGTAGTAAATTTGAACGAACATAGTCGATATAGTACCAGGTGGATGCAATACAAAGCAGATTGAATTACTTGCATCACAACAAAATATTTATGAAATGGTATCATTGCCTTTGTATGTCATTAAGGCAGGTTCACATAATAAAAAAAGGTCTCCTTCACTGCAGTTGAAGCGTGGTTATGTGTCGTTATTGGCGGAAATCTAACATCAAATTAGACTTATTCATATTCAATTCGCACAATTTTCAGTATTCATCTGCCTTTTCAGCATCCGCGAAATGTGTCACCAAGTTTTGTACCATTTCGAAAATATCTTATGATCCTACTGAGAGTTTGAGAAGGGAGGACCAAAATTACAGAGCTTACATTTGTTTCACGTAATAGAATGTTTATCCTCCTCTCTTTCCCCCATTGTATCCCAAGAATATCCCCGGTGTGGAGCCAAATTTCTGCTCCGCCAGATTTTTGCTCTGTAGGGTAGTGTGTGTGCATGGAGTTAGGGTTAGGGCTAGAGTTAGTTAGAGCTAGCTTCTACAGCGGGATCCCTCCTCCCAAAACTCGCTCTGAGCAGACTTCTGCTTGAAACTTACCATGCCCCACAAGTGTGGAAACCCCCAAGCAGTGTCGGGGAAATATTTCACAGGGGGCCCCAGTGTATCCACGTTAGACAAATGTGTGTTCTGCTGGGTTGGCGGAAAAACCTGTCCAGTCTGGTCAGCGGGAAAACCTGTCCAGTATGAAAAGAGGGTCGGCATGAGGGTTCCTGGCAACGCTTTATGATCCTTAATGCTAAATTCAGGAGCGCCGATGATGCTTAACGGTAAATTGATGCAGATTCCTATGTGATTGGCAGCATCACGAATGGTCCAAGGGTGCAACCAATGTAGGAGGCCGGGGGCATGCTCACCCAGAAAATCTTAAATGACACACCCTACTAATAGCTGAATCCTACCCTTTATCATTTGAATGACACACCCTGCTAATAGCTGAATCTTACCCTGTATCATTTAAATGATACACCCTACTAATAGCTGAATCTTACCCTTTATCATTTGAATGACACACCCTACTAATAGCTGAATCTTACCCTGTACCATTTAAATAAAATCCATAGAAATGGCTGAATCTTACCATCTTTTTTTTAATGACACACCTTAGAAATAGCCGAAACAAAAAAACAAAAAAATAAATTCGCAAAAAAACGATATTTCAAAATATACTCGTAGGCACGCGTCTTACTATCATGTAAATTCCTGCAAAGTTATATTGATAAACATCAAAGCACAAGCCATAGAGAGCGTTTTACTAAAAAAGGGGCGTGGCCTTATAAATCTTGATGACGTAATCATGACATCGTACTAATTTGCATAAATTATCACCTTGCTATAAGGTACTACCTGAAAAAAAATTAAGGTTAAGGAAGGTTTGTAAAGCTTAAGAGAGGGTTTTCTCAAAAACATCCCAAAATTCCTCAGCCACCCTTCAACAATACCTTAACCTGTATCTTTTTAATGACACACTCTACAAATAGCTTTTTTGTAGGTTGTGTCATTCAAATGATTCAGTGTAATATTTGGCTATTTGTATGGTGTTTCATTCAAAGGATCCAGGGTGAGATTTAGCTATTTGTAAGGTGTGCCATTCAAATGATACAGGGTGAGATTCAGCTATTTATAGGGTATGTCTCTTAAATAATAGAGGTGCATGATTCACCTATTTGTAGGGTGTGTCAATCAATTGATACAGGATCAGTTTCAGCTATATGTCAGGCGTGTCATTTAAATGATACATGGTAAGATTCCGACATTTCTAGGTGTGTCAATCAATTGATACAAGGTCAAGGTAAGATCTACATGTAGTCATTTGTGTGTTCAGGGTGTTTTATTTAAATGATACAGGGTGTGCACCAGATGGGGAATTGTGGAAATCAGAAAAAACACATTGAAAATTCATTGAAAAAAAAGGGAAAAAGGTAACTATTCATATTTTTTACAACAGTTACTGTAACGTATTGAAGCAGATTTTCAGCAATTGGATATCAATTCTAATTTTTTATTTTGTTAAAACCTGAAACGGACGCTACAGATGGGGATACAGATGCTACAGATGCTACATTTTGATGTTGATGGTGCTATACTGGGCAGAGTTTTAGATGTATGATAACAACGGTTTGAAGGGTGTTCTGTTATGTGGCAATAGAGGCCTCTTATAGAGCAGGTTTGTCTTTGTCTTTCGCAAACAGGCACAGCCCAGTGAGATACCTGCTTAAACTACTGTGAAATTGGTGCAAAAACACTATTTCAGCAGAAAGAAGGTTAAAACTCTTCGTCAATCTGCAGCATGGAAATGCATTTTTGAAGTTAACGAAATGCACAGTCATTAGAGTTTACTTCTTGCTTCAGGTCTGTCTATGTTTTTCCTCAAAAAGCCCAGAATCTTGGACCAGGAGTCCTCTTGAGCAGTAGCGTGTCCTTTTGGTTCCCCACCAGCATATACGTAAACACCTGCAACATGACGGAGATTATGGGGGTTTATTTTCATTTTCTCTTCTAGTTATTCAACATACTTCATTTAGCCCTTCTGGGCAAGAATGTTGTCATTGTCTTCACTAGATACAACCACTAATATTGACTACTAAGAAACTGATTTTTGCTTTGTCATACCTTTTTTAGTTTGTATTGTCCAACACGCATGTAGAGGGGTAGGACCTGATTATTCTTCCAACATTACTTGCAAAACGTCGGCTTGGCAGGCCGGCACGCGGCGCAGCAGTGGCTGGTTATATCTAACTCAATGACCTGTCACACCTAGCCTTTGCACATCTGACTGCAAGTGTTCTTTAAAACTATCTAGTGAGGATGCTCCTACAGTATTTGATGACAATGAGTTCCATTCTATTATAGTTGTCAGAAAATACAAATTTTTAAACACATCAATCCTACCCCTAGGTTGGTATTCAAGTCAACCTTTAGGCCTGATCATCAGCTCGATCCAAATACATGTCTTTTGACTCTATCTACACATCCCTGTGGTGCAAGCAGTCACCTGAACCACACTGCTTAGCCACATAGAGATCAAATCCGTGTATCCAGGGGGTGGGGTTTGATTCCCACTTGAGCACATGTGAGGGGTTCTATTTGTCACTTGAGGGAGCTTCAGGAGTTAGCCTCTGGCATTTATCCTCTGCATGCAAAATAACCATGTGTTCTTGACAAAAAACATGAGCTGTAGCAAAGCAACAAGTTGCGCTACAAGCTGACATACAATAGGATAACTGTTCGAGGTCATACCAAAGTGACTATCAAAATTGTAACACATTTCAGTTAAATATCAGTGTTGCTTACGGAAGGCCCCATGGAAGTAGAAGCCACAGTGAGGGGTGTACGGTGGCTCGATCAGGTGACCTGTCCCAGGGTACTTCAGCAGGGTGTAGTTAGTCTTCCCATGGGCCTTCATTCTATCAATGGCCTGCAGGGTAGATATAGTCATTATCTCCCTGAGGAGGATGGCAGACAGTCCACCAAAACATCAGCAGATAAATCCACACTGGTTGTGTCCAAAAGCAACTCTATCAAAGTCAGGATCTACAACAACTTACCTTGTTGGCATGGAAGACAGATGGAATGTTGATGTCGTCTTCCCCTGCCACAAACAGGATGGGGCAATGAGATTTCTCCACCTAAAACAGTGAACAACAACATACTACTATCATAATAGCAAACATGCATGCATGATTGGTAACATATGGACATATGGAGTATCTCTAGATATACATGCGGAATGCATCCTAGACGACACACAGTCAAGAGACTGGCAAAATGACCTGGAAGAGACAGTCATGCGGGACTGAGAAGAGTTGTGTTACACCTGAAAGAGAGTGATAAAGCATAAAAGCATAAGCACTGGATAGAAGAGAATGGCAGGCCGTGGTGGTTCACATAGGCACTAGAGAACAATTTCTTAGTATTCAGTAAGCAGTAATCCAGAAAAAGAGAAACAGAAGTCATTTCTGACCTGAATGCAGGCATGAATCCCGGGTTCTGTAGTGATGTCCTCCAGTTGGTTTTCTACATTTGCGAATCTATCTTCAGTGAACACGATCTGATCTGCCATCCACCTGCACATGGTAAATAAACAATGGCTCATCTCTGTCTGCAGTATTGCTATACATCTTAATGAACTACAAAAAGACTCCATAACAGAACCCAGAAAAAAACGTCAATTCTAAGCTTAAACTTGATTTCCACCTATCTGTAAGTGCAGCTATATTTTCCAAGAATGGGAGTTCTTTTTCCTGGAGCTCTATCCCATATTCCCCTACAGTTTTTCCACATGTAGAACAGGCAACTCGAAAGTAGATTTGAAAAAAAAAAATTCCTTCAGGCTTTTAACAAAAGACATGTTACAGGGTGTTTGCACTCATATGACATGAACTTTGACATTGAGTATTGTCCTCCATGCTCGATGACTAAACCTGGAAGTTGCCAATAAATTTGAATGTTATTACTGTGAAGTAATTTTGATAATACCATGCAGATTAGTCTCATTCTTCCAGGTTGAACCAACCAATATGGTGGCTGTATGGTCACTGCAAAGAGTTGTAAGAGACCTCAAGTATGCTAAGAGTTACATTTCTTTCCATCACAATGTCTGAATTCAAATACTTATATAACAAGAACTAACAAGAACTGTGTTTTAATCTTTTTGGACATAGCCCAAACAAGAACTAAGGCCAGCATACAAAACATTAAAAAGCTTTGCAAATAAAGCAGTCAAATCTGTCCAAGAAGACCACTCAGGTGACCAGCTATAATCTGGTCTATGTGGACAGGTGGTTACTATAGACAGGATTCTTTATTCTTATATCAATGGCCGGGACAAATCAATGGACCAATGAAAGTGTTTACATTGGCCAGGTGTTCCTTATGTACAGGTAGGTCACTAGTGCAGGTCTGACTGTAATCTGAAAATCAGATAAAAAGAATGAAATTAACAGACAGCAAACAGAGTTGTTCTATGATAGTGCTGAGGATGGACAAACAGCCTGAGTAAAGTATGAAGGATTACAAACACTCTCACCAGGTGGGAGGAACAAAGCCCCCCGTAGACGACCTTCCTTCAACGGTATCCTCTTGACGCCTTTCCCGAGGTACCATCTTTCCAGACGTGTTGTCACCAGCACTGCAGGGTTCTGTTGCTCCATCACGTCTAAGTGTCCGTCATGCACACTTAGGTCTACCAGGAACGGTGTTGAGACGTCTTTCTTCCTGAGACGGAGTCCAGGTTTCTGACCAGGTGAGGGCTGCATGCTCCAGAACAGACCCATCTGATCAACACCTGTACACGACCAAGGGGAGATTTTGTGCATCATCTCAAGTTAGTCAAGACATATAATACTTTGATACAGACCAAAGATGCTCCTAACATGCACGCTGTACGCTGGGACGCCATGATAGTGCAAAGAAATTATATCTTATTGACATATAGGAACACGGCCTTTGCCATAAAACATTGCAAAAAAATACCTTTATACAGCCCTCCCAGCGAAGGCTGTTTGGCCACAACAACCCTTCCCATGTCATCAGCCCTGTAGTGTGCGTATGACTGGAAGCGGGTGGTACCCTCCACCAGCCGTGCATGTAAGGTGACCGGTTGTCTGGGAGCCAGTCTCTCCACGGTGATGTCCACCTTGTCATCAACCAGGGCTTTGGCTGGAGTCACCAACAGCTGCACCTGGCTGCTCAGTTTTCTATAAAAAAAAACAATGACAAATTGGAGGCATTTTCTAAAGAATGGCATGTTGGATTTTTGGTGAGCTACAAAGGCATTATCTTTTCAAATATACCCAAAGATTATTTGAATCTGAAACGAATCTGTAACTCTATTTGTGCTGATCAGCTCAGGCCAAACCCTCATGCATAGCTTTCGAGCCCAGGAAGGGTAGCCTGCTGAGGTAGCCCACCCCACTAGCCTAGCCCACCTTTTCCAGATATCCCTGATCAACTCCATGCATAACTGTTAAATGACTACAATTATGCAACTTTGGGATTAAGACACCATGCTTAAATCAAGTTATACAGGTAGCGTTACACCGTGTTTTAATAAGTGTAGCCTGGATATTTTCTTCTCTATAAATCACAATATTCATTAAGCATAGTGGCACCAATGAGAAAACTTAATCAATAATGTATGCATAAATGTATATAATATCATAGTAGCCTACTAGTACTGTGGTCTACTATTTTAATGTAAGCGCAAATACGCAATCCCATAGTCGCCACTTACACAGCTAGCGATATTAATGTAACACCGTTTAGTATATATATCCGTCAACGTTACGTAATGACATTTGTTACCGCCATTGTTCTGACCCTGAGAAACAGCCATATCTTATGTTGTTGTTGTTGTCCTTGCTTCAAGTTCAACGTCTATTTCATCGCTAGACGTGGTCTCTTAATAGCTTAGCTTGGTGCTGGGTTTCACTTGATTCAGTTACGAGTCAACTGCTTTATGCATATGTAAACTGGATGTGAAGGTCCAAAATGGATGTAAAGCATCCTACCTGACTGTAGACTCTACTCTACTCTACTCATTATACATAGTGGATTTTTGTGTGACTACCAGGTGGAAAAATAGACACTAAACAGGGACGACAACAACAACAACAACATGTACATATTGAGACACCTTTACCTGTATTGCATTCTGGCCATATGAAGCATGGTCACAAGATCCGTTTGCTGTCACGAGACAAACTACATGCTGATGTTCATAAATTTATCTCGCCCTCCCAAGCGCCAAGCGAAAAGTTCACGGTGACCCTTGACCTCTGACCTTATGTATCCTGATTATAAAAGTAATGTACTCATATATTTGTTCATAGCTTGCATGGAGAAAATATTACTACATGTATTATAATCATCATTCACCAGTTTGTATTATTGCAGCCAGTAGGTAACATCTGTAATCAGTATTGTTGTAGTTGTTGTTGTTGTCCTTGTTTAACGTCTATTACTTATCGCTAGACGCGTACGTGATCTCTGACGTCATCTCTTGGTGCTGGGTTTCACCAAGGTCCTTGGTTTCACTTGGTTCAGTTACGAGTCTCTCTAGGTATTTAGCACTTGGTGACTTTTATTTGCGTGTTGCAGTAATAGATTCTATGAGAGTGCATCAAGTCTGTGCTGATTCTCGATGTACCGAGAGAAAGCTGAATATATCAGATGTTGTTTGTCAGTCAGGAAGGTCTTCTCTCATCCGGGCGGCAAGAGTGACGATATCCGTGTCCCTGCTTTCCTCTGTAAAATGAAGCTGTTGTAATGTGCTCGAGACACCGCCTCCACACGGGACCCCCATTTTACATCTTTTCTGAAAGATGGTGTAGCCCCGACTAGGATACCCGGATGATATTGGTGTGTTCTTTGTCTTTCAGTAAGGTCCGATAGTACCATCCGCATAAATGTTCACCTCTACCACACCTCAACGATATCGCAGCGTTTTAGCAAACACCCTCGTCATTTTTCAACTATTTTAGTGAATATGGGCTGCAATGTTATATAGATAGAAATGTTCAACACATATCGTTGGCCCTGTTCCGTCTTAATTGGATAGTTAAGATAAGGTATTGGGAGCAGAAGTGGTGTATAGTGTACAATCAACAACAAAATGACACTCGTACGCAATCTTATCTAAATCATAATATTCTTTGCTGCAAAGGAATTCGGTCTGCCTTTTTCAATGTGAAGTTTGTGTGAACTAATTCGGAGTTTTGTGATGGCTGTTTGAATGTTTGTAGTTTTTAGATGTGTCTCTTCGTAGTAAGCATTTTAAAGTAAATATGCTCGTATTATGATGTTACTACGCATTTCTGTTGTTATACATAGCAAGAAATTGGACATAGAACAACAAGGCACATATTAGAATCTTACAGAAAATCTTACATCGGATAAAATTGTACCCAAGGGGATTCATCGTTTTGTGTCATTACTTGGTTAGATTAAGCTTATGCAACCTTTTATTCTAAACCTTCAATTGTAGATTGCTCACTGGGTTTTGCTTATATACCATAACTTGGCATAAGCAAGCAGGCTCCTGGAAAAAACGAAGGCTTGGCTTTTTTTTTAAATCATACATCTTACGGTAACGTGTCCTTAGCGTTTTTCAAATCTTTCATCTTACAGACACAGGTCATTAACTACTATGGTAAATTGACAAGGTTGTGACAATCTTTGATTAATTGGGCTCTGCTTCTTACTCATGAGCATAGAGTGTTCTGAAAAAACGAAGTTTCTTTCCTCCAAATCTTACATCTTAAACTACAAGGTTCCTGGAAAAACGAAGGCTTTCTCCAAATCTTGCATCTTACATCTTGCAGACATGGGTTATCAAACAGTGTGTGAGTGTGGGTTGGAATGCATTCCCTCCAGCCCACCCACAGATTAACATATATTTTCCTCAAGGAAATTCCATTAGATACCAAACCACCATGAATAGCCTTGGGGCCCAGAAAGGGTAGAATGCTGAGGTAGCCCACCCCACTAGCCCACCCCACCATTTCCGCGAACCCCATAAAGATCAACCTGTACGTGTTTTTCAGCATCATTGTATGAAAACAAAAGAGTCAAATATGTTGGTAACGTGTAGGGTACACATGTCACATTGACTCGTGAACGATGGTCCCTTGCATTTTATTTGTTGACGTTAAAAATCCTTAACACATTGGGTTTTTTCTTATCATTACCATTACAGGTCTTCTGCTTGTCATATGTCTTATAGCCAGAAAAACACGGCCATTTCTTCCTTCTTCTAAGTAATTGTACCCTCTTCCTGATGTATAAGTCGTTACTCAGTTAAGGCAAAATAATTCGACCGGGTACAACAATAGGTGCAAAACGAGAACAATCAATCTATCATTTACAACCACGTGCTTTGGCTTCCGTGTGCGAAGACGCTTGCTGGATAAAACCCCACAATATGCTGTGGACCTTAACAGCTCTTCAAAAACCTTTTCATTTATGTGTAGAATTGTCTTGTTTCGCTGGCTAGGTTTTCAGCCAATCCCCAAGCTGGGACCTGTATGCAAAGACAGTACATATTCAACGTTCAGTACTACATTAATGGTTAAAACACCAGCATCATTGAAGCAGCCACAACAATATTAGGCCTTTTACGAACACTCATCTTAAAAGATACAGATTTCTGTAATGGTTATGTTATAATTTTCTGATCCCCAATAATAAGCCTCTTGTTGTCCGCAAAATACAGTGAACCTAGGGTAACAGCGGATGCCTTCATTACAATATAGGTACACAGTTTTCAAATAAACATCATTCATGAAGCCACACATGGAAAGTCAACCTGCGTACAACAGTTAGTTTGGGAAGGGGAGTAGGGAAAGAAATGATTAAGTATAATTGATCAAGGGTAAAGAAATAAGAGACCACAAAGCAATAAAACAAGAAGAAGTATGAACAAACGACCCACATGTTTTGTCAGCGTCGGCCACTCATGAGCAGCTCGTTGGAGTTGATAGGGTTGGGTCCACGTGCAGTGGAGTAGTACTGGTTCAGTCGGTCTAGTACCGTTCCCACAAGCCCAGTACTTAGTCTGGCATCTGAGAAAATAAAAGTTAGTCAGCTATCGGCACCAAACAAAAGGTAGTGTTGTTTTTTTCCTTCAAGTTAGTCATCCAGCGTGTACGAAGGTTTTCATGTTTTTTGTTATCAACGGTTAATCGCTCGCTCACGGCTTCAAACATCACACTTCAATAAGTTAAACGTTGGCTGTTAACGTGGATATTCATGATGTCCGACTGACATGTGTCACGATCACGCTAAAGGGCGGCTTTACCAGTGGGATATATAGGGCTGACACCATATGAAAATGGTATAGTTAATAAAACTGGAAAGAAAAAAGGTGGTTAACCAGCTCAAATTTCTTATTTAATATTGCAAACAAATAGCCTGGGTGCCATCCTAATTTCTACCGGGGCTCCTACACTCGCTACCCTCGGGTAGCGAGTGTAGGAGCCCCTGTAGAAATTAGGATGGCACCCAGGCTAGCAAACAAAGCCTACTTTTGACCTCAATTACTGCTATCCATCCGCGCTGTGAATACAAGACAACAGATCTCTCCTTACGTCAAAACAAACGGTGAACTGAACAAATTATCGTTGACCCTACATGTTCCGTCTAACATAGAAAAAGTCTCCAATGCCAAACTGGACCAACATTTTCAAGAAATTTTAGAAAAGAAATATTGTGAAGGAAGTCAAGCAGGCACTACAATCTTGCAAAGCAACTGTGACGTCTGCCCTATACAGAAGTAAGTAGATACTACTATATATACAGTCAATATGACGTCATTTGCAACACGTTGGATTACAGTGTAGGTCTGTTTAAGCGCCAAAATGCTGCTGCTGTAATCCAATTAACCGCCAATATGGTCGCCGAGGATTTAAAGTATAATTGCAAACCGTTATGACGTCAATGAAAAGCATCGATTTCGAATCTGTAAGACCCGTAGCTCACCACCTGTCCGTTTGTCGAACCCCTCCGTTTCGTCCCTGCTGGTGTCGTAGAACTTTCTCCGGATGAGACTTCTGATCTCATCCACGCTGTAGCGGGTATCGCCCTCGGTCTTCCTGATGCCGTGGTCCTGTGGGCCGTTACCGAGGTCCAGGAGAACGGTCCGGCAGCTCGTGACGTCAGCATACAGCAGCAAGATGGCCGATAGGACCAGGATGCACTGTGGCGATTGGAACAGTTGCTTCATCTCCTACTTGCTGCAGAAAAGATTTGTTGGTAATCATAAGTGTCGACGCTCCAAAAAATTAATAACTTGGGATTTAATAACTTTGTAAACCGTTATCAGCCCATAGCTTCGTGATAGTAACCTACTAGACGCCCCTCCTTAAAAACAAAGTTCACATTTGGTGCGTGTATAACGCGATCGGTGGTCAAAGAAAATATTGCCACAACTGCGAGGGCACCTGAGAGACATCTCCATATAGCACGTAGAAATTCTGGAACTTGGTACAAATTCCGCTAGAGAGCGCAGTACTGTTGGATATTAGCAACCACCATTAACCCAGCAAACATGGTCGCTCTCAATCATTGAGCAAGCTATTTTCATGTAATCCTCTGTACGGACTTCATCATCTTCACACGCCAGGGCTATTTGCTTTAATGCTTAACGTAGCAATCGGTACTGACAAGGTTATGATATGTGCTGTGGTAAGCTACAAATGAAACACGTATCATATCATAAACGGTCAAACTACGTAGTGACAGACAAAAGTCTGAAACGTCGATCTGAAACGTCTGAACGTTTACGAAACTTATCTAGTTGCTTGGGTAACTTTTGTATTGTGTATCTTATCACCTTCATCGACGCACGAACCGTATTATTGTGGCACATCAAGTACATTAGGCCACAGCAAGTTAATTTTATGGATGACATCCTCCGCAGACTCCAAAACTAATGAGATAGGGCCAAAAAAACAAGATTCCTTTATTTTCAAATTTGAGATCATAAATTATGTTAAACAAGAATTGAGGCGACAAAATATGATATCACGACCAACAGGTCTTTCATTCCTGTATTCAGCCAATGAGGTTTCATATATGATATAAAACCTCATTGATTCAACAGTAAACATGTCCCTGTAAATGTGTATACATCTCAATAGACTAACTACAACAAATGCAGAAAAGAACTTGCGCAATTGTTGTACCATCATCTGAAGCAACTGCACTGGGTATTCATATGCGATGAAACACCTTGTGTGTACATCTTAATTAACTACAACCAAGGACATTATATAATGCAAGGCATATTTGCCAATTTTTGGCATGTTGACCACCGTCGGAGGGCAATGAAATTTCTTGTTTTTTTTTAGAAATCAGGCGAAAATTACTGAGCGCGCTGATGTCATCCATAAAAATGACTTGCTGTGGCCTTACGGTACACCGGGCCCGGGGGGGGGGGGGGGTAAACGTATGACTACTCAGACTGCAGTGACGACAGTAGTCGATATGTGACGCTGTTGACATGCAGATGACAAAAGCACAAACAGCAACCCCTCCAACATATACAATACATGTACATCAATGTACTTATCATATCATTATGGTTTGTTTGACTTGAATTGACTATAAACACACGTCCTATGTAGACCCCGATCTCCTGACAGATTGTATAAATGCCACTTTTCCCTGCACAATAATGAAATATTCATCGCTACCAAAATTTCAATAAAAATGATAGGATTATGTGTATAGATAAGAACATGAGCATATGGACAATTGAGCTGGCTGTGTGATGAAGATTAGCGATTGCAGGACAAAGGAACAGACACTGCATTAAACTTGTATGTACTATATCAAACTAAATCTGAATACTGGATTGTTGCCTCGTGACGAGCTCTTCAGTAAAGGTCGTCTGACAGTAAAGGTTCATCGCCTGATGTCCAGACCTGATTAGCTTGCTTTTTAATGCGGTTAATGAGCTGAACTCAGAGCTCCACTGATGCTGATGTTAAAGATGCAAAAGTGACATCGCAACGAGCAAACGAAGTGTGACAAAGAATACAGAATGCCCTGGTCCCCCCTGAACCTTTGAGTGCAACATGCCACAGATCCAGATACGAGTAGGTGTGTTTTAAAAAGTCAACAGGTCGAAATTTTGGATGGTTTCAAAGGAAGAACTTCCATCCCTTACGGCCCTTGCGAAAGACGGGTTCAGTCCCAACAGAGATGTCCTGTCCCGGGATTGAACCGGGGTCTCCAAGTACCCAACAAGGATTGGAACCAGCAGCTCAACTGTGAGGCTGCTACCAGTTAAACTACAGGTACATCCATGGGCAGATATGTTAACCCGCATTTGCTGATTAACGTTACAGCAGGCTGTGCAATGTAAAAATGACGACCTTTCGTACTGGAAATGCCATTTGCTCTCTAACGCATTTGATACATACATGTCACATTGCCAAAGGGTACAGCAGATGCATTTTCTGTAGTTAAGGTGAGGTGGTGCTATATTTGACTGGCTCCTGCACACGTGCACGGTGGAAATCAATGGCGGAAGAACATTATGCCGGAAGTCTTAAACGACAGTTTTTATTTACTGAAAATACAGTATTGTGTGCTAGACCCCATTGTGATGTTAAAATTAGCTTCAAACAGATTTCCAAGAACTTACGGGAGCAGCATTTGAATGTGTAACAGACGTCAAAGATCCTATCACCTGTAGACATGGATAGTTGCTCGTGACACAGTCTGTTTACAGGCCCTGCAGAAACGCCCTGATCTCCCGGGAGACTCCGGGATAATTTAGCGCGAAGTAATCTGTTCTGATCTGCTGTTTAATTGCTTGTGTAACTCTTGCCTGTGTAACGAGACACCAACATGCCAGTGGGCACGGTGACTGCCATTTGATGAACACTGTCGATATCTGTCCTCAGAAGAACCGTTATGTTACCGTGGACAGCATTAATGTTTAACTGGTAAAACAAGCAAACTTCGGGCAGTAACAATCTCTATACTAAACGCAGGAGCTACATATCTTTATGTTTAGTTTTGATTAGTGCTGAAAACCATACCATCAAAATGATCAAAGACTGTTTCATAAGCGTTGTCTTGAGGGATTAATCTTTCCAGAAGGTTTGTAACCGTATAAGAATCGATTGGTTTTCTGTCATTAAACATTTCCACGTTAGAACTGATATAGTTTATCATTTTACTACCGTTCTTGTTGTTCACCACGCATTATTAGTCATGAGATAGAGCATTTTATATCTATTTTTACATAGAAATAAACAATACAACTCATATGTGTCATAACTATACCTCCAGTCTCGAAAGGTTTGTACTAACGTTACACATTAAGCTTATCTTAAAGAGCTACATGTAGATTTATCTGAGAATGCCAGGTTGTCATTTTGTATCCGACCGATCGTACCTCTGCCAATCAGCAATACCTAGCTTTTAGCGTATTCTGATCTGCTCCAACTGATGCATTTCAGTCCCGTTTGAAAACTTCAGCATGATACATTTGTGCGTATTCTCCAAGCAGAGTTTTCGATCGGAGACCAGAAGTGGTCGCGATTTTTAACGTTTCTTTCCTCGGAGAATGATTTTCGTGTGCTTCTTGTTTGCTTTGTTTTGACATGGTTCTCTCGTCGTTACGAAAATCGATGGTCTGTTTGATAGCGGAAAGGTAGTTCACTAGATAAGTAGGACAGGGCCGCGTAATGCGATATTAATTGATGACATAATCCCGACTACGAGACTCCATGTAACTACCCGTTTTCAGTAACGATTTTACCATTCAGGATGCTATTAATGCTTGTTTTGTTGTGACCTGTACTTAGCCCAGTGTGGTAAAAATGTGCAATAAATGTCTTCATTCATAAATTAATTTGAATCTCTGCACTGTCTGTATAAACCCCGAGGATTAAATTGAGTCTTCCGCATATTGGGAAACTTTAATTTCGGGGCCATACATCATTAGTCCCTTTATAGTTCTGTTAGACCTAATTTTCCTAGCTAATAATTCTACACATAATATAAACAAGTGTGGTGAGAGCGGACATCCCTGGCGAACACCACGGGATAACGGAAAAGGGGTTCAAATAAACCCATTATTTATCACTTTGCTTGTAATATTCCTATAAAGGACGGAACTTCATAAACGATACAACAAATCCAAAATACTTCAAGGTTTTTAGCATGTAGTCCCATCTAAGCTTGTCAAACGCTTTTTCAAAATCAGCTTTAAAAATCATTCCGGATCCGGGTATATTTTTGTTATCATAGTATTGAATTATTTCAAGAATTTGAGGGATATTTCCTCCAATAAATCTATTCTTTAAGAACCCACTTGGATCTTTATCAATCAAATCACCAATTACATTTCTTATGCTAAGTAACATAACTTTTGACAAAATGAGTACATCACAGCACAATAGCGATAACGGACGCCAGTTGGTAAGAAAGGTCGGATCTTTATACTGGCCGTCTTCATTTTGTTTTTAGCAATAAAGTAAGAAGTCTTTCTCTCTGTGATCCAGATAACTCGCCTTTTTCATATGCATTGTGA
Organism: Branchiostoma lanceolatum; assembly: GCF_035083965.1. Classification (NCBI taxonomy): domain Eukaryota; kingdom Metazoa; phylum Chordata; class Leptocardii; order Amphioxiformes; family Branchiostomatidae; genus Branchiostoma; species Branchiostoma lanceolatum. Next base: position 11,465,299 of record NC_089724.1, read on the forward strand.
TTGTGCTTGAGGCATCTGTTCCGTCTACAATACGGTTTTGGATTTCTTTGCGTTTTCTTGAGACGAATGTAATCACATGTCCCAGGAAACAACATTTAAACGTATCCCATATTGTCATCGGGTGAATTGAGCCATTGTTGAATTCATCTATAAACCTTTCGGTAGTATCAATGAATGTTTTGTCTTTCAGAAGTGATTGGTTAAATTTCCAAGAATATTTGCCGCGAGAGAAGTTTGCAGTTTGAATTGAGATAGAAATAAAGCTATGGTCTGATTTGAATCTACTTGCAATTTTTGCACTCGAAACAAGAATAGGAAGCGGGAAAAGACCAAAAAGTAGTCCATACGACTGGCTTGTTGTCGTCTCCGCCATGTAAATCTTGCTGTCTCTGCATGTTTAAAACTCCAAACATCAACCAAGTCAGGTGCTGCTGACATTTCGGAAATTCTTTGTTGGGTACGTGGATTGTAGGTTCTCGGGTTACTGCCCGCCCTGTCAAGTCTAACATTTCGTACTGTATCAAAATTCCCTACAAGAATAATGTTGTCTCGACCGTCTCCCAAGTTTTTAATTGAATTTTCTACGTCATCAAAGAAAGTCGGACTGTCAGAATTCGGAGCATTCACATTTGCTCAGATACAGAACCTTGACTCATTTATGGTGATATCAACTGTTAACAGACGACCAGTCATATCCTTTTCAAAGTTATGGACATTATATTTCACCTTTTATTAAAAAATGTCATAACCCCTTTCTTATCACTTTCCCCATGGTTGAAAATGATAGAACCTCCCCATTCCTTAGCCCACAACTCCTTGTCTTTAGGAGTTGAGTGTGTTTCTTGCATGCATATTTTGTCAAGGATTGTTAAAACCTAAAGTCAGATGTTCTTGCATAACCTACATACACCAGTAGATGGACTTGTATTTGGTCATGTACTACATGTACCTCTCCCCGCTAATGCCAAACATACCCACTGTTTGTTAAGGAAAGTATAAGTTATCGTTATTACTGTTGACGGCTGAATTTCTCTCACTCATAACCTTAAACTCACATTTAACATCTAATTTCAGTTTTCGTTTATGCTTGTCCTGGTTCCTTCGCTGGATAGAGTTACATTTACAACGACAATTTGGTCACTTAATCAACAGCACAACATTTATTTCGGCAGTTTCGCATCAATAATGCATCATGATAGATACTTTTTATTGGCCAATATAGTCGTTGACACAGGACGTTGCAGAGCTGTTGAGAAATTTCTCATTGGAAAACTGCAACGCTTTTATTGAGCCTTTACCAGGACCACTACTGCATCTTCCGATTAGTAGGAGAGGAAACGAAGGCACACCTTGTAACAGGTGTCGATTGAGGTACAGATCTGAAGACAAAAATGTTTTAAAAGTACAAACTGGACGGAATAATCCTGTTAGGGAGTAACGTCGCAAATATCGGTAAGCTTGGTCCCCAGAGAAGTGGCCAAATTTAGGTGCTAAGCAGATTAAGAACACGATTTACTGGAGAGGACGTCATGGCTTAAGGATTAATGGATTAGACGCAGACGGATATCATCACTGACTATAGGTTTTGAGGCGTACGTCTTTCTTCATTGTATGATACATGACAGGGACGTGGTTAGGAAACCATGAACTTATCAACTATAATGATGTCTCAGCGTTCATAGTCACCCTGCTGGTCACAAAGCGCGTCCGTGCCACCGTCTCCCATATATACATACCAGTTTGTGATGAATGTCGTGCGATTCAGGCAATTTACTGTGTCAGATATAAGAGGCCAATGAATAAATCAAGAGGGATGTACGTCGTGTCGGCGAGTTGGTCGTTTCTGAACCGCGAAGGAAACGCCATCCTGACAATATTGGAAAGGCCTTAGAGATCCATACAGTGGGTAACTGACATGGTAACGACACACTCGGAAAATTTCAGCTTCAGAGCAAAAATAAAAAACTCATTTGGACTGGAAGCAATGAAGACATAAATCATCTAGTTGGAACGCTACACCCCCTCATAACTGCCACTACTATCACGTACATTTCCGTTAACCACCTTTATCAATTAACTTGTAACGGTAGGATGTGTCATTCGGTCCATGCACATACTGCTGATGTGTACGGTTCTGTCGTCAACACACCGACAGGTTATATACAATAGTGTACTTCTTTCCGTCAATTTTACACCTGAATGAAGTATTTAGAACCGTGTATGATATGCTGCATGACTTATTACAAAATACATAATACTCGCACGTTCCGTGTGAGAAAGGGTCTTCCAAATAAAGGAAAGGGAATATTTCACATTCTAAGTTTGTTCACACAAAATACATTCTCAAGCAGATATAACCATTCCCAATAGCATTGAGGGGCATTTTCCGTTGTTATCTATCATTTGTCTCGCCCAGCTTCTATATAAAGCTCCAATTTGTGATAGAAGTCATTATCTTCATTCTCCCAATTACTGCACATGGCTACAGAGACTCAATCCTCTCGCACCAGACCTACAATGACCGGGCCAAACATCGTGATTATCTTCAACAGCGAAGGTTGAAAGCCTTCTGACTTTTTAATTTGGCCAGTTCTTCCTTTTTTTTTCTTTCTTTGTAGTTTCCAATTGGTGCCTCGGTCAGACGTATACTTAGTTCACACTAACGTAGATAGGCTTTTGGACGAGAATCGAATCGAATCAGCATCAATTTTTCTCATTAAATGTGTAATTTTCGACAAAGCTGCACATTTAGTCGATGTATATTACATTTCGACTGAAGACAATGAGTAAAGTCAGCAATGGCGACACCGCAACGCACCTGTAGTCGAGTGAAAAGTTTAAGCTAAACCGATCATATTTTGGGCTCTTACCTCCTTAACTCAATGTACTTGGGAACTTGGGAGCCCGTCAAGCCTTCTTCCTGCAGGTACCGACGTTCGAAGTAGCTCTGTAAGAGTTGTGGTACCGCAGCCGAGACTTCCTCCTGTCTAGAGCGGACGTAGTGAAGCCGGGGTGTTTTATGCACTGTTCTATCGTAGCTCTGAAACCACGTGACCACTGCGTGACGTCATAGCACATTTCTAATCGCATTGCAAAGTGGATTACATGATCTCGTGAGGACTTTTCTGCCCTGGATATGTAGTTTGTTATATCCGGATCTGCCCAACATGACAAATCGCATCTAATTAGGTTCTGTTTGTGAGGTCCTTCCTAGTTCATAATGATTTGCATGGAGATGGCTGTTTTCAGTACGGACGTACTCACAACCTGTTGCCTTGTCACTGCACTTATGATGCACGAAATCGCACGAAATTTCTATATTGATAGACGAGGAAATGAAACAAACATGCAACTGCCTATTAGATTCATTTTTAGTTATACATATACTTATCGGTACTATCAAAGGAAAATCGGACAACGTGGCACAATTTTATAGTCTCTTGATTTTTTCCATCCTAGCGACAAAATTCCAAGTTACCATCTAATCAGCCTACGCCTCATAATCCTATCCGCTAAATGAAGTAGTGCTTGATACTCTACGTACGAAACGATTGCGCATGCGTTGTGAGTCGGAGCTCTTATCTCAGTACGTCACACAATAAGCGGTGTTCGGGTCGCAGTCTAATGGACCAAATTAGCCCGGGGTCAGGATCAAAACGGTGACCACTCAACATACGGCCGGAGATAGGCGAGGCTTTCGTTAAGTTCACTTTCATGTGACGACTACAAACAAGAACACGTAGATACAAAACGTGACGTTCTTTCGTTTGTTTGCAACACGCACACTCAAGGGCTGTACAAGCTGCATGTCCGAACAGATTTATTTGATCCACTCACTCCGAAAAGGACCTCTGCTCTTTTCGATAGGTGTGGTGAGTTCTTTTATGTGCTCGAGGCGTGGCTCTCCTCAAACACGGCACCTCCATTCAACGTCCTATCCGAGAGACGTCCTTAACCGAAGCTAGGTTCTCATTTTCACCTGTGTGAAGTGAGGAAAGTGCGTTTCCCATGACCAAGGGCACAACGTCAAGGAGGCATGTCAGGGGATGTGAACCCAATACCTCTGGGTTCTGGGCCAAACACCCTGCCACTGCACCACGCGACGTCACTTCGTGTTGTGTAGTCCCCATGTTTCATACGAAAACTGGTCGTGCTCCTGCATTTGCTTTACACCATGTTTTATTGGTGATTTCCAAACATACATACCCCGGAGGAAGCGTGACTCACACACAGGGTAATCACACTACGGAAGGTAGCGCAGAGCAAAGTAGTGAATAGGGTTCAAGGCAAAATGTTACCAAGTGTCATGCGTTATGTAATCCAACAATAAAACAAGATCTTGTTATACAGCAAAGGTCAGTCATATCTTCAATCTGTTCAGAAACCCTTGGCGATGTGGAGTTTGTTCCATCCAGCAAGCATGGTTCACATTACCCTGTGTATTAGACCAAACTGAATGGTTCAAGGCAAAACGTTCACAAGTTCCATGCGTCATGTAGATAAATGATAAAACAAGATCTTGTTATATACAGTAAGTGTGATACACAAAACACGCTCATATTTCAACCGTTCAGAAAACCTTTCGATGGGAATTTGGACCATTTTGTATGATTCAAATTATGATGGCCCGTTCGTTCAAAAGACTCTGAAGCATTTAAATCAAAGTTTTTTTTTGTCGTGGGCGTAAGCTTAAGAACCGTACGTCAGACGAGTGCCGATATAAAGGTTTTTGAACTGTGACGAATAGATAGATAGATATGGTCACTCGAGGCATGCACAAGACAACCGCTCTGTTTTATCGCCGTTGCTCAAGTGCATCTACATCATTGAGGTTTATGTCTACGATATATCTGAATTCGCACTTGCTTATGTTGAAGCCGATTTCTAGCGTCTTGATTGTTATATGTAACGGTACCTATTACTTGCTACAAAAGTTTCAAATGTAAGTATATCTTTACGCATCAATGCTTTAACAAGCATTTTGCTGAGGGAAATTTTTTTTGCTTCATGACTCAACAGCCACACGTACACTATAACTGCAGTTTAGAGCGGCGGAGCGACGGCAGGCTTTCGTATCTGCGATCAAGCGAATTGTCTAGAATAAGCAGTCCGAAATCCTGGGTGGAGCCAGTCCGCTTGCTGCGGGGCCGCTGTCGCTTGTGACGCAGCGTGCTCCAGATCCAGCGGATCAACTGCACAGATCCTCCCCCAGATAAGCGGGACATCAGGAGAGGGACGCGCCGGTCGCCGCCCCGGGTCACGGGGAGCGCCAGGTTTGTTAAGGCACTGCTGATCTCCGCGCCAACATCACCGGCTAATGGAAGGAGCGATGACGATAAAAGTGCGAGCTTCAGAATGAAACTTCAGCTTCAATTTTGATGGAAGTCATTATACATATAACTTTATATACAGATGACAATAGTTTATCAACAGCTTTTTGATGGAATGTTTGAATTCGTAAATAATGATTCATTTATCTGCATCGGGAGTTTATTCAATTATCGCTTATCATCAAAAGTAGAAACTCATATAGATAGGTTGATACAAGTTAATCGTATCTTATGTCGAGGTAAATGCGACTTGTAACTTATAGGTGTACATGAAATAAAACAACTTATGATATTTGGATAACAACTCTTTTCTTTAAACTAAAGAATACAACTTTCAAAATACGTATCTTTCCCTTCTGATAAGTACTAGTCTGTGATCATAAACAAAGTAATAATGTTGAAATCCCTGCGCGACTGCAGTCCCATATTCCCGTGCCCCTTAATAACGTCATAGATATGGAGACTACCAGGGCCAATGGGCATTGCCTACCACGGGTACATCCCGCTATCACTACACATGACAGGGTAACGAGCGTCTTGATGTCACTTGGTAAGATTGCTTTCCCCTTTGGGTAGCCGTACGTTATTTAAAGAGCATCGCATGCAGTTTAAAGAGCATCGCATGCACTTGATGTACTGACAGTTAGTGTTGGGAGACCATCAGCGAGTTAGAAGGAATCGCTTCTCTGTTACTCTTCAAGATATTGATGTAGATCATCCATATTTCAGGGGAGTAGAAACGGGGATGAGGTACCGTACTGCATAGTTTACAGTCGTCTCCTGTGATGGTATCACGACAGATCGCACTTGATGTATTTCAGAACACGACCAAAAGCTCGTGTAAAGAGGGAACGGTACTGAGTTCCCAAAGCGATTAACTTTACATTTTTGGCAAAAACTTTTGGGATGTAAAATTTCATCATTTCTTTCACAATGGAGGATCTAGCTAGTTTGCCTGCGTTTATTAGAGTTACTCTACAGCTAAAGCCATCCATATACTTTCCTTGATTATCAAGAAACGCACAAACACGCTCTCATAATAGCTTGTCCAAGATACCGACACTTTCCATAGACGTGATGATAGTTTCCCGACGGGCATGTGGTCATCAGCAATCATTGCACGGGCTGAAGCGCCGTCCTGCGACTACTGATTATATTGCAAACGCTCACACCTACAGAGGGCTATTTTGCTATTCCATTCCGCCGTGTTTCTAAGTGCACATTTTCCACATATTAGGCTATGATGTTCAACACTTCAAACATGTCTCAGGCCTACAATCATGGGCTTAGATTGCGGTTCCCTTAATCTACAAAGACGGCGGCACAATTTGACTCAGGTAGGAACCACAGTTCTTGATAGGCCTTGATAGGAACGACGATGTTAATAGATCATTCAAGACCCCCCTGGGTGCTGGTAAAAACTGACCAAATATGGTAAGGATGGCTGCCACATTTGTGCACATATCACGTCCGTTTGAGTTCAGTATTGACAGTTTGTGGAGAAGAACTTGTATTGTTACTTTATCCCACCGTTGTGCTGTCGGCTAGCCTGGTTATCGAACCCCCCAAAAAACGACTTCTTCGACCGCAAACTTTACCTGAATAAAAAGAAATATGCGGACCTCTTACGCACAAGTGAGCCCCTAAGCCGGTTTTAGGAACGACCGGACACGTCTAGGATATTTTGCAATGGTGTGTGGCTGTACATCCGCCCGTACTTTATTTTATTCCCACGATCGGAAGTGTGAATTAGGACGGGCTTCTCGTTGTTCTCCATGTAGTAATGATAATCATATATTTCCCCTTGATAAAATTATTAAAGGGTTAGGGGGCTGTCACACTTGTGCATCCTAATTCTGAATGAGTTGGTAAGTGTTGTGTATATCAAGGTCTTATGAATTCCGATTGACATTTTTTTTTACTTAGGTAAAGTTTTCGGCCGAAGAAATCTTTTTTTATGTGTGTGTGTTGTTGTTGCTCGATAACCAGGCTGCACAACGGTGGGGCAAAGTTTAAAACACGATTTCTTCGGCCGCAAACTTTACATAAGTAAAAAAAATGTCAATACGGAACTCATACGTACTTGAATATACGCACTCGTGTGACCCCCCCTCCCCCTAAACGTTTTGTCACATGATCGGGGAGCGCCAAAGGAGTGGCCGGGGAGTGCACCCTCTACTGCTGAACTTGAAACTGTCCTCTCAACATTGTCCACGCCATTTACTTTGTTGTGTGTCTTTTTCGCGGTTATATGACCATGACTTCGGCCTTCACCTGAGCAGCTTTGACAGGTGTTGTTCAAACCTTATCTATGTTGATGATCTCATACCGACGTGCCAGCCAGCATGGGTGAACGAACAAGTACAATCTATGTCTAGCTATTCTGGCTTACGATCTACCAACTGCGTGTAAAATTACACCTGGTTAATACAGGGCTGATCCCAAAGTTATGGCTGTCCATGGGAAAGCATGTTAAGATACACTGAAACAAGGCTTTATAAAAGATAAAAGTACTAACCCTAGGGTTGTACAGCTCAAACTCCGAGGAAAGCTAGTAGTTCCAAAGAAACCCTACCTTTGACCCATCCACATGACCCAACACCTCACATCTATCCATACGCCAACTAAAATGGCGAACTAAACAAATTTCAACCAAAATGGGAAAGCTAAGGCCATGCCTGTTCCTTCTAACCCAAAAAGTCTCCAGATTGGGCAACAAATTTCAAGGAAAAGAAAGGTTTTGAAGATTTTAAGTAGGGACACATTCAAATTTTCTGCACTTTACTGCGCAACGCAACTTTGGGGTCAGCCCTAAAGCGCCATGACATAGCTTGACTCTCATGAAAGCACAGGAAACTTCGTCTTGAAATTGAATTACTGGCACACGTCGTTTTTACAATGAGCGTGTCTAAGCCTGTTCCAGGAAAACCGGACACGACCGAATTAAAGCCAAGTCACGTAATTTTGCCAGGGTGTGGGACTGTTCGTCAGCTCTGTACTCTCCTGACGACTGGAAGTGTGGATAAGGATGCCATCATGGGCTTTTCGTAGCTCTCCATGTGGTTATGATGTAGCTCTCCACGGTAATAATGAGTACTGCTGCGTACCTATTAACCAAAATCAGGGAAATCCGTCGTTTTTTTCTTCAGTTATCCACTTTGATAATAAAAAAGGTTGAATACAATGATCACCTGTCCAGCTCCACCTCCGGGATGACGTGTACCAAGGAGGTTGTACATAACGAGCAACTTTAAAGTCACTCCCTCAACATCAATGCCCAGTTTATACATGCATTTTCCAAGCACACTCGGAGCAAACTCAGCCGAAGTCCGACTCAGCGGAGTCGATTTTGGACTATGTGAACAGAAATTTAGGGTACTCAAGTGCCCTTTTTCCGGACTCGACTTGAGTATCCTCGAAACCGAGCTCAAGTCGCCCAGCGGGGGTGTGGGGGTGTGGGGGCGTGGGGGTTTGGGAGGATAATAAGTCGGACTCAAGTCAAGTGTGCTTCCGGTGAGTTATGCAATGCTCAGGTCAGGGGTCATATAAAAATCAGTGAAGGCACTTGGCAACAAATTTTGAAATTTGTCTCTCACTCTTCATGCCATACTTCTTATCTCCATGAAAAAAGACTTTTTCATTGGGATATTGTTTTGCGTGCGTTTGCGTGTGTGTTTGCGTGTGTGTATGTTTATGTCACCGTAACTGAAGAACGTGTAGATGGATTGTAATGGTATTTGGTATGTGGGTAGTTGCTGGGAGGAGAAAGGTCAAGGTCGATTTTGGGCCCCCTGGTATGTGTCACTGGAACTGCAATGGCGTATTTGTAATAATCTTCTAAGGAGAATAACTAAAGAAAGGAACAACAGATTTTCATGTTATTTGGTATGCAGGTAGGTTGGACAGAGATGTGCAAACTGAAGTGCAAGTTATGCAGATTGGGACTGAATTTGCATAAGTAATGAGGAATATCTACACCTCTATTCTAGGCATGTGGTTGGAGGTCACACCTGTCACATCTGTTAGTCTCAAATCTAGGACAAGAATTCCACAGGTCCCAACAGCTGGTAATGAGGAAAATCTATGACCCCATAATAAAACAAATCATATATAAAACCAAATTTCATGGGGATTTTGGGTCTTCAGACTCTTGTTCGGTATCTGTTTCACAACTTAATGATTCAAAGCGAGACCGTACTGCGGTAGTCACACCGCGGGCGCAGCTGGGCGTTCCAAGTCACTTCCCGGCCCTGTGTGTAAGCAGTCCGCACTTGAGTCGGACTTCGGCTGAGTGTGCTCCGAGTGTACTTGGAAATGCGTGTGTAAACCTAGCCTATTAAAGACATCCTCACACTTGGAAGTTGTCCAGGGCGTACGATGTGCGGAACAGCTCATTGATGACCGGTCTCTCTTTCAGAGGTGGATGTAGGTGTTGGTTAACCTACTGGCTTGAATGTGAAATAAAGACAGAATATGCTGTGTCCAATGGCCCTGGGTAGTTTATAAGGTACGTACACATTATACAACCCTGAAGATGAATATTCATTCTGTTATGGTTATACAAGTACGGCAGATAAACGATAACTACACTAAAACATCCAGAAATGAAAAAAAATGCTATGATATAATTTCGCTCATTGACCATGCAATTGTAGTCCTATTTTGCATAATTTGAATTCATTTATTTATCTATTGGTTTGGTTAGAACACGTGGTTACATGTACAGCCAAGGTTGGCCATTTGCATTTCATCGTGTATATCTCTGTCCAAGCTAGCTACGTAACGTTACATATCCAAAATCATGAAAATTCGTCATTCCTTTCTTCAATTATCCTCGTTGAAATATTTCTTTAAAACTCCCCTACATGTAGTCCTAGAACAAGCTGCCAGCTTATAGGGGTACAAACTTATGCCAATTCTTCCCAAGCACAAGAACTATCTACCATCCAAATATCGCGAACATAGCTTGTCCAGAACACGAGATATCTAAACTGGAGGTTCAATTTTTTTCACAGCCTACCAACATATCAAATATGAAACTAATCTATCTAGCCTTTCTTAAGTTATCTTGGTGACGAACAGACACACACACAGACACACAAACACTGCCTACAATATAACCTCCGTTTTGCATGGAGGTAATCACAGATATTTCAACCGATGAAACTGAAGAAAAGGGTACGTCAATTCTAACGTATAAGGGTGTGTTACTCAACCCTTTCTACAATCTGCGGGGTACGTCTTAGTTGATTCTGATGTATATGTACATTTTGCAGGGGCTTCGTTCTACGTGCTGTTCTTTTATCACACAATGGCGACAATGCATGTCGTTCGTAGTTTATCCTCGGACCTTTTCACAACCGCTTGAGCGTGAGTCCTCCTGACATCCTCCGTGCGTAAGAGTCTAAAACAAACTTCACATGGGCCAACGGTTCTATAAATAAGGCTCGGGTGTAGAGCATTCTCTTCGTGGTTTGTGCACCTGTCAACGACGATTGGAGCTGACGTCACGCCTGGATAGGCAGGTAGTACTGACGTCACTGCACAACCAATAATAGCTGCGACAAACGACTGAGCAAACACTTCACCACGCCTTAAACCTGCCACAGGACGTCTTAAGATGAGCAAGACGGGTAGCCTCTTACAGGGGTGACCCTTGTCGGTGATGACGGACGGAGAGAACAAACAGTTCTCCTCGCTGTGATCTAACATTTTGAACTCTGAGCCTCTCTCTGCAAAAAGGTTGAGCCGAACTTTCACAACAAGATATGCTAATGACGAGACACAAATCCCCGTAGCACCTGTCCCGTGAGTCTACTGCATAAAATGATTAAGCCTCCCCTGTTCCCTGAGGTTTCTAGCCTGGTAGCCATCCCTATTGTAACTCCCGAGTCTCTTTCATCCTATTCTCTATACCCGGGTTGGACGAAAGAGACTCGGCAGCTATAATATGGACGGATACCAGGCTAGGGGTTTTCTACTAACAGACCCCCACCCACGACTTGTAAATGAGCTCGTGGTTACGACGGCGTACAGGCATGCATGTACGCCGTCGCAACCACGAGCTTTTCCTTACATATAAGTTAATTTAAGCGATGCTCGCGAGCCTGTAGGGTTAGAATCTTACATATCATGTTGACAAACTGGATTAGTGCCTAACCATCCAAACGCACTTCCGGTCACGCAACATTTAGATCTTACAATACCTTGAAGTTATGGCCTTAAACTTTTTTGTTGATGCCTATGTGAGATCAGTCACCCTTAAATCCTTCTTTGTGTGCGTTTAACGCTCTCCGGAACATTGACCTTCCTTAATAAGCAGAGATATACGTCATAATTTTCATTACTGACATGTAATACTAATGTTGATTAATGGACTAGTGCTCATTATATTACAACGTTTTTATAATTCAATCAGGTAATCATTGAAGATATAGCTGTATACAAACGCACATCCACTGGACACAAGATTCGGGTTGTAAGATTTATGACGTGTTCGTGTCTTCCTGACTTTTCACCGTGCAAACTTACCTCTAACTCAGACAGTTAATTCTGACGTGTTGGCAAACATTTTGTCCCTCCCTTAGTTAGGAATGTTCCCTAAAGCAATAACACATCCAAGAAACAGGTGTCATTTGCTAACAGTCAACATTGCTATGGTTACAAAATCAACCAAATTTTGTTAATTACTCTTAAGATAATGACAAAGAAACGAACACTTTATAACCTTGTAACTGCATAGTGGCTGACCCCATTTTTGAATCGGAGTGTACGTGCCACGACTACATGATAGATGCAGGTGACATTCCTACAGATCAAGTTCATACTCCAAGACTCAAGTTCAATTGTCCAAAGCGACTACCGAGAATCAGTATATGCCAATGTTAAACAAACATCCACGAAAACACTGGAAGAATGATATTCTGTATGATGCAAATATTTACTATCATCACCCTACTTTTAAGATTTGAGTGAGTAATAGATAAGGTGTACAACATGTGTGTGGGGTGCACTCATGAGGTTCTCAGAATATTCCCTTTTTGAAATGTAGCTGCTCCCTGGCGCTGACTCAGTGGCCCGGTTTACACACGCGTTTTAAACCAAGTCAGTCTAAAGTGAACAATACAATGCGTTATCGATGGTTTCAAACGTTCCAGACTTGTCCTGCGTTTTTAGACGCCTAACCATGTTTGTACCGAACGCGTGCTTCATTTGGGGTCACCTGCGGTCATTTGCTAGCCTGAGTACCAGCCTCCGTAGTGACCGTCACTACGGAGGCTGGTACTCAGGCTAGTCATTTGCAGGTTTCCACTGTAAACGAGCGACGACATGCATGTGTGAAGTACAGTCAAACCTGTATTAGCGGTCACCTTTGCATAGCGGCCACCTGTCAATAGCGGTCATTTTTTGTCGGTCCCTTGGATTTTTCCCATTGACATAAGCATTATAAGAATTAGGCTATAGCGGCCACCTGTCCAACGCGGTCGCGGCCAGACTTTTTCACAAATCATAAATCGTTTTCTGGACATTTACATATGCTTTAATACGAGAATAATGCCTGGTATAGTGTAGCACCTGCTGAACTGGACTATCACTTGGACCAACCCGGCCCAGAAGTTGTCAAAATCCCATGCCTTCTCAGTGCTACAAAAACAAGAGTTCCGCGACCTCATATTTCCATGTACTATTCTGTTTATGCAAATGACTTATACGTTTACATAATATATGCTTGGTCATGAACACCTTTAACCAACTTAAACATGTCGCAATATTGACAGACCTATCATCTACCATTTAGATGAATTATGGCGCTTTAGTATCAATTATGCAAATTATGTATTCATTTGTATAATTGTTATCTATTGATGTTCTACTTACCATAAACTACATATGTTACATGTATTTGAGTCATATTATGGAAAACACTACAAATATAGATTTAACTCATTAATTATGCAAATTAAGTCCCAATTAGCATAATTTGCACTTCATTAAGTACATCTCAAACTACCTTCATACTTAATACCATGGAAAACCTTCGTTCCTTTGTTCAGTTATTCTCCTTAGAAGATTTTCACAATACCGACCCTGCAGTTCCAGAGCAAGCTGCAAGGAGGCCCAAACCTACACCACCTCTTTATTACATCACAAGCTTTCAGCCACCCGAAAATCAAGACCATAGCACGCCCAGGTCAAAAGACACAGAAACGGAAGTTCTGCTGCAGTACCAAGGTCACATACCAGGGGGCCCAAAATCAACCTTGAACTTCGGCTTCACAACACCTATCCACATACCAAATATCATCGTAATCTATCAAGAGGTTCTTGAGTTCTGCTGACTACAGTAGTGCGGAAACACAAACAGACAGACAGACGGACAGACAGACAAACAGACAAACAGACAGACACATCCACAGACACACCCAAAACTATATATATCTCCATTTTCATGGAGATAATAAGAAATTAACCCAAACGTGTTCATTGACTTTGATAGCAAAGACTGATCATCCATGGTAGACATTTTAATTCAGTCAAACTCCGTGAACACTTAAAAGTGTAAAATGCACATGTTTAACCGTCAATGCCTTGAGCAGACAAGGAAGTGGGTGACTGTGATATCGATCCGTGCATGCGGACAATTTGTCATTTCCCTCTGTCTTCTAAATCTGGCCGCTCCACCCTTGTCTTCACTCATGGGGAGCCAACCAGATCACAGTAAAAATGTAAAAACAAATACGTCACCTTTTCCCTGGAAATAGTTGCCTGGGGAGCTTTCATGTCTGGTCAAGCGATGTGCAGGTAGTACAGACATAGTACATAGGAGAGAACATACATTGCAAAGCATTTAACTCACTATAGTCTATACATTTTGTCGATGTGTACTGATTTTATACGAAAACACTTTTATCAACGGAACAATAATTCATCGTGATAGAAAAGTAATGTAACTCTTCCAATGTGAGGGCGCGCGGGTAACGTCAAAGGTATGAGCAAAGGAAAGTGCGTATGGCCATTTTTACTTCCTGAAAGTCACCTAGCACGATACATGCGAATTTCAACACACTCAAAGTTTACATGTTTTCTGACCTATATTTCTCTGTATTTCTGTAATACGATATAGTTAGATCATGCACTCATCGCATGTACAATAGACCTTGATTTGATTTGCATCATTGCATGATCCTATGTAGTAAGGATCGTGAGAGCCTGCGTTCTGTGTGGGATTCATAACGGATCTGTCCTCCCTCTTTCCCACCTGTACACACCTGCCTCAGATGCGCTCGACATGTCCGATAGTCCAGACTAATCCGTGACATTGGTAACCTTTGCACGTTCTGCTGAACCGGCCGGAATTCAAGGCTACCTAGTACCTGTACATCACCTGTGCACATCGGGGCAGTCACCCGTGTCCGCAGTGTGCGAGGTGGGGCGGGGCGCAAACTCTCGTCGCTTTCTTCCTCGTTAGCACACAGACAAGCAAAACATTGTTAGACTGGGGAGCGAGACAGAAGTTAAGTTTTTCTTCAAAACATGTTTTCCCCACACAGACAACATGACTACAAGCACTGCTCTAATAAGTACGCTTTGCGCGTGTGTCAGTGTCATCGTTTCTGAAGAGTTAACATGGATCAGCATTGTTGATTATTGGAGTATGATCACTACACATCAACGTTTCGGGTTTAATTTATACATGTAAACTTTTACTTCCGAATTCGAACGTTTGAAAGCTTTTACTACATACAAAGGCCGAATTGCAAGATCTGAATTCTTGCTGTAACGGCAATATGATCTCTCTCATGTCGTAAATTAACCATTAATTGATTTTTTATCGACGTGATTCAAATCGTCGTAAGGTGTTCGTTTCCTCCTCACACTGACAGATGACGGAAACGAAGAGATTTTGTTTTGCTACGCTTCAGGAATCTTCTGCGGCTTTCCCGCCATTCCTTTCCTTGTCAGGTTGCTCGGTAAACAGTCATTACTAAAATGCTGCGGTGCGAGGTGGGAGGCACGCAGTAAGGCCCAACCTTCCCTACGTCCGGCCGAACCCCACATTTCCAGGGAGATATTAGCATACCGTCCAAGCGTGCGGCGCTTTACTTAAAACGGGACGTTCGGTGGGGAAAGGTCCACTCGAGAAAACATGGCGATACGTCGCGCCGCGGCGCTCTCAACTCTGCTGATCTTCGCCGCAGTCCTGTCAACTGGTAAGACTAATTTTCACCTTTCTGAGCTTTTTTTATTATTTCTGCAAGGATACCCTTTTCATTTGAAATAGCCATATGTTTTACAGCGGTGGCAGGTGGATATTTCTTAGTGACAACTTTTGGGTCGCTAATGATAAAACGTTGGCATTCTAGAGTCTTTGGACTTAGAGCTCCAAACATGCACCTGTATACCTGTTGACGACTCAGTCTCTTCCTGAAGACGATTTGGAAAAAGTTTAAGTAGTTCAAGTTATGAGACTTTCTTCAGGGGGAACAGGTGTCAAATGTTGGTGTCGGGCCAGCTGCGGGTGGAGTTTTAGCTGTGTGATAATTGCCTTGATGAAGTTTTCACCTCAGAAGTAGAGTCTAGTTTAGTTTTAGTGTCGACATGTGTACAAAGTGTGAGCCTGGGCGGGAGTACTTACTAGCGGAGCGGGAAGGACCGCGCTGGGCCGTGTCTTGTTTGCCGTCGCGCCTGGCTGTGCGTTTCACCTGTCGAACTCAGGCGCCAACTTTTTTCCGCATGACCATGTAGTACGAGCGAACAGCGGGCAGAAATCTGGAACACGTTGGACAGATTACCCAGGGGTAGTCCGCTGTACAATTGTACGCAGTACAATAGCAGACATATTTGTTCCACTTAGTCTTCTTTTGTAAAAGTTTTGACTGCGCTTTGAGGCAGCAGGTTCGAGTGCGCTCTTTCAATGTAAAAGCTTTGCCCAGCACAATAGTCACGTAATAGAGTCAGTATAACCCACAGCGCCCTCCAGTTATCGCAGTGGCTGAGCTCTAGTCACAGATAGCGGAGATGTTATCATGGCTCTCATGTTGTCATACAGAGTCGTTTATCTAGAAATCATCAACGGGGCCCAAAATTTTCATTTCGTTCGTGTTCTGTCATGAAGCGTTCTGATTTCGTACACTGGACAGTTGGAGGGTTGTCACTTGTAGGAAGGTTTTCTATTCGCAATGGAGATTTATGTTCATGAGCTTTATCGACAGAAAAATGAGCATTTATTGAAAGCTGTCTGTAATGTAACAAGCATTTTGAACATGTGTGAAGTAAGAAGGCGTTCCGGCCTGAATTCAAGCGGCCGTAAACACAACGTCGTGACTAGCTATAGATAGCCATCGGGCACAAGGCAACAAGACTCATCGCCCATGCCGAGTTGTCACTCGCCGGAGGCCGTCGAAAGTTCATGTTTCCAAGTCATCTTCAAAAGACAATTACACAAGAGTTAGAACCACGGCTTATCAGCTAAAGTTAAAGTTAAAGTGACCCGGGCGTGTTGAAAAGACGCATAGGGGTGGCGCCCATCTCCATTTCTATAGCCCTTGGGCCACAAACATTTGTGCAAGGCACTACAGCAGGGGGCTGGTCCGCTGGTAGTGATGTGTGTTTAAATTCCATATGTCTTTCCCAAATGCTGAGTGCTAAGCAGAGAAAGCAGTATGTACCATTTTTAAAGTCTTTGGTATGACCCGGCCGGGGTTCGAACTCACGACCTACCGTGTGCAAGGCGAGCACTCTACCAACTAGGCCATTGCACCATTCCGGAGGCCGTCGGAAGTTCATGTTCCAAGTCACCTTCAAAATACAATGTACACAAGAGTTAGAACCACGGCTTATCAGTTGTAGAATAACAAACAAATGCCACGAAGTACGCGGAACAATTATGAAAACTTTACAGGGGAACAGGTGTCTGAGATGGGACGCATATTTGCATGGCCGGAATACATTTTCTCCCTCGGCGACTGACTGAGCTTTGTGAGACTTATCTGTCGGATTGGCGGGCCGAACTGGTCACAAACTCGATTATATTGATTTAATTCGATTAGAGAGGAAACCAATGGTGATTTGTTGTAGAGCTGTCGGAGTCGTGCCTTGGCCTACTGACAGTTCATGATTTGATTTGTCCCGTGGGAAGTGAGGCACGGCGTATGTCGGGATGACGGGTCCTGCCAGTGGACAAGGGGACAAGGGACGGGGGAGGGTAAGAAGAAACGGGAGGGGAAGAATGGAAGGGTAGAGAATGAAAAGGAAAGAAAGATGATAGGACATGGAGGGGAATGAGAGGCGATACCCGACAGATCATGGTTCTAACATGTTATTCGGTTGTGTTGTCTTGTTCAGAGGGGGAAAAAACGACAGGCTTCTTAATAGTTATTGTCTGAAATGTTTTGTCCCGACAAGGAAGTAATTTGCCGGTGCCATTTCTAAAGTTGAAAGTATAATGCTGACGCGATAGAGTTGAGTTAATGAGTAAACGGCCATTTGAAAAGGTGAGCATATCAAGTAGCTAACGACTTTGTCCCATAAAACTTCAGTACGGAGAAAAATCAGGAGTGTGGGAGGACGCTGGCGTCATAGCATCCCGTGGTGCTGTTAGCGCACACATTTCCCGGTGTTACAGTAACAGCTATACAGACAGGTGTGGCAGTCTGTGTCGGGTTACCTTAGAAGGACTGATCAGTTGTTGTGATAAATGGTACTTAGAACAACACAGCCTACAGCTGTTTCACCACTTGTTAGATTGCCAAACTTCCCACGGTCCTGGCTTCTGGCACAAGACTGGAACCTTCCATCCAGGAAACTCTAGATCTGTTCGGTACCAGGAAACTCTGTTCAGTACCTCGTCACTGTCATCTCTACAGCTGTTCCTCCACTTGTTAGATTGCGAATTAACTCCCCACGGTCCTGGCACGAGACTGGAACCTTCTAGGAAACTCTGTTCGGTACTCTGTCACTGTGTCACTGTCATGATGACAGGTGCATTTACATGATGACAGGTGCATTTATAACGGCCCTCTCACGCAGCAGGAAAATCAATCATCCGACAAGTCTGCCAGCTCTAAATGAAATTTTCGGCAGTAATACACCCGGTGTTCTCTCGATCATCGGTCGACGTTCGCAAATCAGTGGGTCCCATTCTATGTGATAGGGTAGATTTTCAGGCAAAAAATATGCGCGACTCACGGGCGATTTGAGCTCCGGCGACTTTATAGCGCGCGATCAACAAGTACGGCCGAAGCTCGTAACATGGGCATAATGAAGCATATTGAATTCGGACCAAAAATCTTAAGCAACCACGGACCAAGGGACGATTACATCATCTTTCCGTATACATAGCATCCCATTCCAACCCACGCCACCTGCAAATATGTGGCGAAGCTTTCAATCGAGATGGCTCGATTATTCAGTGTTCTCTCGCCCGTGCACTTAGTCGTGGCTCACTTTCACCAAGTTGAACACCCACAAGTCAGCAGCGCTAATTAACAGGATTACAGCGCACTCAGTCCAATCAAAGCCTTAAAGTCAATACTTAGAATTCAGCGTTTAGAGTTTCCTGGTGACCACCGCCTCACCTATGTCATCATGGGAAAGAGTTTCTTCCCTGTAACATATACACGGGAGGATGTGGCTGTTGGTGTAGGAACACTGAGCCAGGATGTCTTTACAATGACATAACCACAGCCCAGCAAAAATGCGCAGTCATGTTTTCAACTTCCTGTGCCCTTCTATGGCTGATTTTTCAATAAACATATTGACGCACTTTAATTTACCACGGCTGTTGTGCGTTTATTTGCCTCTTCTCGCCCGGCCACTTAATTTGTTCGATCCGTTCCGCAGCAAGGCACATCGAACAACCGTCAGGCAAAAGTTGGGCGAACGTTTGTCTGCGTCCGGGGCAAACTTTTATCCCCTCCTCTACATCTCAGCATCTTAGAAAACCACAAAAGTGTTTTCTATTGTATATTACACTTCAGGGGACGGAAAAAGATCTTTCAAAAAAAATACATTACTTGTCCGCTGTTCTGGTACAACAAAACCCCGGGCAAATTGATGTGCGCAATGGAAATCTGGCACATATGACACATGTACAGACTGCGCTAGCTACGCATAGTATGCTATTGAATTCGCCCAACCTCTTCCACAAATATCTCCTCCAAAAATACCGTTTTAATTTCCATTTGGACCAACGTGGTTGTATTCAACGATATAAGAATAAAGGATGTGGCCGTGGGCTCTTTTATGCATAGTTCAGTTTAGACGTAGATTTGACCAAGGACATGACTAGGTCCTTTTACACGTACCGGAAAAGGCTGACAACCTCTTCCGCCAACGCTTTTGAAAAGACATTGAAAATGTAACACTAAAGCCACCTATGAAAAAGAAACTGTGTGTGGACAGACCAAGCCGCATTACGTGGCAGCTCGCTATAGCTCATGGGTGAGCGATTTAACAAATCTACTCTTAACCTAGGATCAGAAGAAGCTCGGTGTAATCAGGGACTGGGAACAAATGTTTATTTGTAAACTTATTGAAGAACTGGGTTGGGTCAGACGCGAAACCAAACATCGGGGACGGTAATAGACCAGTGACGTACGACATATCATCGAAATGCAACTATAAAGTTGGTCCACACGTCAGCATGGTAAACAACGTGAAAGACGGGAGCAATGAGCTGTTACCGCCCCATGGTCAGGGCAGCTGCGTAGACGTCTATTTGGCCACACCGCGATCGCGACGTTTTCATCAATACTAGAGTCATCTAATTCAGCATATTATACCTTTCGAGTTTTAGATTAAGAAAACAACTTGTTTTTTTTTATGAGATGTATTTGCGCATTTCACAACATATGCACCGCTTTTATATATGAGGGGCGTACTTTTTTGCTCCGTGTTTCTATATTCACGGTCTTGAGAAACAAGGTAAACGGTCATAATAGTGGTAACATGTACACTGTAGCCGTGCTAAACTTTCATAACGACGGAGTGATCTTGACACAAATGAGCAAATGATGGAAGAAATGTAAGATTATTGTAACAAAGCCGAGGCGAAAAACTCTCTTAAATCTAAGACATTTTCTGTCCTAAAAAATGTTGATGTCGATGTGTAGTTGGTGGGGTTTGGGGGCGAAAAGCGTGTTGCTTCGCCAAATCTCGACCGTGCCCTTTCCTTGCAGTGATCCCTTGACTCCAGTGGTGTTATGCTATGTCAGCATTTGGGGAAAAGGACGCCTTTTGTGTGCGTGTCGGTAGATCGCTCGTCGTGTGTCGGCTGTGAGGGCCCCACGTGTGCTGCGGCAGTCCTACTCCCTGGTCCCGCTGTCCTGGTCTCTACCAGACTAACTACGCTGGCTATAGGGATAATGATTGGGGAGTTTGGCCACCATAGGGTCCATTGGCCGGCGCAAAAGGGGGAAATGTTATAAGCTTCCCGCGGACTGACTCTCCTAGCCAAATTCTACGATCCATACTCGACCTCCCGTAGAAAGGCCTGGTGGAGTCTACCGCTGTCCGATATCAACTACCTCTTCAAAAACGCACCTGTAGAATGATTCATGAGCAAATCTCCTTCCTTGATACACCTGCTACAAGATGTGCCTTGTGCGAACTGTACCTTTTCTGCAGTACTCTCTAAACATAGACACCAAAATGTGAATCCCGACCTGACATGCATCGACGGTTTTGGTCCATGTTAATGATTAGGACACGTTTGATTTCTAAGTCGGTTTATGACATCTTCGGTGGTCATTTGGCAGTTGGCACACATTTACGGTCTCTCGGTAGCGTGTGTTTTTTTAGCCACTTCAGCCCTCTATTGTTCCAACTCTGCCTATTAGCACTACAACGATACTGAACAAATAAGACGACTGCGGACAAGGACCTTTCTGTTAGTTACGGATGGTTAACATTGACGCACTGGGCTTCTTGACGGTTTCTATGGTTATCCCCAGTCTTCATTGAGAGTTACGGTAGCGTTTCGCCCAACTTGGTGCTTCCTGCAGCACAGGAATTTGACCTCTCCCCGCGGCAGGAGCGGGAGCTGTGTTTTGAAAATCAGTGCACGGCCGTAGCTGTGTCGAGACACGGTTTAGTGTTTTTTGTGAGCACGAGGTGTGTGTTTAGATGTGGCACGGACGGTTCGTGTCTATGGGACAAGACGGTCGGTAGTTATGTACTTACGCTAAGGTGCGTTAGCACACGTACACGTCATGGGGGAAGTTGAAAAAGTTTCACATCTCCCAACTTCAGTTGCCTGAACGAACAACTGTAGTGAGGGAATACAATTGAGCAATGTCGTAATATCGAAAAGAATCTAACGTTACTGTAAGTTGTTATTTTTAGGGCCGCCAACTCTTAATAGTGTTGGGTATGGCGAGTTACATTGTAAACAAGCTTGGCTCTCTGACACGTAAACACATTGTAAGGCCGGCTGGACATGTTTTGTACATGCTTTTACTTCGTGAATAACCGCAGTTCCAAGAAAAAGTCTTATCAACAAAACCTTACACCTTACACAGAACGCAGGGAATGTTCTAAGCTGAGGTTTGATTACCTAACATCGCTGTTGTCGACAACAGTCTCGCATCACGCAAGTTCGTTTCTGACCAACAGGTGGTGTATCACATTACAGACTCATCTGTGCGGAAGGAAATTCTAGGCCCTGCTATTGGCTGTGTTGTCACTAACTGCGTTGTTAAATCTTATGTTCTTGTTTTAGCGACTTACACATTTTCCTGTGTTCTGATAACATCGACTGTGCTGTCACTGTGTTGATAAATTTAATGTCCTTGTTTTAGCGACTTATGCATTTTCCTGTGTCCTGATAACATTGACTGTGTTGTCAGTAGCTGTGTTGTTAAATCTAATACCCGTGTTCTAGTGACTTCGGTATTTTCCTGTGTCCTGATAACATTGACTGTGTTGTCACTAACTGCGTTGTTAAATTTATTGTCCTTGTTTTAGCGACTTTAGTATTTTCTTGGGTCCTGATAACATTGACTATGTTGTCACAAACCGTGTTGGTAGTAAATTCGTTGTCCGTTATAGTGAACCTTAGCTGCCAGTCTACTCATAAACAGCGCTATCATGAGACGGACATCCTGAAAGGGTTCAGTTGTAAAGTAGACTTTTTGAAATTTCTTCTTTCGAGTTATACCCATTTTCTCTTCACGCTACACGTGTGGTCTTGCAGCAGCCTAATTCCATAGTTTCCCGTCAACATTTCATCACCACCTCACGTCATTCGTTTTTTGTATATGAACCTCACCGAACCTTGTCCTGAACGTCGCTGGGCAGTGTTGTTCATTCTACTAAACCCAAACTCGCCACAAACGTTTTGTGTTCAGTACGACTAGCTTTTTCACGGTTCATATAGCTCCGCACTCCTGGCACGTAACTGTTACCAGCTTGATAAGAAAACAATCGCCATGAAGATGGGCGACAAGCCGTGACACATACCCATATAGTCAGGAGTAAAGAACGTGGAAGAGGTCCCGGTAGACTGTGTTGGAATTCTGAACTTGTCTTCCTCGTTCTTTACTCCTTACGTTAGAGAAACTTTTTTTCATTTGATCTCACAACATGCAAAATACCAGGGCATGTTGTCTGTAAGCGTGTAGAGCAAGGCCAACCGTTGTTCTGTTCCAAGAAAAGTAACCCGAGTGCTTTTTCTGGTGCTCATCCAACACGGTTTCTTCCTAGCCTCCTTAGCAGTCTGACTTTTTTTCTGATGACGTATCAGTTCCATTGCGCTCGGATTCTATTGCATTGATACGGCAGCGGAAAAACGTCAGACTCGAAGAGACTGCTATCAAAGGAGGCTACGAAAAGAAACCATGTATATAAATAAACCGTGGTGGGAGGCCTGACTTTCTGTCACCTAGCCTGATTATTTCTAATCTTAAGCCCCCCTCTCATTGTTACCCTTGACTAGTTTATATATGGGAACATCGTTCAAAACGTACAAGTATGACCAAAGAGACAGCAAAACACACAAAGCTTTAAAAGATTCGGTTTTTTTTTCGATGAAATTCGTTGAGTGCTTTGTCAATTCGATCGGCCGCAGCGACCCGCCAGCGTGCCGCTGGTCCAGTGAGAGGGGGGCTTTACTTGTTACCTTGGTGATGCCTTTATGTCAACAAATAACAACAACAAATCTGGCGACTAAAAATGGCAAGTAGAGTACACAAAAGGCGTACTCATGCCGGATTAGCCCAAATCACGGCAGAAATGGGTCGAACGTGCCACAGGGAAGTGATATGGTGTTACGTTTGCTAAGTCAGCGTTAACGTTCCGGATATTATCCTAGAATCACCGGGATGACCGTGTCATCCGTACATACCTACAACTGTGGAGAAAGGTAGTCTAATCTGTGCTACAAGGTTAACCTGTGTGTCATAGGAGACTCGATTAACTAAGTGGGATTGCACAATTTCTATTACATAGCCGCTGATGCAACAACAAGTTCAGAAACGAAGATGTTGATCATGACTGCACTTTCTGCTTCATTTACTGCCCACAAAAACTCTCGCAAACAGATTACTTGGCCTTTTCTTGGGCCATTGCGGAATTACTACGTTCCTTGCCCGCATGGTCATTAAGACACCCTCACACTTGGAAGTGGTCTGAAGTTACAGCGTTACCTCATTTTCACCTGGCGCACACCAGCTGTGTATACTTCTTGTTTGACTTGTAAAACTACACCAGGTCACCCTGCCATTGTTTTGTGTGGACATTCCCAATTTGTTCCAGAGAGATGCAGCATCTCTGTGGCGAAAGCTTTCCAAAACCTGCTTTCAAGATGCCCTTGAATTCCTGTGGCTGTCGGAGCTACTAATGTTGTTACCTGTGGAACTCACCTTGGTGTTGAAATTACGCCCTTGCATTGCACTTGCGGCAAACGTATGCTTAGCTGATGTCACATCATTCTTACCCAGAAACATCAACACACTTATTCTCTGATTCAAGCGCCGGTCACTACTATTACGACTGAAAGCCGGGTTCGAGGAATATAGGGGGAGGGGTGTTTTCACAACAATAAATGCATTTATGGCTTTTATTGGTTTTACATCACCATATGGTTTATCTAAATACTAATGTATTTACATAATACATGGTGTAGAAGCAATTCAAAAGTTGAAACATCCGGTGGAAGTTACAAGCATTTTTTTTTACTAAAGTAGACCTAATAGCTTCCAAGGTGAAATCGATCAAAAGACCACATCATTGTAACACTGAAAAAGAAACGGGCATCGATCGTTCCGGCAATTCTACCTCTCTAAGGTAGAATCTTATATCAGAGCATAGAGGAGACCCTACAGTTCTTGGCACATGGGAACCTGGGCAGGAGCCACAAGGCGTCATCAATGCTGAAAACTACAGTCCTGATAAGAGACCCTCAATAGCTTTTGCTCTGCCGCGCTGTAGAAACAAGAGAGACACTGGTAGTTTCCTGTTTCACTCGAACGTCACGTTCAAGTGTTGACCGTGTTCTACTTTCGAAAACGTTCAATGTCCCATTGTGCTCTTGCCCATTCTTGCACAGACTAAACGCATTATAATGACCAACGCAGAGCCCCCGGCAAACACTGTAATATCAACAATATAACGTCAAGTCCATTCACAACTTAAACTGCTTAAGAAAGCATCCCTACTTTCTCAACATCTCTTGTCCATCAGCGCCACTCGTACCGCCACGTGCCCATGACTTCAAACGACTTCCATTTCCCAATGCCAGACTCAAGACACACCCGGTTTATCACCAACCCCTGATCATGATTGATAAAATTAACAATTGTATCGAAAAGACGCAAGCTTTATTCAAGAGAACTGATTGAAGATAAAATTCTGTCCATCATAACTTTTCTCGAGTAGATGACGTAAGCATTATATGGAACAACTAACATAAACATATCGCTGGACACTCGGCTTGGCACTGTTGGAGTCTGTTGAACAGTACTCCCTTCCTTCATGTGACACAAACAGCATTTACCTCGTCATCGAGTACCGGTCTAACACAAAGAACGGCTACATCGTGTAGTTACGTCATACACCGCTAGTGGCCTGTCCACAGTTAGTGTTGACGTCACGGCCATTACCACAGTTAATGGTGCCTGGCATGGACATGGGCTCCACAATGGCGGCTTCCATGGGCCTGAGAATACTGAATAGACTCAGTGCCTACCTCGGTAGTAGATTTATGCAGTTAAAAGCTCTCCCGAGTTGATAGATGAACGCGTGCATTTTTTCGAGGAAATGTTCCGTCAGAGCAATGTCTTCACTACACAAGTGTGCAGTACGACCTTTCTTTTTGAAGGTCAAGCCGGAAATAATTCTTTCAGCCGCCCCCGTGTACCTTTACAGACAATAAGTTGCCTATCGGCTTGATGATACAGTTGACGTCAAAAGGTTTCCACCTCAACACAACTACAAAGAGCACAATACTGGGTGTACAAATTCCAAAAGAAAATATGCACCCTTGCTATTTGCTTGTCACGTATATGTTGCGATATTGTCCTTGTCTTTTCAGTCGAACACTGCAATGTTCTTTTAACGTCTGACACGCTATTTACCTTATGTGTGGTTTGTACACAGAATATGGAGCATATATTGAATTTATCATGTTTATCCTTTCATTATGATCATTTCCCTCTTCATGGGAGTACCACAAGTATAGTACAAAACATAGAGTGTTAGAATATCTTTGTTCAAGATGATTGATTTTGCTTACTCAGTGCACTTCGCCTGCTTTGCTTTCCCACGTAATGGGTGCATGATTAACTGTTTTTTTTTATAACAGTGTTTGTAAATTACTTAGTGATTGTTGACAGCTTTGGGCTTATTTATAGATCTTGGAACATTGCTCACACAGAACGTAATGACTTGAGCCTAACCGGCCAGAAAGGGTCAGTTTGCACTCACTTATCGAGGTTAAGTTGTCATAGAAACCAATCTAAATACATCTTGATATTTCTTAGAAATTAGATCCTCAGTGATCCACTGTTGCTATGTGACAGGGAAGAATAATGCTCAAATCTTCTGATATTCTTACTTTGACGTCGTCCTAAAAATACTAGTGTCGTAGAGGGAAGTAATCGAGAAAGTTGTAGTTCTAGTAGGAGAAGACCGTGGTTTGAGGTGGTTGTCAGTAAGCGAGATGGCAGTCTATAAATAGTGAGAGTGATGAAAGGTTTACCGCAACGAAAGGAAACCTTCGAAAGAGTCCGTACATTCCATGGACGTAAGAGTCACAGGCCCGTTTAAGGCTGGTAAGCTAAGGATTCACGGAAGACATGTCCCTTAATATGGGGATCATACCGTATGTTCCTTTCAATAGAAACGCTAGTCCTTCCATCCAGTGGCTTTCAACCTCTTTTGTACCGATGTAGGATAAAAGGGTTGGGCTCCGCAAGTTTATATCCATTTGAAAGGTTTTGTTTTCCCTTTGTTGACGTCTTGTTCCGTACGTTGAACACAACCCATAAGATGACTTAGTTACACCAACGTCCGACAAGTTAAATTGAATTGTCAGTCCTGATAACGGACTAAAGGTTTAGCTAGTTGATATTGAAAAACGCATCGTCTACATTGATGTACAAACTCAAAGAAGTTGATTGACATAATCTAGTTATCATCTGACGCACGAGGGGCCGTGTCTGTGGGGTGCGCTATGGAATGTTTTCGCCAATAAACTTTGTGCAATGTTTGAACTAGCTGTCCTCCCTCGGCCAGACCCATGGAGGTGCTGACACAAAGCAAGTGACAAATGGACAATATGAAAACAAAACGTATTCTTGACCTTCTCCCTGCTGCCTAACTTTGTAACCTGTAGAGAACTGGGTGTCAAACGGCTACTTCAGTTTGCTAAAGGTTCAAGTTCATATTGATTGATATTTTTTAGAGAAACTCGGGGTACTCTTCTTATAAATCATGTAAAAAACAATAGCATTTTGCCTTGCAGAGGGATGTGGCGTTGCTGTGAACAAGAACCAGGAATCCAGCAGCAGAGAGATCCACAGAGCCCGCCGAGAAGCTCCAGAAACGATCGTTGACGAAGATGTGAACGAAGATCTTCCACATGAGTCCAGGAATCTCCTGTGGCATTCCGAGGACATTAATGCTCGGGAGGAGAACCAAAAGTGAGTCACATACACACTAGGGAACATTCTTGCGTGCAGAGCTCCTGGGGAATCCAACAAAACTGAGTGCAAAATACAATGTAACGTTAACACTAGTCACTCAGCTTTTTAAGAAATTTTACCAAATCTGATGACCTTTGCATTCTTCACATATCTCTTTAACTAGAATGTTAGGGCAGAAATAAGACGTTTAATTTGTATTTGAAAACCGAAAATGTAATTGCCAAATAATGTGCTAACTTCAAAGTGCCTGGCGCTTTGTGTTATATATTGTCATCTGACAACCATCCGTCGCTCCTGATGGTCCTAGATCCCGGACCAAACGTGACCTGTGGCCGAGCAGCAGCCTGGACAGGTGGTCTGACCTGCCGAGCGGCCTGCCAGCCGAAGCCGAGCCCGAACCCACCGTGGGAGACGTGCTGTCCCAGGTTCAAGCCGAGGCAGAACCCATTGTGGATGATTTCTTCTCCCAGACTCAGACTCAATCGGAATCCAGCGTAGACGAGTTCTACGAGCAAAGCCAGAGCCAGAGCCAGAGCCAGAGTCAGAGTCAGAGCGAGACTGAGATCATTAGCCAGAACATCCAGATCGTCAACGGCACCATAGGTCAGTGGGATCAGATTAAACAACGCTGAGGATGTCATAAACGGCAAACCAGCAACAAAACACAATCAATCATTCATTCAATATAAAGTCATCATGAAGTAACATCTTTTTTATGATATTAGCGTGTATTCTTCAGTATTCATGCAACATCAATTGACACTTAGTGGAGGGTCAAAACTCATAACGTTTTTACGTATCAGCAAAACAATGTGGTAGAATTTTACGCTTATAACGTGAAACAGTAGAAATACGGCGTAGTCAAGCGTGAACACCTGTGGTCTTCCGTTCTCCCCAGTGTACTGTCAGCAGGACTGTGAGAACGGCGGTGTGTGTACCGGACTGAACACGTGCCAATGTGCACCAGGATGGATAGGAACATACTGTACAGACCGTGAGTTTCTCTAGAATATTCTCTTTTACTGTTTAACATTATCTACACGAACAAGATAGAAGGTATGCCTCTTTAAGATCCGCACTACAAATATAGTAGGTGATACTACATCAAGTTAACTTGATCAAATGAAACAGGCAAAAAACATGCAAAAATAATAGGAAAATCGGCTAATATCACAGGAGCAATGTTTTGGAGCTAACGTTACAAAGCGATGTTCAGAACATGCTAACAAAAATTCCTTTTTCTAAAGCAAATACAGTAAAGCGGGTGCGACTGTGCCTCGCATTGTTGTGACATTTTACCGTACATTGCCATCGCATGGAACATTGAACATTCCACGTCCCACACGACGGAAACTCTGACTATGAATCAGCTAGAAACAATACCACCCTCTTTGGGATGTCATTCTGTCTATCGGCTTTGAAACCAAACCCCGCCAAAGTCAAACTCTGCAAACAACGTTTTCGTTTCAACATTGTTCCTGGGCACCCACATCGAACTTGACTGTAAAGGTCTTTTGTTACTACGTTTTCTGCATTTAACGATGTCAAGTCAACTACGTAGTTGACATTCATGTTGAGTTAACTGTCGTATGTCTGTATTGGAGGCATTCCCGCACGCAATGTAGAACCTTGAGCTCATATATATTGGCACAACTAATATTGAAGACAGTCGCTACTTTATGCCAGATATGTTTAGTTTTGTGCTTAAGCTGGACACAATCCGTAATCCGAACTGCAAGCGCTAGCCGTGCATATAACTTTGTTCATCCGTCGTCACATCGTGCCTGTGTTTTGCTTTATTCTTATCAACGCCGTTATCTTTAACTTGCTCGTGCTTCTTTTCTAAAAGTTTCAACGCGTTACAGGGCACAATAGCTTATATCTAATCTTCTAACTTGACTAACTTGCCAGTTCTCCCTCCCTCCTTCACCCCTAACCCGCTCCTCTAGACGTGTGCGCGCAGACCTGCGTTCACGGCTCGTGCTCCGGCCCTAACACCTGTTTGTGCGATGATGGCTACCAAGGAGAAACATGTGAACAGGGTAGGTAACTTAGCATTGTCATGTGCTCCACTTGACAAGCAACCGAGTCAAACATTCAAAGCAGCTCTAATGGTGATGGAGGCTGTACAGAGTGAAGTTTGACTCAAAGCCTTGTCAGGTGGGAACATTTATGTTGAAAAATGATGATTACTCTCTTGTGACCATAGCCACATGCACGCGTGCGTGTGGACATGGCAGCTGTACAGGTCCGAACGTGTGCACGTGTGACGTGGGCTGGGAAGGGCGGGTGTGCCGAACAGGTAGGGGGTGTGGTGTGGAGTAATGTGGCGCCTGCTTCCCTCTCGTCTCAGACAACTGCTCCAGCCTATTGCATGTCCATCATGTGGTTTGCAAACATCACAGTTACATGCACGTTACTAATAACGTGCAAAAAATGTATCAGGGATCTACTGAGACCCCGTCTTAAGTGTTTTGATAAAGGAGCCCATTCTCAAATCTGTCGACAAATGTTGACATTGTTTCAACAAGACTGATCTAAACGCATTTTTGTCTTTTGCCTTTTGACGGTATCTTTTGCTTCTCGCTTAGAATCTTTGTATACCAGTGTGTAAAGAAAGTACCTTATCTTGTCTGAGACGTGCACGTGCTTCCTCTGGTTTGACTCAATCTCCTCTCAATCGTTTTATGTATTGCTTTCATTCGGTAATAAATACCGACATGCTGAAATTATACAACACCTGGAAGTTTTGCATTTCTTTGATAAGAGCCATATATTTGGAAGACAACATTGTGAAAAAAAGCAACATACCAAAAAACGATACGTTTTCCAGACTGCATGTACATACGTGTGAAGACGGTCCCTAACAGTGTTGTGTGTTCCTCTCCCCAGCCATCTGTAACCCGGTCTGCGCTAACGGAGGAGCGTGCACAGAGCCGAACGTGTGTGAGTGTGAGGAGGGATACGAGGGAGACCAGTGTCAGACAGGTGGGGAACCATGTACAATGTACGAGTACTCAGGAGCTCATGCAATGTTACCGAACATGCAGCAAGGGGCGTTCCTTCTCTCAACTAGAAATACAAGCTAGAGTTTTTACGTACAACAGAAGAAATAAACATCAATGTGCACAAGGAATGATAGCATTTCCAAACATTTCTGCATGCATTTCACCCATATGGTTAAACTTACCGTTTCAGTGGCTAAAGGGATGATGAAGTTGACACAATCTGGTTCTACTGTGAGCAATATTAACTGTCATGCGTTCTCGTTTCTGTAGCCATCTGCCACTCTTCCTGTGAGAATGGCGGCTACTGCTCCAGCCCGGACTACTGTACCTGTCAGATCGGATACTCTGGACGGCAGTGCGAAACACGTGAGTCGGAGGCTATCATGTGGCCATCAAGAATAAGAGGCTACATTCCACTGTTTAACCAAGGGGGCTTGTATACCTTTTTGGTCGTCTTAGTCACAGTGGGCAGGTCACTTCGTTGATAAGATAAATACCAAATTGCAAGTTCATTTTGATGTGATTAATGTGCTTTTTAAAAAAAGACGGCAAGACTGAAATAAAACTTACGAGCCGGTATAATTTTTAAACAGAAAATATGTTACCGCACGGTACTTTGAACTGCTGTCTTTCTGTTTAACCCCCAAAAAAGTGTTATTTTGTAAATTGTAAAGTTTTCTAAAAGTTAACCGTGTGTTTTGCAGCGGTGTGCGACCCGAGCTGTCTGCACGGAGGGGTGTGTTCTGCCCCGGACACCTGCAGCTGTCAGATGGGATGGGAAGGACCGATCTGTCAAACACGTCAGTCATCTCATCAGCTTCCTTGTTTCACCCTCGTTAAACCACGCGGAGCGATATGGGGTCCTGGTTTAACGAGGGTGCCTTGTTTCTGTAATGTAGATGTGGCACAGTGATCTATAATGCAGTAAATACGGATAAAACACGCACTGAAATTAACGTTATATCTTTACGGTTGTTTGATTTTGTTCGCCCACTTTTTAATCTACACAACACGCGTTGACTCTTCAAACATCAACCGACGGGGACATAATTTTCCATGTCCAACTTAAAGAGATAGGCCATCTTTTGCAAACTGAAATTTACCGCAAAAGCACGTGCGGTACGTCGTCTGCTAGAGCACATGCGCACATGTAACAATACAGGATAAGAGTCTGCCACATGACCGAATTTCCTTAATAGCAGGAAAGACTGTTGCTGTCGGGCAGTAAGGCTACTTTTTTGGGCCCGTCAGCTACTAAAATAGATAAACAATTCTTACATGGGATTTTATCAAATAATGTTATATATTTTCAGAGTTAATTAAAGGTCGTAAGTCTTTTATTCTTGAGAATTATGGAGGTAAAAATGCCAGTATTAGCATGGTCATTCTTGTAGTTATTGGCGGGGAATTCCCCACGGCGTACCGCCAAGTGTGAACTTAGAACAGCTGACAGGACTTTTGCCTGTGAAGTGACATTTCTCGGTTCTTATTCAGCCTTGAGACTTCAGTAATGATTTATAGTTAATTTGGAGTGTTGACCTGTTAGGACCTACTTACTGTGAGTAGTTTGTAGAAGTTTATTGACGCCGTGGCGGCAGCAGTTGGTGATGTTGTGTCTTCCTCCCCCCTGCAGCGATCTGCACACAGGAGTGTCTGAATGGAGGAGTCTGTACCGAGCCTGGGCGCTGCTCCTGCCCCAGCAGCTACGGTGGACCACAGTGCCAGTACGGTATGTCTCACAAATTCAATGCTCATTCCACACTTTTGTGTCTTATCAGACTAAAACCTCCTTGATCAGACCAATCTACCAATAAGTTTATGGTTAGTTTTAACCAACATTATGATATAAGATAATATAAATTTGATATAACGTTACAACATTGTCATTGCTGTCTTGTCAGCAACACTTGGATTATGAAAGGATTGCTAACAGATGTTTGGTTTACTCACAGACCTGTACCAGGATGATGGGATTACTCAATTACAAACAAGTAAGCACATTTGATTAACTGTTTTACAAGTAATTATAAATCGAATCAAGGTACATTGTATCTAACCATCAATAGCATGGGTTAAGCTAATTGTAGACTAATAGGGAAAGCTTTTTTTATAAAGTATTAATTTATCAATATCAGATTCAACTGAACGATATATTTCATCCCGTGGTCTAACTTTGTGAGTGTTTATGATATAACACAGCCCCAGCACCAGACCACAGCGGACGGTCCTGTGGTGCATTTGGACATCAGCACTACTTCACGTTTGATGGACATTTCTACACCTTCCCTGGCACCTGCCAGTACCTGCTGTCTGGGGACTGTCAGCAGGCTACATACCAGGTGAGTCCTGAACTATATGTACATGTTGACCCTGTGTAAGACTAGTGGTTATAACCATTATAAAGACCGACAGCCTGTTGAACAGTTCACACTTGACTGCTCCCTCACAGGATGATATTTCAAATCTGACAAGTTTTTGTTTATTCATTTATTTATTAATCTTTAGGGTGGTCCCATCAGTTAACATTGTAACTGATTTCCGAGGGAGCCCTTACATTACATGACAAATCATAACAAATCAGGATACAAAAGGATTACTTAACATTAACTTTAGTTTTCAATTCACAAAAAGTAGTGCTCCATGTAAAAGTTACTCAAGCCACTGGATACGTTTTGTTAAGACATTTCAGACAGCATCCGCTGTCTTTCGTCAGTGACTTTACAGAATCTCTTTGTAGTGGCACACCTTTAATAGACCTAAATGGCAATGAGCATAATGCATGTGCATGCAATGTGTTCCTTATGTCCTGCCATTGATTTTAAATTTCACTCTTCAACATTGACATCTGTCTTTGGCTTCCCATCAGGTGTTTGTCCGGAATGACCCCAACTGCACCGCCTCCTCCCTGCTCTGTCATCGCGAGGTCAGAGTTCACATGATGGGCCTGTCACATGACCTGATCCTCCACCAGGGACACAACTACGAGGTCACCAAGGGTGATGTGACGTATGTACCTGACAAGTTGAAGATATGGTCATTGCCTTGCAGCAGTTGTCGTCACAACCTTATCAGGAATGCCAACAATAAATATAACGAAGCAAACAACTTTCAAATTGATTTCTGCAAACCACAAACATTCTTCCTGCACAGTCATCAAGAATAAAAGATGAAGCAATGAAGCCTGTAGGCTTTGTAGTAGAATACAGTTTAATTCAAAAAAATTGGTTCTTTCTTCCCAGTTTGTCTCTGCCCAACTCTGAAGAAGGTGTGAAGGTGGAGAAAGTTGGAGACTACATCCGTGTCATCCTCATGCCTGAATTCGATGGAAAGGTAAGTCAAGAAATAATCGGAAGTTTATCTATAATGTGACAAATTCTTTATTCTAATATCTAATATCTAAAGAATAGAGCTGGCATGTTGAGTGTACTTGCTGAATGTGTAGATTTTTCCCTTGAACCTTCCAGCTGGTGAGGGTTGCAGTTTACTGGGACGGCGTGACAAGTGTGTACGTGGAGGTTGACGAGGACTTTGCAGGAACTCTTTGTGGTCTCTGCGGCAACTTCAATGGAGATTCAACAGATGAATACAGACTCAGAGATGGTAAGAAACTATTTCTTCATGTGTGGTCCTCATCAAATGTCTATCCCCGCAGTGTAGTGAGTTGTGGAGATCGTAAAAAAATACATTTTGATCTTGACAGTGCTGACAATTTTTGCTATCCAAAATTGATGGTGCCAGAGATTATATTCCAGCTGAAAAACCATTTCCCATAGGAATATTAAGTAAAGGAATCCTTCCCCAGATTTTGTCTGTTGTACTATAACTCCGCCAAGTGTTATGGGCTGATTCTAAAGCATTTAGTTCTAATCAGCCCTGACACTGGAAGGCCTAACATCTTCTTTGCGACAGATTAATGGACACTGAGATATTTGCCAAACCCTTTAAAACCTGTAGAAACATGGGCATCCATGTACTCAGTTGTCTTTGAAAACCAGTACCGTGAAAAGCTTTGTGTGAAGAGGTAACAAATCAAACAAGGTCCGTAACAACATGCTTTGTGTTTCTCCTACCTGTGAGTCTGCATATGACATTCTACTTTCGTGGAAGAGTCTTAAGAATGAGTGTCATCTGGGTGTTTTGAGAAGGATGAGCAGTTTTGTACATGACAGAGACTTGTTTATAGATGATTTATTGTCTGACTTGTTTTTTTTGGGATGGATGAAAGTAAGAGGATGTCACCACTGAAGGGGACCACAACTGAGCAAATGCCAGTACCATGGGTCACTGGGAAGGGACAACAAACCCTCCCGCAAACACACCAATTCATTAGTATTGTGTGGGGAGGCTTTGAAGGGACAGCATTAGTGGGACCTATCCCTGAATACAAACATACATATACAATCATCATGTACAGATGGCAAAAAAACATGATGGTGGTGAATTGAGCAATTATAGTACATGTTTGTGCCGCATGTATCTCAACTTTTCTAGTATTGCCCTTTCTTAACGATTGGAGGAGGTGAATCACGAGAGAAAAATACTATAAATGTTGCAAAAGCAGGTGTAAAACACTGAGACTTCAAGCAGAATCCTTACATCTGCTTGGAGATTATCATCTTTGCCTGTGGGGTATATGATATATCAGGCACACCACCAGGACACTTAAACGTACATGTTTCTCATTTCTTGTTAAGACAAGGACATGCAGGGTACCTGACAATATCAATAACTTTGTCTGTGAAAGTAAAACATTTTGCCCTGTAACAAGTTGCACAGTCATGTGAATAAAGGCAATAACACGTTCTGGAGGTCAGTCACCTCTGACTTAAACCTGAACTACGTGACATATGTTCACTCAGTCAGCTTTCAGAAACCTGAGAAGTCTGGTCTTAAGTGTGTGGCACTGATTTGTGAGATCAAAGGCAATCTTGGAAATTGTCCCCACACTTGCATTCCGCATGCAGGAAAGTCTCTCCATGTTTTGGCCAAACCGTTCAAAAAAGTGACTGCTTGAAAATCAATGTTACTGGAAGCACAACACAGTATCATAATCAAAGGCACAAAATGGCCAAAGCAGTTAAAACTGTTACTGAATGGACCAATGAATAAGTCTAGACTAAGTCTTGTTTGCACATTTAGTCAAGTGCAGCTGGTGTCAGAGAACCTGTTATCACATTATGGATCAAGTTCAGGCTTGCTCAGCTGTAAAAGTTTCACCTATTTTTGTCAAAATGTCAGGATGTGTACCTGTCGTGAAAGGGTGGATGTTTGCTTTGGAATGTTTTTACCTTCGGTGAATGGGTGTTGGCCTCGCACATGATCCTGTGATGGATGAGGAACGTCTGACCTTCAGACCTGCCAGTCAGACCTATTCATAGTCAATTTGCATACATGCATCTGTCGTGTGTGGGTGGATGTGGGAATGACACCTTCATGCATGGGCACCTGTCATGGGTGGCTCCAGGGTTTTAGCAGAAGTGGGAAAGTTTAAGTGGTTAACACCCCCTGGCTCTGGTGCTCAAAGACAGCTCATTCAGCCTACGCACTGCTGGAAAGGGGTGTTGTGAGCTATACACAATTCATTGAAAAAAGAAGAAGGGACAATTCCTGACAAATTGAACATTCATGTAGTGTTCATGTACATATTAAAGCACCTATATCCTATATTTATTACCAGCAAGAAGAAAGCTATCTTAGCACAAACTGGGTTGAGATTCCCTCTCCTCTTTTACCATGATGATATGAGTGAACCAGGCAAGATGAAGTGCAAGTATGTAGGATGCAGTATGGGATGCCAACTGTAAGGTCAAATTAGCTTTGATCAACTCTTCTCTCACTGAAAGTAAAATACTTTCCAAGCATATACAGTTGCTGTTCTTTGCCTCTCCCCCCCCCCCCTCCAGGCACCTCCAGCAGCAGCAGAATCACATTTGCAAACAGCTGGAAGATGACCGATGCCGAGGAGCACTGCCCCAACGTGCATACCAACACTCCCACCAGCTGTGCTTCTGCTACACAGCAGCAGCTTCAGGTGTGTCATTGTGCTAGCAATATAATCTAACATTGTCTAAGGTGGCTGTCTCAACTGCATGTTAACCAAACAGCTGGATAAGGTCTCAAACAGAGTTTTCAGACAACATGTAAGGTTAAGGAACCTTCATTGAGTGTTCTAAACAATTCTAATTCTGTTGACACCACTTACTGTAAATGCATTTAAGTTCGCGTGGTTTTTATTTTGCAGTAGGGAGAAAATGGAGTGTTCTTGGTGGTTTTAAGTTCGTGTTTAAGCAATAGTAGGGCTACAGTAATAGGTGGGGAAAAAGTTTCGTGGTGGTTTTAAGTTTGCGTTGAAAAGTTCACTGCGAAAACCATGAACATAAAACCACTGCTAACATTTCTGCATTTACAGTATCTTTTATTGTAATTCATGTTATTCTGATTTTTGCAGGAAATTTGGGGAATTTGTAATGTCTTGATTGGGAATGCAGCTTTCGCCTCCTGTCACGCAGTGGTAGATCCCAACCCCTACATTGATGCTTGTGTAACAGACTTGTGTAGCTGTGACTATGCAGTCAGGTAAGAGGGCTAGCTACTGTAGGTAAACTCAGGGTGCAAAAAGTAGAGATAGACAAAAAGTGCAGTTTCAAAATTTTATCCAGTTGCTTGTCAAGAGTAACTGTCATTTGGCATAAAAAGCACAGTAGATGATAGAATCTAGTAAGTAAGAAACATATTCCATTGTAGCATCCATACAGACTTTTCATTTGATGTCATTTGCGGGCCATGTTGGATTACAGTGTACATACAAGGTACATACTACTTCTGTAATCCAGTCACCCGCAAACATGGTCATCGGGGGATTCCAATTAGAATTATTACATTTACCAGAGTTCCGTGATTTGGTATAAAGTTTCAGTCCTTCAGACATGATGTTGATCAGTGGTCCACTGTTCACTTTACTTGTAGCATGATTTCCTACATCAAGACTGTATACACAGTAGATGTACATTAGGTTCTTCTTCACGTGACCTTTCAAAGAGTCTTTGGAAGCTAGTCTGGTCAATTTAAACTATACAAGCTCTTTGTTGAATGGTATTTTCCTGGTTGTGTGAGTATATGATGTATCCATACCTGTGTACAGGGGTGACTGCCAGTGTGAGGCCCTGACCCAGTACTCCAGAGCCTGTGCCCACCGACGGATAGTGTTGGACTGGAGGCAGCCTGACCTCTGCTGTAAGTATAGGTACTGGGAATGGAGGACATGTGTACCGCCACATAACTGCAAAGCTGTTGTTGTGCCGAAGGGCAATCATACTGACTATACAGTACATAATACAGATATGAGGAGGGGAGGAAGTGTAGTATACTGTAAGTGTATGGAAGAAGCAGTAGTGTGATGCTATTATATACATTTGTGTGTGGGGAGGGCAGTGTGTTATAGATATAAAGAAAGCAGAGGAAGGCTGCACTTGGCCTGCCCTCCATGGGGGGGGGGGGGGGGGGTGTTTGTACTGTTTGTAGGACAATACACCATCATACGAGAGCTTAGTACCTGTTAGTACTCCTTGATTCGTTTGTTGCTATTTATTCAATGGACATTTCTCCTTGTGTTTTGTAGACCGTGGTTGCCCAGCCACCATGCTGTACACAGAGTGTGCCAGCGCCTGCCCTCGAACATGCAGGTGTGTAAAAACGTTGAAAGTACCAGTGGAGAGAAGGGTAATCCATGGTTTCACCCAAAGTTTTTAACAGAGAGCAATGTCTATGATATTAGGATGTTTCCACATATTAAACAAATCACTGACAGTGCTAAAAGTGGTTTAGAGTGTTTTCTTGTGCCAGAATAGCTACATGATACTTTGGATGGCTTTTCAGCACCAAGGACAAAGTATACACTCACAACTTGTTTATCTAGATTTTACACAATTCAGTAGAATGATGTACCTATTTCTTCTACAGCAGCATGGGGAAGTTGACCCACACATGATGATAGGGCATTTTACAGTAGTATCCTCTTCGCAATGTTTGGATGTTAAGTCACTTTGTTGGGTATCATTCTTTCCAAACGTTGATAGTGGGACTGACAGATTTAGCCATTGTCCTTCCCTCCCACAGAAATCCGACTGGTGACTACGACTGTGACGACCATTGTGTGGACGGCTGCTCCTGCCCTGAGGGGACACTGTGGGACGAGGGTTCCCTGCAGTGTGTGGTGGAACAGGAGTGTCCGTGTACCCACCTGGGTGTGGAGTACCCACCTGGGGCACACATCGCTGAGGACTGCAACCAAATGTGAGTCTTTACATCTGTAATGTTATCTGTATAGCCTTCAGCATAACACATGCTCTATTCCAGGGTTTCTCTCAATGGATTCAAATATATATGTAGCAAATTCAAGTAAATTTTGACGTGTAACAAGCCCTGCATTGTTCATATAGGACAATATACAATATAAAGAAAAGTCTGCACATTTGAAATTTCACCAATAATTGAAAAAGTACCTTTTCATCCCCTACTACATAATCTCTCATATGGTAGATTTGTCTCATAGAATGGTTGTTATATAGCAGAAGATTCCATTCATTATGTCAGCTAATGATACCCTGATCGGGTGAAAAAATATTTCTGGTAACTATCACTGTTAAAGAGTAATATTCTTATGGACAACTTTTTGATATTCGTATGGATGGAACATTTTGACATGTTTTATGACCACACTTTCTTCTGTTCACCTCAGCTACTGCCTCGCTGGCCGCTGGATGAGGACAAACTTTGAGTGTAGCGCCACCTGCAGCATCCATGGCGACCCACACATCACCACGTTTGACCAGCGGTACTACCAGTTTGCCGGGGTCTGCCAGTACATCGTGGCAAAGGACTATGTCAACGGGCAGTTCACTCTGCTGGCCGACCAACAGCCATGTGGCGACGACGACAGCAGCTCCTGTATCAGGTGATTATCACTGGACCAATGGGGACAGCCCAGTGTTCTGACACTGCTATGTTAGGCTTAGAGTTGTGGTTAAGGGTGTCATAACATAGGGGATCACTGGATCAATAATAAAACACTGGTCACTAAAAGCATACTGATAATTTATTTAAAAATCT
This sequence comes from Branchiostoma lanceolatum, assembly GCF_035083965.1. NCBI lineage: Eukaryota > Metazoa > Chordata > Leptocardii > Amphioxiformes > Branchiostomatidae > Branchiostoma > Branchiostoma lanceolatum. Next base: position 11,504,887 of record NC_089724.1, read on the forward strand.
GTAATTAAAGTTTGAAGGCAAAATATTTCAAAAATTGTAAAGATAGAATTGTGTTTAAAGAGACCATAACATAGAAAAGTACTGCTATTATTATCAATGTTGTTCAATTGACGTGTGACAGTTTTCAATACTAGGTACAAATATATATGATTAGATTTCCCATTTGCCAGTGTCTTTTTTTCAACTAGAATCACTAGACTAGAGTCACCACATAGTTAGACAATGGAATGGTTGATCTGGTCAGCACCAGATACCAGGAGTTCCTGTAGGCTCACCTATATTCTTTGAGATGGCTTATGAATCTTTGATTTCCACCTGCAGGTCAGTGACCCTGATTGTTGGGGGGAACACAGCTGGCAAGATCAAGCTTCACCAGCATGGTGTGCTGTCCGTGGGCCACAGTGATATCCACATACAGCTGCCCTATCACAGCGGTAGGTTTGCTGCTATGACAGTTTCTGTAGCAACCTCTGCCATACGACATAAGTTGAGTTTGTGGTGAACTCTATGTATGATCTAGAATGCAGTAGTTTTCATGGTGACTGCCATGTTTAATGTACATGTGAAAATCTACAGCACCATTTTTCAACCTTCAATGATTTCTGCTTGAGAAAATGTCTAGTTGTGATTGACAGTTACATGTACAATCATCAGACTGCAATGCAAAGACAAGCTTGTCTTATCATATCTTGGACACTTTGCATGCCGTTAACATTTGTGAATTGTGGATGTTTTCTGACAGATGATGTGAGTGTCCGTCGTCTGTCGTCCGTGTTTGTGGAGGTGACAACCAACTTTGGGCTGACGGTGCAGTGGGATGGAAGAGGTCGTCTCTACACCACTGTAAGCAAGCTTTTCTTCTGTGCTCTGCACATCAGTCGGGGGATATATTGTTCTGATTTTGCAACTTTATAGACACCATAAGGAAAAGGGCATGATGATGAATTGTTACAGTAGTACCCAAGAAATACACATTATGAGATTCGTATACATTTTGTCATTGTTAAGGCAGTTAACTTCCAATGGATACCTATACCTGTTAAACTAACCCAACCAATTCAAATAAATTAACAAAAACAGACACATTATCCAAATGTCTTGAACCAAATCGGATGGTGTTTCATCCCACTTAAGGTGACCCCAGCGCTCAAGGGGCACACTAAAGGCCTGTGTGGTACTTTCAACGACAACCAAAATGACGACTTCACCACACGTGGTGGTGTCATTGTCGCAAATGTTGCCGAGTTCGGAAACTCCTGGAAGGTGTCTGCTGAATGTGAGGACCAGCCTGTGGTGACCTCTGACCTACAGTTGGGGCCGTGTGCTATCAACACACAGAGAGGTGAGTGCAACGCTTGCCTGTGACCTATTGTATGTGTAAAGATGTATTGAGCACAGGATGTCGTCAAATAAGTCTTGATGATTATAAGCAATGTAGATTGCATGCCAATGATAAAGAAATGGTGAATCCGTTATCCCAACTTTTGAATGTTGTAAGTTTGATGATTTCTGTTTTTTAACACATTGTCTCAAAATCGTCTCGATATCAATAGTTGATGATTACATGAAGTCTTGCTATTCTTTTCAGCGGAATATGCTCGTCAGCATTGTGGCCTGATGAGTGGAGGCAGTTTTGAGGCCTGCAACCGACTGTTGGAACCAGCGACATACATAATGGCGTGCGAGTACGACGTGTGCCAGTGCCAGGACGGAGACGAGTGCCTGTGTTCAGCCATCGCCCACTACGCCAGGGAGTGTGCAGAGCGGGGCGCTGTGGTCAACTGGAGAACAGACGGAACCTGTGGTATGTGTTTGCTCTTATTTACATGGACAGGGAAGACAGTTGTGTCACAACACTTTTCCCATATAACCTTTTTTTTACCCTCAATATTGTATATTCTAGAAATTTCCAAGTGTTTGGTGATGACATGTAAAAAGGTGTTCAGGGCTGCCCTACTTGAATCTTGCCCAGGAAGTGAAGGGAAAGTACAAGGTTTTCTGACCAAAATATCAGCTACAAACGTAGAAGTGGGGTTCATGTTTATCAACAGCATTGTTTTTTTGCACTGTTTCTAACTTTTGATAAGACATTAATTTTGATGCACCTGTTGATGTGCAGTTGAGGAGTGTCCCCAGATGGGACAGGTGTGGCAGGAATGCGGCTCTGCCTGCAGGTCCAGCTGTCGGTACCTGTCCGAGCCTGACTCCGGCTGCACCGAGGACTGCGTGGCCGGCTGCAACTGTCCACCTGGTCTGTACCAGTCGGAGAGTGGTTCCTGCGTACCCCAGGGGGAGTGCCAGTGTTTCTACAAAGGGGAGGTGTATCAGACACAGACTTCCACTGTGCTGGGCAACCTCATTTGGTGAGTGGGGTAACTCGTGGACTCAGCGTCCCTGATCTATGATGGGAGAGGGTTTATCTACATGTATGTGGGAAAGGGGTTCAAGGTGGCCAAGGGAGGAAACATGCATGAGTTGGCACAAAGTTGGTGCTACCACATTTTTGACAGTACAAATTTTGGTCAAGGAAATGGTTTGGATATAGAAGGAATAATGTTGCCTATCTCTATTTGTTAAAGTTTACTTCAAATAGATGCACTACATACAACAATATAATAGAACAATAGAACAATATAGAAAACCGGCACTGATATGTAGCTTCCACCGCAGCCGTTCCGTCATGTCCTATTTAGATTGTTTTTACCTTTCTGGTTGAATGTGACAAATGTGTTGAGAATGGCCTGCATGCATAGGGAGGCAGATCCCTTGATAACCGTATTGCTGTGTTTCCCCAACAGCTTCTGTGAGAACGGCATCATGAACTGTCAGGAGCGGGTGATCATGTCAGATGGTAAGTTTTAATGCTCTCGTCTTTAGTGCTTATATTAATTACACCTTTTGCTCTTTTACTTAACAATTTGTCATACCAATTGCATACCTCCACCGTTTTCAAAGTCACTGTGATAAAAGTAGTGTTTAGTGTGATAGTAGTGTGATATTTAACATGATGCCATGTTCTACTGCAGAGTACAACTGTACTGCTGGGATGGAGTACTTTGACTGTGAGGGTGCAGCCGCTGGGCAGATGGGCAAAGCCTGTGAAGAGACATGTGGAAACATCGGCATGGAATGTCTGGCCGAGCAGTGTGTGTCAGGTGGGTGATCAGTGTGTGTCAAGTTGATGATGAGTGTGTGTTTGGTGGGTGATCAGTTGTGTGTCAGGTCTTTTAACAGTGTGTGTCAGATGGGTTAAAAGTGTGTGTGAACAGTGTGTGTCAAGTGTGTGAACAGTGTGTGCCAGGTCTTTCAACAGTGTGTGTCAGATGGGTGAACAGTGTGTGTCAGGTGTGTGAACAGTGTGTGTCAGGTCTTGTCTTTGAACAGTGTGTGTCAGATGGGTGAAATGTATGTGAAAAGTGTGTGTCAGGTGTGTGATCATTGTGTGTCAGGTGGATGATGAGTGTGTGTCAGGTCTTTGAACAGTGTGTGTCAGATGGGTGAAAAGTGTGTGTCAAGTGTGTGAACAGTGTGTGCCAGGTCTTTGCTGTGTGCGTCAGATGGGTGAACAGTGTGTCAGGTGTGTAAAAAGTGTGTGTCAGGTGGGTGAATATTGTGTGGGTAAATGGTGTGCAATCACATATGGTGAAATGCAGTGTACAGCATTTGTCAGGTGACACTGTCATATGAACAGTGAGTTTCAGTTTGGGGGCTAGGTTCTGTTGATTTGGACCAGCTCTACATTGGTATCTATGAGCCCAGTTGTGGTTTAAAGTTAAATTTTAGACCTTCTCTGTATCCTAATCAGGGTGCCAGTGTCCCCATGGACTCGTACGTGACGGGAATGAGTGCGTGTTGCCAGAGAACTGTCGCTGTGAGCACAATGGAGAAATGCACGAGCCTGGCCAGACCATCAGTGTGGACTGCAACTCCTGGTAAGCTCTGGCTCCACCATAGTGTTAGAATTCTGTGATGTAAATTATTCTCAATGTAATTTCCTATTGCAATTCAATATCATTAAACCCTGATTCTAATTTCTGATCAAAACATACACTGTGTATGATGTCAGTTCACGGTGCTCCATACAATGTATTTATACATGTGTCACTCCTTAACCTGGGTAGCTTTCAATTGTCACCTTAGAATCCTTTCCCTAACCTGCAGTCCTGATTACTGGTCCAAACTCTGGAGAGCATTTAGTCACGATACCTTGCCTCCATACTGTACATAAACCCTTCATACGTGCTGCATGTACTCTTGATATTTTACCTTCACAATACATATAAAGCTGGTTCACCACCTCAGTATAGTTAACACTTTGCAACATTTGTACCTTACTACAGCACCTGCAGCCAAGGTGTCTGGTCTTGCACCACCAAAGACTGTGCAGCTCAGTGTAGCATGTTTGGAAACTCCCACTACACCACCTTCGACGGTCACAGCTACGAGTTTGAAGGAACGTGCAAGTACATCATTGCCCAGGTGAGTGAATTAAACTGTGTTGTCTAGAATAAACTTAAAAGTATATCATCAGCTGGTATAACAAATAAAGATTTTAGGTATGACATTAAACAATCATGTACACTGAAAAGACAGCGGATGCTGTCTGAAAGGTCTGACTGTTTCAAAGTTTTATCCAGTTGATTGAGTAACTTTTTTTGGCAAATCATGTATACTACTATACCTAAAATCTGCAACTGTAAAAAGTCCTTGATATCAGCCTTTCTTTTAGGACCTCTGTACCCAATACCAATTTGGTGTATTGCTGCACCCTTAGCTTAGTAGGAAAATCTAATTGGTTAATTCCCTGGCTGAAAGTTCATCCTTTTTTCCCCAGGATTATTGCTACAACCAGACTGGAAGCTTCCGCATCCACGCGGAGAAGACGGCCTGTAACGGTCTGTCGGGTAACGTGTGCGCTCGCACGGTGACTGTGACCCTCCAGCAGCTGCAGATCCATCTGGAGCACGGGAAGGACGTCCAGGTCAGACCCATCCCGGGGACAGAGGTTGCCTACACTTCCTACAAGTATGTCATTCGTTCTACACAGCTGATAGTAGGCCATGTGGAGAAATATCAAGTTACATTTGATTTAATGACCACACTGTTAGTGATCGTTACTGATCGTTACAAGGCTAACAAACCTAGCTTAACATTCTACCCCAAGGAAAATATCTTAAATATAACGGTATGCAAGCCAAGGTTATTCAAGCAATCATTGCTTGCACTCAGGAACTGTGTTAAGAAATATCTCAAAGTCTGTTTGATGACATTGTGGCGTTCTATCACATGACCTTTTAAGTTAAGATATAGGAGCTGGGTGATTGTGTTCTTTTTCTTTGAATCTGCTTTTGTTCTTTGATATCATAAAGAGAACACCAGTTACTGTGAATGATCTGTCTCATCAGATATTCATATCCTAGGACAGAATTGTTCCATAACCATTTGACTTAGGAATCTGTGTTTCCATTGACACAAAACTGATTCAATCTCCTTTTTTAAAACTTTTTTTCTAGGTTCAAAATCTACAGAAGTGGATTCTTCACCATACTTAAGGTGGAGAATGGTATTGACCTGTACTGGGACAATGCCACGCGTCTGTACATCAAGGTGTGGCCCAACCACCAAGGCCGTGTGTGCGGCATGTGTGGAAACTTTGACGGAAACCAGATAAACGACTTCAACACGCCTGAGTTGGACAGAGCCACCACAGTGCAGGACTTTGCCAACAGCTGGAAGGTTTCCAGTGTAAGTATATGTACTAAACTCCATTCATGTTAGGTAAGCTGTCTATGGAAGTTGATCAAAAGGTAACCAAAGGCATACATAAGAGCCTGCATTCACATCAACAAAAGGGACTCTTACTTCCAGGTTTTGAACCACTATTGGGTTTGAAAATTTCTAAGTATAAACTGCTTGCTTCAACGACAGTGACTGTCCATTGAATGTACATGTAAAGTTTTTATCCAACCAACAGTAGAAGATGTTATACTCAGTAACTGCCTGTATTTTTGGTCTGAATCACTCAGAAGGCTCTGATGCCTCTCATTCTGCCTGTAAAAGAGAAGTCTGCACATATGTGTCATGTTCATGTGGTCTATGGAGTTGTAATGTGGTTCTGTTGTGTTGTCTCCAGTCCTGCCCTGATGTTGAGGCACCACCATCTGACTACTGCACGCTGCATCCACACCGTGAAGCCTGGGCTCGTCGGCAGTGTAACATCATCCTGTCTGACACCTTCCGCCCCTGCCACTACAAGGTTACTATAGACTAGATAGATCTCCTAATAGATAAATCATTGATTTCAAAAGAAGGTGTCAATTTGGGAGAAATACAAAAGTTCACATGTAGCATGCAGAATCTACTGTATCTTACTGACAATAACATCATGTTTGCCAGAGAATCTTAAATGAGCAATTTCAACATCCTTATTGCAAAAACTCCTCAACCATTGACTGTTAAATCTTTCCTGCAAGACTTTGAAGAAAGTTCCTCAGCAAATTTTCACAAGGTCACATCAGTTGCACGCTAAACCTTCACTGAATAGCCTGCCAGTTTGTCCTAATGATACACATGGAAATGCTGTTACCAGTTGTGAACCAGTGTGCCCCCCTCCCACCCCAGGTTGACCCTGAGCCATACTACCAGGCGTGTGTGCAGGACTCCTGCAGCTGTGACAGTGGTGGAGACTGTGAGTGTTTCTGCACAGCCGTGGCTGCGTATGGAGACATGTGTAACACTCAAGACGTCCACATCAGGTGGAGGACACACGAACTCTGCCGTAAGTCCATTCTTAAGACATCAAACTAGCACATTGATATTAGGCTCTGACCAGGCTGAAGGAGTTAATGAAATTTTAATTTCGGAATATGACATATCTACATATGTAATGATTCATAACATTAAACAGTCATGATTAACAGTCAATGATTAAAGAAATTAGGTATGAAAGAGGAAAATAAAGCACAATGTATTCTCTACAAACATCACTCATGATCACTCAAACTATGAATTCTGTACTAACCAGAATGGCTTTGTCAGTACCTTACATTATGCTAATACATTCAGATTGACTGTTGATGTTTCTGCAGCCACCCAGTGTGAAGACTATAACTGGGACCCAGAGAAGTGTGAGTGGCACTATGATCCCTGTGGAACATCCTGCCCAGCAACCTGCGAGGACCCCTATCCATCCACCTGTGACCTGCAGTGTATGGAGGGCTGCCATCCTAAATGTCCAGTAAGTCAGCTCTACTAGTGGGCTGACCTCAAAGTTATGGCTGCCCATAGGAAAGCATGTTAAGATACACTGAAACAAGGCTTCATAAAAAGATAACCCAAACTTCAATCTTAAAAATTCTTCTACACTGGAAAGTCACAAGGGTTTAGTTGATAACCATGCAAAGAAAACAGAGGGTTGTACAGCTCAAACTCCGAGGAAAGCTGCCAGTTTCAAGGAAACCCTACCTTTGACCCCAGATTTCTGATGTATCCCTCCGCATGAACCAACAACTCACATCTATCCTTACGCCAACTAAAATGGCAAACTAAACAAATTTCACCCCAAAAGACCCTACCTGTTCCCTCTAACCAAAAAAGTCTCCAGATTGGGCAAAAAATTCAAAGGAAAAGAAAGGTTTTAAAGATTTAAAGTAGGGACTATAAAGTATTCAAATGTTTTGCACTCTACGGTGCAACGCAACTTTGGGGTCAGCCCTAGTCAGTTAGGCCACACTGACTTGATCGTATTGATGACATCCACAAATGCATTAATTATCGTCCATTCAAAAAGAAAAGAAGTTTGCGACCATACTGTTTATCGTACAATGAACCTACAAAATGAGCAAATATATATGCCGTGAATTGCACCAAAAAAATATACTGTATCATTTTTCTGATCTTACCTGTGTCTCTCTCCCCAGAATGGAACAGTCTTGTACAACGGCAAGTGTATCCCACCCATGGACTGCCCAGTCACAACAACTCCAGCACTTCCAACAACTACACCCTTCATTTCAACAACTGTGTCAACTACACTGCTGCCAACAACAACAGAGTCAATCGCAACAACTACTTTGGTAATCATTGTCTTAAGCTTAAGAATGTCCTTTTGGAACAGCTGCCATGCACTGTAATACTGACTAACTGCTTGTTACATTATGATATTCTTCTTCATGGATACCATGTTGGGCTTAACGTTACATCATTTGAATAAAACAATCATGAAAACAAGTTGTATTGCATAATCCTTACAAAAGGTCATAAAAGCAGTTTTATTACTGTCACCTTAAAGGCAGAACACAGAACAAATTGATAATACAATAGGGCACCTTAATAGATATATAGCCTTTCCATTTGCATGTAAGGCTTTCCACAGACCTGCAGATTATGGGTTGTACATTTGATGTAATACCCTAATCTTTCAAAATTTGTAGGAAATGACAACAGCAGCTGAGACCACCACCAAGTATGGTGGTGGTGGTGAGAAGACCACTACAGTTGCGACAACTACAGAGGGTACACCAACAGGATCACCATCTCCACCTGTCCAAACTACCACGGAAACCACCACGGTCTCCACAACAACGGAGAGTACTGTTCTCCCGACAACGGTTTCCACAACAACGGAGAGTACTACTCCTCCGACAACGGTTTCCACAACAACGGAGCGTACTGCTCCCCCGACAATGGTCTCCACAACATCAGAGGGTACTGCTCCTACGACAACGGTCTCCACAACAATGGAGAGTACTGTTCTCCCGACAACGGTTTCCACAACAACGGAGAGTACTACTCCTCCGACAACGGTCTCCACAACCACTCCTGAGGTGACCACGCCGTGTGAACACACCGAAGTCTGCTATTGGACAAGCTGGATCAACTCGGACCTTCCCAGAGTACAGAAGACAGCAGACAATGAGACACTAACGCATCTCCTGCAAGCTGGAAGCAACATCTGCATGCATCCTAGGTGAGAATGTCAGCTATATATGCACACAGACTATCTCTACACTTTAGCTGTATCTATTAATATACATGTAGGATTCAAAAATCCAAACTGAAGCCCATCCAAATTCTTCAAGGTAGTCCCAAACTTCTGTTTATTCAATGTAGGAGGTTAATTTCATCTCAGATTGTGTTGACATGGTGATTGATTTGATTTCAGCATGATTGAGTGCCGCACATCTTCGCACAACCCCGACAACATGCGGCTCATTCCTGTGGAACAAGTCGACCAGGCTGTAACCTGTGATGTGGACCAAGGCTTCCTCTGTCTTGCAGAACTACAGAAATATTCTTTCTGCCTTGACTATGAGGTACCGGGTATATCTGTTTGTATATCCATAACCGTACTGATAGCACAGGAAGTAGTACACTTTGTAAACCCCTGTCCCTGGTGCTGAAGGTATATCACACTGAACTACAGGCTTGCCTACACATGTATCCCAGACCAGTAGGGAAAAGGTCCCTGATATATGCCTGCACCTACGATCCTTTTTTAGCCTAAGCAGGGTTCTAGCCTATGTAAGACTTGTAGAGGCCCTTTTCTCAGAAAATGCAGGTGAAATCTTAGATCAATGAGACATTGCAGGGTGTAGACCTTGACATTTGGTAAAAAAAGCACACAAGAGTTTGGCCCATTTTAGAGGCCTGTGAGGACCTCTGTGTTGAAATGGTCTGTCCCTAACCTGAGATCATCTCATTCAAAATGGCAGCACCATTTTCAAACTTGGACCCTTGTCTTACATGTATAAAAATTTCTCAAACTGGACTTTTTAATACTTGACATATCGGGCTACTGTTTGCATGGGTTGAGTTGTTTTGTCCTGGAATTACCCTGAATTTGCCTATTTTTACATTACATCATTGTAGCTTATCATTACTAGCCATTCAAGTAGTGCATCTGTAAGGGTCTCACACTAGTAGTGCATCCATAAAGGAATAGAAGAAAATTCATAAGACATTGGTCTGCCTACAGGTCCGTTTGTACTGCTGTTCATGTGGAGGCACAGTACCACCAACATCCACGCTTTCTACAACAACTCTTTCCACCACAACAAGGCCAACCACAACTGCAGTCCCAACCACCGCCATTTCAACAACAGCCCAACCATCCACTACTGTTTCCACGACAACCCAGCCCACCACCACACCATGTGAACATGTCCAAGAGATGTGTGAATGGAAGGAGTGGATGAACAAGGAATATCCCAGTCCTAACAATCCCAGCCAGAATGAGACCTATGCCAACTTAAGAGACACCTATGACTTCTGTGACATTCCTATGGACATACAGTGTGGCATCAGTGGAATAACAGTGGATAGCTCATTTGAATCTTTGGCTCAACAAGGGGTTACCTGTGATATGGACAGTGGGCTGTACTGTGATGCAAGCCAGCTACCTGGCTTCTTTCAAGTTTGCTATGACTACGAAATCCGTGTGAAATGTTGCTGGGAAGAATGTGTGACTCCTACTCCCACCATTTCCACAACTACCCAGCCTACCACTACAGAATCCACCACTGTTTCCACGACTATCCAGCCCACCACTACAGAAACCACCGCTGTTTCCACGACAACCAAGCCCACCACTACAGAATCCACCACAGTTTCCACGACAACCCAGTCCACAACTACAGAAATCACCACTGTTTCCATGACAACCCAGCCCACCACTACAGAATCCACCACTGTTTCCACGACATCCCAGATGACTACTATTGGCACAACCCCATGTGAACATGTGGAGGAGATGTGTGAATGGTCAGACTGGATGAACAAAGAGGAGCCCAGTGGTGGTAACCCGAACCAGAATGAGACCTATGACAACCTAAGGGACCTGTATGAATTCTGTGAGACCCCCATGGACATTGAGTGCTCGGTTGCCGGGATGGAAGATTCTCAGATGGCTCTTCAAGAGGGTGTGAGCTGTGACCTGGAGAATGGTCTGATCTGTTATGCCAGCCAGCTGCCTGGCAAGGGTCAAGTTTGTGAAGACTACCAGATCAGGGTGAAATGTTGTAGGGAGGAGTGTGTTACACCCACTGTACCAACTACAACAGTTTCTACAACAACCCAGCCAACCACCACAGAGACAACAACAGTTTCTACAACAGCCCAGCCTACTACCACAGAAACAACAACAGTTTCTACAACAACCCAGCCTACCACCACAGAGACAACTTCAAGTACAACCGTTATGACTCCAACTGGTTCTCCATCACCAACCCAACCACCCACTACAGAATCCACCACTGTTTCCACGACTACCCAGCCCACTACTACAGAATCCACCACTGTTTCCACAACGGTCCTACCTACTACTACAGAAACCACCACTGTTTCCACAACAGCCCAGCCCACCACTACAGAAACCACTACTGTTTCCACAACAACCCGGCCCACCACTACAGAATCCACCACTGTTTCCACGGCAACCCAGCCCACCACTTCAGAATCAACCACTGTTTCCACGACAACCCAGCCCACCACTACAGAATCCACCACTGTTTCCACGGCAACCCAGCCCACCACTACAGAATCCACCACTGTTTCCACGACAACCCAGCCCACCACTACAGAATCCACCACTGTTTCCACGACAGCCCAGCCCACCACTACAGAATCCACCACTGTTTCCACGACAGCCCAGCCCACCACTACAGAATCCACCACTGTTTCCACGACAGCCCAGCCCACCACTACAGAATCCACCACTGTTTCCACGACAGCCCAGCCCACCACTACAGAATCCACCACTGTTTCCACGACAACCCAGCCCACCACTACAGAATCCACCACTGTTTCCACGACAGCCAATCCCACCACTACAGAATCCACCACTGTTTCCACAACGGTCCTACCTACTACTACAGAAACCACCACTGTTTCCACAACAGCCCAGCCCACCACTACAGAAACCACTACTGTTTCCACAACAACCCAGCCCACCACTACAGAATCCACCACTGTTTCCACGGCAACCCAGCCCACCACTACAGAATCAACCACTGTTTCCACGACAACCCAGCCCACCACTACAGAATCCACCACTGTTTCCACGGCAACCCAGCCCACCACTACAGAATCCACCACTGTTTCCACGACATCCCAGACGACTACTATTGGCACAACCCCATGTGAACATGTGGAGGAGATGTGTGAATGGTCAGACTGGATGAACAAAGAGGAGCCCAGTGGTGGTAACCCGAACCAGAATGAGACCTATGACAACCTAAGGGACCTGTATGAATTCTGTGAGACCCCCATGGACATTGAGTGCTCGGTTGCCGGGATGGAAGATTCTCAGATGCCCCTTCCAGAGGGTGTGAGCTGTGACCTGGAGAATGGTCTGATCTGTTATGCCAGCCAGCTGCCTGGCAAGGGTCAAGTTTGTGAAGACTACCAGATCAGGGTGAAATGTTGTAGTGAGGAGTGTGTTACACCCACCGTACCAACTACAACAGTTTCTACAACAACCCAGCCAACCACCACAGAGACAACAACAGTTTCTACAATGACCCAGCCTACTACCACAGAAACAACAACAGTTTCTACAACAACCCAGCCTACCACCACAGAGACAACTTCAAGTACAACCATTATGACTCCAACTGGTTCTCCATCACCAACCCAACCACCCACTACCGAATCCACCACTGTTTTCACGACTACCCAGCCCACTACTACAGAATCCACCACTGTTTCCACAACGGTCCTACCTACTACTACAGAAACCACCACTGTTTCCACAACAGCCCAGCCCACCACTACAGAAACCACCACTGTTTCCACGACAACCCAGCCCACCACTACAGAATCCACCACTGTTTCCATGGCAACCCAGCCCACCACTACAGAATCAACCACTGTTTCCACGACAACCCAGCCCACCACTACAGAATCAACCACTGTTTCCACAACAACCCAGCCCACCACTACAGAATCCACCACTGTTTCCATGGCAACCCAGCCCACCACTACAGAATCAACCACTGTTTCCACGACAACCCAGCCCACCACTACAGAATCCACCACTGTTTCCACGACAGCCAATCCCACCACTACAGAATCCACCACTGTTTCCACAACGGTCCTACCTACTACTACAGAAACCACCACTGTTTCCACAACAGCCCAGCCCACCACTACAGAAACCACTACTGTTTCCACAACAACCCAGCCCACCACTACAGAATCCACCACTGTTTCCACGGCAACCCAGCCCACCACTACAGAATCAACCACTGTTTCCACGACAACCCAGCCCACCACTACAGAATCCACCACTGTTTCCACGGCAACCCAGCCCACCACTACAGAATCCACCACTGTTTCCACGACATCCCAGACGACTACTATTGGCACAACCCCATGTGAACATGTGGAGGAGATGTGTGAATGGTCAGACTGGATGAACAAAGAGGAGCCCAGTGGTGGTAACCCGAACCAGAATGAGACCTATGACAACCTAAGGGACCTGTATGAATTCTGTGAGACCCCCATGGACATTGAGTGCTCGGTTGCCGGGATGGAAGATTCTCAGATGCCCCTTCCAGAGGGTGTGAGCTGTGACCTGGAGAATGGTCTGATCTGTTATGCCAGCCAGCTGCCTGGCAAGGGTCAAGTTTGTGAAGACTACCAGATCAGGGTGAAATGTTGTAGTGAGGAGTGTGTTACACCTGTTTCTACAACAACAAGACCAACCACCACACCAACTACAACAGTTTCTACAACAACAGTGCTGACTACTACAGAGGCAACCACTTCTATAACCACCAAAGGCACCACATATATTCCTACACCTACAGGCTCCCCATCACCTTATCAAACAACCACTGTTTCCACAACTCCCATGACAACCAGCACACATTCCACGACTACCCCCATCCCAGCCACCACAACTAAGTTGACAACTACTCGGCCTACAACAACCAGGACGGAAACAACACGCCCGGCAACGACTGAGGAATTCACAACACCACCTGGCCCTACAACAACTCAGATGCAACCCACACAACCCACAACAACAAAACTGGAAACCACTCCAACATCCTGTGGGTATGTCTGCAACTGGACAGACTGGATGAACTCCTACAATCCCAGCACTGATATGCAGCTGAATGATGTGGAGAGCTTGGACAACCTTCGCAGCAGATTCAGCTTCTGTGAAACACCAATGGGCATCGAGTGTCGATATGTTGAAAACCCCAGCCTGGACTTCAATGATCATCATCAGCCTGGGGTAAGGACCAGATAGAAATATTCATTTGCAGTATCTTTAGTTCCTAGTAATGTATTCAGAAAAGTTAGCAATAGATTTTAATGTCTCGTCCATATACTGTGTTTGTTGCATCCATGTTGGATGTCAGTATGTCAGAATCTGACTGTCAGATGTGCTTAGGATTAATGTGCGTTTTTTTCTGTTCAGGTGACATGTCAGGTGGACACAGGCCTGTACTGTGACTCCAGTTTGACTAAAACGAGAGCCTGCATGGACTATGAAGTGAGGTTCGAGTGTTGCCATGTGCCTGACTCATGCAAAACAACTACTTCCATGACAACAACAACAGCCCCAACTACCACAGTTACAACGGAGAAACCACCACCAACAACCCCAACCTCCTCGGTGACAACGGAGGAACCAACAACAAAGACAGTACCAACAACCACAGTGTCCACAACTACAGAGGGCACCACAACTGTTTCTACAACACCACCTGTGGGGACTACCACTGAGTACTGCCAGGAGATTTGTGTTTGGTCAGAGTGGATGAACTCAGACTACCCTGGTGCTGGTGTTCGTAAGTACCTTTAACAATGTTACTTCCTGATCATGAAGACATTGGTTTTGATAGATAAGATGCGTCCAGATACACCATGATTATGTATTACAGTCTATTTTTATCTAGCTGAGGTTGTCATTCAAATTCATAGCCACACACTGAATGTTTGCTTGTTTTCTTCATTTGCAGCCAATGACAATGAGACCTTTGCCCATCTGCGGGAAAGTTCCCTGGAGTTCTGTGAGGAGCCAGATGACATAGAATGCCGTCTTGACAGGACACCAAGCATAGACTTCAATGCTGTCAAACAGAGTGGGGTGGAGTGTGATGTCAGCTCTGGTCTCCTGTGCCTGTCCAGTGTTCAGCCAAGGTAAGGGAATGGAGTTAAAGACTGAGACCAAGTACATTGTACATGCGTGCTGAGTCTATTGTTAATTTGGTCAGGCGGTCAGGCTTATAGGAAAGTGGTATTCCATATATATGGCTTTTGATAGGTCGGCCGCACCACGAGGAAACGACACAGTTTTAAAAATCTGCTCCAGCTTAGATATGTCTGTAGAGACCTCCTAAAATGATACCTCATTGTTTTGCATCATACTTATAGAAATACAGACATCAGCTCATTTGTCCAATCTACATCCCAAAAATTATGCTTATTTGGAATCTGTGTCAACTGTATGCTGTCTTTCACAGGGAGTCTCCATACTGTTATGACTACTCCATACGAGTCAAGTGCTGTTCTCCTCCAGCCTACTGTACTACAACTCAGAGAACAACCACACCAACTACAACAGTATCTACAACAACCCAGCCTACTACCACAGAGACAACTTCAAGTACAACAGTTATGACTCCAACTGGTTCCCCATCACCAACCCAACCACCCACTACAGAATCCACCACTGTTTCCACGACAACCCAGCCCACTACTACAGAAACCACCACTGTTTCTACAACAGCCCAGCCCACTACTACAGAATCCACCACTGTTTCCACGACAACCCAGCCCACTACTACAGAATTCACCACTGTTTCCACGACAACCCAGCCTACCACTACAGAATCCACTACTGTTTCCACGACAGCCCAACCTACTACTACAGAAACCACCACTGTTTCCACGACAACCCAGCCCACTACTACAGAATCTACCACTGTTTCCACAACTGCCCTACCTAGCACTACAGCCTTTGTACCACCGAGTACCACCGAGTGTCCAGATTTCTGTATTGACGATTCTGGTGAAATAAGACCGGTGAGTGTAGCTTTTTTTATATATATTACCATTACATTTACCTATGGAACACCTTTTAATCTCAATTGGCCCTCAGGTACTTTTTTTCAGGTATTTTTTTAGTCATGCTGCACAGCAGGTTGAATAGCACAATCTTTGTAGCAGAGAATCTGTCAGATATCAAATTGCATTTATTCAGAACCATGATAAAGTATCAAACTTCTTTCATTGACAAAATGATTACAGTTTATTTTGAAGCTTAGTGACTTCAAGACATCATATTGGAGAAAGTTCCTTGAAGAATTGGAGACTGAAATTATATGGAAATTGAACATTTACTATGACAACTGGCTCTCTGAAACACATTTTGCATTCTATTTAGCATTGTATAATATAGTATTGATAGGCCAGTATCCAACCATATCGACATGTAGGGATGGCAGCTATATCAAAGTAGTTCTTGAAGTGTGCTTTCATTCTCCTATTTAGTGTGGGCAGGTGATATTTGTGTATATAAGTATGAATTGGCAATCACCTACATGTACAAAATGTACATACAGATTTATGAATAGACTTGTTTTCTAAAACGATAATTGAATTTTATTCATCTACAGGTTGGTGACACATGGTATGACCCAGAGGACCGATGCTTTCGGTCGTTATACCAGTGTCGTCAATGTGGCGAGATTTCCATTTCTCGTCGCACCTGTGATGTTGTTGAGCCACCAACCTGTACCAATGGTCTGCAGCCTATCAATGTGGGGTCATGCTGTCCAGAGTACGAGTGTCCATGTACGTACAAAATTACTATCAGTTAGACTTCTTTGGTTCCACTTTTTTTTGCCTGCTGCCCATCCTTTGGCACATAGGCCATCAACTACATGTAGATCCCTCCATCTCATGCGGTCCTAGGCCCCGAGTCTACCAGCTGTTCCCATGTGGGGCCAGTTGCCCTTACATCAGCATCAAGGTCCCACCTCTGTGTATCAGACTGACAAATGAATAAATCATGAGTATAGCCTTCAGTTAGACTGACAAGTGAACAAAAACTAACTCTAGGGCAACTAATTTATTCGTTTAGTTCTGGCTCAGGTGTTTATTATTTTATTATTCATTAACATTTAGCAATAGAACAAACAGCAGATAGGAAGAACAAGTTGAATCTGGCAACGTTTATTCTGACAATTAAACTGTGTGTTTATACCAAGGTACTGTGTGTACTCTTCACATACTCATGTTAATGATTCAGTTGAGCTTCATTTTCTTATCCAGTTTCTATTGCTTTCATCCTTGGGCCACATCAATTTGAACCATGACGCATGAAAGCAATAGAAACTCCTTTTTTTCCTTTCATAAAGTTTTTGCCTCGAGTAGAAAATAATGATGATTTTACTGTTGAGACTTTTTGTAAGAATTATGGAAGATCAAAGATGCCTCATGAAGTAGTGTAAGACACACAAAACGTCATGAAATTTGCACTTAGTCTACTATATTTCAGGAAGCAGCTTCTAGATAAGTTTTTTGCATTTCAATGTTTTGGCAAAAGTAGTTAAGTAATGGGATCAGTCTGTTGTTTCTGTTCCTGTATTATGTCATCTCAGTAAGATAACAAAAGAATTTATTTCCTCCAGGTGAATGCAAGGGATATGGTGACCCTCACTACTTCACTTCCGACGGAGAGTACTTCTACTTCCAGGGAGAGGGCGAGTTCATCCTGGCTAGAGACACCTATGTTCCACGTCACTTTGAGATCCGGGGTTTCAATGTTCAGTGCACTGTTGAACCCATCACGACCTGCACCAAGGAGATCAAGGTCATCTACAATGGACACACTGTAGAGCTGAAGGCTGGACATCAGGTTAAGTACCAACAATCAGTCAAGTTTGTAAAGAAGTATTGTCAGCCATATTGTGGCATCAAATGGCCAAGTGGCTAGACTAGTGGACACGAGATCTAGATATCGCAGGTTCAATTCCTGGCTCGATGCGGTGTCCTTGGGAATGGAACCTTTCACCACTTTCCTCACTCAACCAGGTGTAAAATTGGTAATTAACATTGGTTATTGAGTTAAAAGGTATTGGAAAGAGAGGGGCGCATTGGGCTCTGCCTTTCAATACCTTGCCCTACATACAGTGGATTAACAGTGGGACCTTTACCATTTGTTGTCAGCCATGCTGGATGGTTCAACCTTGAAGCTGCCAGATAGATTTGTATATGTTGACCAAATAAGCACAATAAACAATCATACACTGTCAAGTTCAGCAAACTAGCTGTGTCCTGTGCAAACACCCTTTATTTTTGCTCAATTTTTAAGATTCATTTGTCTCACTCTTGTCCATTGTTTCCATCCCCTCTCAGGTGTTTGTGAATGGATCACAGTGGAGCGTACCGTTCAAGTTTGGTGGTATGAAGGTGACTACAATGGGCTTCCCCCTGAAGCTGGAGATCCCGTCCCGGAACGTGACAGTGGTGTATGACTGGCTGAGCAGTGGCTTCTACATCAGTGTGCCTCCATCCATGTATGCAGGCAAGACTGAGGGACTGTGTGGTAAGTACAGAATGTTTATCTGGAACTTCTATTCCAGCATGTTGTCACTGCTGCACACTGTAACTCCATGAATTTATTCTACTTTTACCTCAATGTTTCTACTTTTAGTTTTGTCGTTCCATGCCCAAAGGCAGTCATAGTTGTTCTACAGCCTGTAGATGTATTAAGGTCTTGGTGAATCCCAAACTATTATATGAAATATATTTTTATATGTTAAGATAAACCATATTGTATTAGGAAGCTGCGACATAGTCATAATATTAGCCAATTCTTGTAGAAGGATTATAATTATCATAATGATTGCAGATACAAAATGTACTCCCACACTTTCTGGCATGTCAGTACTGTTTCAACCCTCATCCTCTCCCCTTTTCGCAGGTCTTTGTAACAACAACAAAACAGACGACTGCCAGGACAGGGATGGGAACATCATGAACGACTATAACAACTGCTCCTGTGAATGGAAGGTGGACACGCCCGACAACCCGTCCAACACCTGTATTCCTGAACCCAAGCCCACCGCCACGCCCCCAACACCCTGTGACCAGACCCCTTGTGATGTCCTCTCAGTAAGTACATATCACTCAGTATGTCTAACTTTGATATAATTATCCCTGAACCACTCCCTGTGACCAGCCCTTTTGTGACGTCTTCTCAGTATGTAATATATGTGCCTTAGTCTAACAGTATCCCAGGCCTGTACCACCCCAACACCCTCTGTCCCAATACCCTTGTGATGTCCTTTCAGTATATATCACTTACTCAAACTACATGTGCAATATATATGCCTAATACTCTGTGACCAATACCCGGGTGATATCTTCTCAGTATTACTCAGTAGTAAATATCATTTATAATTAGTCCTAATAATCTAACTGCAATACATTCATCCCTGTACTACCCAAGCACCATGTAAGCCCGGCAATGTCTGACCAGCATAAGTCAGTCCAACTACAGTGTTCTTTGTTGGAACTAACCAGGACAAACTTTCACAAGAATTACTGCACCATTCAATGTCACCTTCCTGTGCTTAGAGTATACAGGAAACAGATCTGTAGACAGTACACAGCATATTCTTTTTTTAGCTGTATGATTGAATGATTTATCCTGATCCCCAGGATCCAGAAGGCCCATTTGCCGCATGCCATGATGTTGTGGACGTCGAATTCTTCTACCAGTCTTGTCGCTATGACAGAGGAGCCTGTTACAGCGAGTGTCAGGCCCTGGGAGCGTACGCCTATGTGTGCCAGCGTATGGGTGTCTGCGTAGACTGGAGAGGGAAGGGCAACAACTGCTGTAAGTTACATTATATTTTGTAACAACCAGTCCGCATATGAAATTATCACTGTACTGTCAAATATTATCTACTTGTGAGATATGTAGAAATTTTAGACTTTTTGTATGCATACATGATTGTACATGTACCTTCAATGTGATATTTGAAAATGCCTGATGAAACGTTATTGTTATGATTTATTCTTGCCTAGCTTTCGAATGTGAGGCTGGATTGGAGTACAAGGCCTGCAGCTGTGTGAAGACTTGTGAGAACATGGACATGTTCAACTCCTCCCAGTGTTCCCTGGCGTTCATGGAGACAGAAGGCTGCTTCTGTCCGGACGACATGGTTCTCCATATGGACTCAGACCAGTGTGTTGAAGAAGATACATGCCGTAAGTACTCTACACTTCTGTACTACTTCCAAACTTGCAATTGTCCAAAATTCATGTAGTCCATACCTCTATACCTCATATCACTGAAGAAGGATGCAGGATAGCATCTGAAATGTCCACAGAAAACCTTATCCACCATTCAGTGTATAGACTGAATCAAAATATTATTACTCATTCATGGATACCTAACCTGCATCTATCTATCTACCACCATAAATATACTACGGTATAAATTTATCTGTCATGATTCTATATGCTATATTGATTTTTATTCCATCAGATAAAAGCATGGTCAGGTGTGTTCACCATGCCAATAAGTGCACATATTAATGATTCATGTTCAACTTGACTGTTGAAAGTAGGAATTCATCGACTTTTGATGACCTTCCAGTAAGCTATTTACTTTGTTAATTAACTTTCTTATCTTGTGTTCCAGATGGCTGTGAGGATGAGAATGGCATGCCTCATGCCATCGGTGATACCTGGATTCCGTACGATGGCAGCTGCCAGGAGTGCACATGTACAGGCTACAGGAAGACTGAGTGCTACCCCAGAGCCTGCCCTACCAACCAGCCCATCCCCAAGTGTGGTGTGTGCGAGTCTCAGAGGATGGTGGAGGGGTCTGACCCCTGCTGCCCCACCTATGAGTGCGGTAAGACTATCAAAGACGTTCTCAGACTTTGTTAAGAGAGCTCTCCTTTTTCTGTGCACTGTAAGAGTCCCTTTGCTTAGTAGATTTTAGTGGTCGGGTTGTAAATCATACCAGAGGTCTTAAAGCTTTTCTACTTTGTTTCAAAACAGACACCTCCCAAAATTTTGCACATCCGGAGAAGGATTCTGTATACAGTAAATTTTTCTCTTGAATTGTTGCACAATACATTTTTCGTTTCCTGCAAAGCCTTTAAAACTCAAAGATAGCCCTCCTCAGATCCTTGTTGTGGTTCAATTTTGATACTATATGCAACACAAGTGGTATGTGATCCATCTACTCTACGCAACTCTGTACATGTATGCGACCCCAGCACATCTATTTGTATCGTAAAGAAATGTCTG
Organism: Branchiostoma lanceolatum; assembly: GCF_035083965.1. NCBI lineage: Eukaryota > Metazoa > Chordata > Leptocardii > Amphioxiformes > Branchiostomatidae > Branchiostoma > Branchiostoma lanceolatum. The sequence goes on from NC_089724.1 coordinate 11,526,175, forward strand.
AGAAATGTTTAGAACTTCTGCAGGCACTGCTGTAAATTACTGTGCCAAACTGGTGAGTTAGCTGACTTTTTCCACCCTTTGTTTCCAGTGTGCGATCTGAGCCGTGCGGACTGTCTCGAGGTCGTCATCCCCCAGTGCGACCAGTACCAGTACGTCCTCCACACCAACCCCGGGGAGTGCGTGCCTGAGTACGAGTGCCGCTGCAACTCTACGCAGTGTCCTCATGCACCAGAGTGTGAACCGCCCAAAGTCCTGGACATGTCGGAGGGAGATTGCTGTCTGGAGTACGACTGTGTGTGCGACGTCTGTCCAACAACACCCCCTCCGTACTGTCCTCCTGGGGAGGTGAGCAGCCTGAATTATCTATCTGCCTACATAAGTGCCTAGGACAGGAACTAGCCCCTTGCTCCCCTCCGTTAAGTTCCTTCATGTTGCATAGTCCAGGGCCCTAGACTCTGCTACCTTTAAACTAAGTCCTGTTTCTTTCTCAGTCCGGTTTTTCCATGCTTGGGGGGTTGAGGTTGGAAAGCTTTGTAATCCAATGTTTATTTTTTGTGATTGTCTTCTTATTACATGACAGAAGGATCTTTGCCTTCATGGCCGATTGGCCTCAATGATGGATTGCTTTGTCAATCCCTAGTTGTTTCTGATTTCATCATTTGGTATGGGATCCTGTACTTCAGACTTTTACGCTTTTATGGATACAACTCTGTGGTTAGATCACCCCATAAATAATGAAAGCAACACTGAGAATGTCAGTCAGAACCTGAGTAAGTTGATTGTTGTTGGCAGGGTTACGTGCTTGAGAGCACCACGGATGTGTGTGGCTGTGTAAACCAGTCCTGCCAGTGCCGTACCAACACTTGTGACCAGCCGCCTGAGTGTGACGACAACAAACACCTGGTTACTATGGATACGGACTGCTGTCCACACTACAATTGCACATGTGATACTTGCCCACCCCGTCCAGTAATCGACTGTAACTATGCCGAGGTACAGTACTAGACTCCTTCGAACTTTGATGATATTCTTGTAGTCCATGTATGTTAAAAAAACAGGTTTACTGCTTCCTTTTCAGTCGTAACAGCTAATAACAAAGTTTAACATAAAAGGCCATGACACATGTGTGTATTCATTTACAAACTCCGTGGTATACTCAACTTTAAATTTAGTACCTACATGAAGTCTCAAAACTTTTCAAGTGCAAAATGGTTTGCTTCAATACTTTTTGTTGCAGTGTACACAAACATTTCTTCTTACCCATTTTACTGAGTCTTCCCGTTGTGACGAGGTTTTGTTGTGTCCCTAGGGTTACGTCCTGGTGAGCAGTCAGGACGACTGTGGGTGTGTGACGGAGTCCTGCGAGTGTCGGGAGAACACCTGTACCCCGGAGCCAGAATGTCCACACAACAAGCACCTGGTCACTGTAGAAACCGACTGCTGTCCTCACTACAACTGCAGCTGTAACACCTGTCCACCCAGCCCAACACCTGACTGTCCGGTTGGAGAGGTGGGACCACATTCTGTGTTGTTAGTGCCTAAACGGCCAAATTTTTATAGACACAAGACAAGGGTCAGTTGATTGGGCCATGACTCCTCGAAGGCTTTTAGTTTTACCATCATGGTGAAATCACGACATACATGTATATACTGTTAGTATAGCTGTACAGTTGATAACACTTTTTTTAATGCCAAGTTGGTCTACTCCTGATATGGACATCATATAACTTAATGCAGAACAGATTGATATCATGTTGCACAGTCCATTGTTCTATGGTTAGTGCACATGAATGGCAGCTTAAATCATTCAAGCCATATGAATTTACAATCAACAGGCATTCTGCCACATCCATCCTGTACAACATTCATGTATGTGTGACATTTAACTCTTTGACAGCTGTACATGTAAACCTAACAATACATGATGCCCTCTCCCCTCCCCAGATGCCAGGCTACGTGATTCATGAGACTGAGGACGACTGCGGCTGTGTGAACAGCAGCTGCACCTGCGACCCCAGCAGGTGTCCCCAGCCCCCCACCTGCGATGACAACAAGCACCTGGTTACCACTGACACTGAGTGCTGCCAGGAGTACAGCTGTGGTGAGGCAGTGTATTTTGTGGCTCGTGTTTGTTATTACCTACTGTATGTATATCCATATCTTTTTGAATTCAACAAATACTTTGAAACCGTTGGCTTATGTAGTGGTACCCAGAGTTCTTTCATTAAAAATTAAATGTCTTTTCAAGAGTTTTGCTAACTTTCCGCTCTTTGTTCCAGAGCATACACACTCTTAAACGACTGTGTCATTGTTACCAATTAAAAAAATGTAGTAGATCTATAGTGTTGATTATGGGAACTAGAAGACATACATATAGATTTATGATGTTGCTTTGTTTGCAGAGTGTAATGAGTGTCCTGTAGATGACACAACCTGCAGCATTGGTGAGACTTCGACAACTATTATTGATGACTGTTGTAGCCACACCAACTGCACCCGTCAGCCAGTCTGTGTGTACAGGAATGCTACTCATCAGGTGAATACTGAGACCTTCACACTCACACTGTTGGAAAAAGCTGCTTATTTTAAGACAAATGGTTGACTTTGCACATAGCACATAGTAACATGGAAAACTTGATTTGCAGTTCCCTTGCTTACTGAACTAATACTGTTATCAGGACAGCTGTTTATAACTTGGTTAGATACATCACAAATATGCCAACTAAGCTACCTGGTAATGAGAAGTGTCACAGACATGACATTGAGAACAATGCTACAAAGAGTAAGCTATACTCTAAGACAGGTAAAGTAAGTCAGTAAATTTTGAAGTCATTCATAACATCAACAAGTGATTTCTTACCTGTTTGTTCTTGTCTGCTCTAGCCTGGTACCAGCTGGACTGACCCCAATGACGACTGTATTCAGTGTCGGTGTCTGGAGGAGATGGACCCAGCAACAGGATTCTACAGGGTGGACTGTGATGACAGATCCTCACAGTGTGAAGTGGACTGCCCAGCAGTAAGTATATGTACTTATAGGCTACTTTCTAGAAGGAATGAGGAATAAGAGTTGTTTTGTAGACCTTCTGACTTCCAGAACTGTTAAAATGGCAGAAGCACTCAAGTCAGGTACATGCACAATGTATGTCTCTGAATGGGAAATGCCTTGTAGCAGCTAAAGATTTGGAAAAGAATGGAATAGGAAACCTACTGTATATAATAGTAGGAAATATACCGGCTAATATATATGGAACCTTTGTTTACAAAAACTAATCTAAATGTTTTTATGTAAAAAATTCCAGCAAGCAGAAATTACAAGCCAAAAATATTCCCCTCAGCAATACCCAACATGGTTGGTGCCATAGAGGTAACGTTACATGAAAGTTAGTTGACAGAAAAAAAGTTTACTAAATCTACAAGACTAAGTCATTTTTGTAAATGGTTGATGATGTTATAATCCTCCAGACCTAAACCTATTAGTTCTCCAGTATGACTCCTACCAAATACAAGTTGTCTCTTCCTCCCCAGTGCCACACCTACCAGGAGCGCAGTGGAGAGTGCTGTGGAGAATGTGTGAAGACCTCTTGCTGTGTCTTGGACGATGAGACTCTGGTGGACCATCCAGTAAGTCTGTGCAAGTGTCATTGGGTGATCATTTGTGCCTAGATGGATTGATTATGTGTAGGGATGTGTCTGCAGGTAGTGTAACATATCACTGTGTAAAGAGGTTCCTCATGATGATGAACACTTGTATACGTGTGCCTCTTCCAATGTATACATGTAGAGATACACTCTAAAATACACACTTTGTCAAATGATGCTAATAAAGCTATCTTTCTCTCCCAGGCTGGCTCCAACTGGACCAATCCTGAGGACAGCTGTTCTCGCTGTTACTGTTTGGAGTCAGGGGAGAACGGACAGGTGGTGGAATATTGTTCCACACTCCTGTGTCCGGAACCCCCGACCTGCATGCCTGGTCTAGTCATGAAAAACACAACATCCGCTGATGGCTGCTGCACGCTCTACGAGTGTAAGTTGGGTCCCTCAGTAACATTTGTCAACGATAGCAAGTTCACGTATATGTAGACTTGGCTGGAAAAGAGTAAGCATATTAGATTTCTTATCTAATCTTATCAGGTTCCTGAACTAGATTTTACTTTTAGATAAAGCACTCACCCTTGAATTACTTGGTTCTGCTGCATTGCACCTGTGAGAAAACATTGAACCCCAAGTACCTTGCATCTGAGTGTGGGACTTCCTAGACTTGTTGTATACCTATGATCTGCATATTCACATCCCTTGAGGTCCTTACTGTATCTCCCTTGGCCCTTTCCTGGGAACCTGTAGTCTCTGGTGGACTGTCAGCCCCAAGCTTCCAAGGCCCAAAAAGAGCTGCAGATGCTAAAAGGATGTCCTTGTAGTTCAATTATATCTGTTTATTGATATATTGGGGTTTTCTTACCAAAGATGGGAGGCTTATAGCTGGTGCTAAAGAATGTCCTTGTAGTTGAATCTATTTATGATATTTTTTTTTTGTTTTCTTTCCAAAGGTGTGCCACCAGGCCAGGTTTCATGCAGCTTGTTCACCGAAGAGGACTACCTCCGCGTGGACGACTGTGTGAGTCTGCAGCCCGTCAACATCACATCGTGTCAGGGGCGCTGTAGCTCCAGCTCCATGTATGAAGGTGGGTGGAATCTACTACTTCTGCACCTGGCTATTGCTATGGGGAGTCCATGGGAGACAACATTAGGTTACAGATGTGAAGTAGCAAGGTCATTGTTCATATATGTGGTTGTGGAGGGCAGGCTTGGAGCCCATTGCTGTATCCCTGAGTGTGACTGGTAAAGTAGAGAGGTGTTGGTTCATCTGTTCAGTGCATAGTGAGCATGTACGTGTAGATGATGACCTAACCTTTATTAGACAGATTTTATTCAGCTTGTTCACAATACACATTTGCTAGATTGCACAGTTGCTAGGACCATGCATTCAGTTTAATTTGGTGCTAAGTGCAGATCTTGTCTCACGTGTTCTCCAGGAGCGGACCTGAAGCACACCTGCGAGTGCTGCCATGAGGTGTCCATGTCAGAGATCTCCGTGCCGATGGAATGTGAGGGGACTACGACCTCCTCCATGTCCTACGCCTACCGCCAGATCACGGCCTGTGACTGTGACACCACGGAGTGCGAGGTGCCGACTGCCCAGCCCTAGTACAATGCACATCATGTACCACCCATGTGACCAACATGTCACAGCTGCAGACTCATCATGTGACTATCACATGGCAGTCACATGAACATTCTGTAGCTTTGACTGAAGAGATTGATATCAGATGTATACCGTAAGATTTAAGTGCAAAATCACTTTACTTTGCTGAAAAGATGTTTGATGAAATAACAGTGGGAAGAAGAAATTAACAGTGGGCAAGTAAAGAACTAAGGAGTAAGAATTTGTGTTGAAATTTGCAAGATTTTTAGCCAAATGTGATGCCAAATTATTTAATTCAGCAAAGTAAAAGGGGTTGAGCAGGAAGCGTTTCAGCGGAACTATGCAATATTGTCTCCAGTGACTCTGTGTGAGGTAATGTCAGAGGCATGGGTACATCAAAAATTGTTGAAGTACAGGAGGGGTGGTTCATCTATTGGGCTGTACCATAAGGTGAAGGGTAGATTCAACATGGGGATTACCTCCCACAGAGTCACTTGTCTTGTAGAGCTGTGCTATCTCCTTTTTCTGAACATCTTTATAATTTTAGAGAGATAAAAGGATTACATCTATTTTTGTCTGATAGTGCTATATTATACAGGAAGATAATTATGCTAAAGAGACCAGAGGGTCATGTAGCCAACAAGGAAATTAGTAGTTTTATCGATGATTGATAAGTTAGTCCTGTCAGGCAAGGCTTGAACTGTGACTTGTCTGGCAGATTATAAGCACCTTCTTTGTAGCCCTTTGACATTAGACATGACTTACACACTAGTTCTGTTGCCGTCAATCAATGCAACTAAGAGTAAGAAGTAGATTTGAATTTGTACCACCTGAACAACAAGGTTCAATTTTTGGCAACTCACCATGCATTTGTCAGCTGGATAAGGTAACACAACCTTTTGAAGGTGGCTTTTTACAGCTTTATTGAACAAAGAATATCAGAATATCTATTTTGGTCACTAAAATGTGTTCTCAAACCCCAATTGCAGAAAAAGTTGCTAAGCTACATTATATAGTTTCAGGAAGCTGTATTGTAAGAGTAATGAGGTATCATACCAAAGTTCTACCACATGTATTATTGAGTTTAAATGAGTCTTAAAATGTCACCTTTAAAGCTTCTCCAGATAGCAGCAACATATTGCAATAAGATACAGCCTTAATGAAGAAGATGCAGTAGAATTTTTATATCGTGTTGGGAACAATTTTTTTGCAGTAATGTCATTTGCAATTCACTCGCATGTATTCTGTTACATAAATGCCTTGAACTTTCCACATTTAAAGATGTCAAAATATTTGGAAAAAAACACATGAATAATCACAATCAAACTTTTCAGTCAAGTGACCACATGGCACTTTACCTCAGTTGCAGACTTTGGCACGATGTTAGAGCAATGAATAATAACAGCAATACAATATCAAGAACACAACTTCAAATTGGAGGGGGAAACTTCCGCATTCCAAGCTTACCACAATCAATGTACACAAGAAAGGGGAATCTTGATTATATGGATGACATCCGCATGCATGCATTTTTGTCTGTCCCCACCCCCAAAAAAAGTTTGCAACCATACTGTAAATCGTACAAAGAAGCTGTGAAATGAACAAATTTAGACCCCAAATTACTCCTTGTACATTGAACATTTTTATGATCTATGTGTTCAATCATTTTTTTGCCCAACTTGTCACTTCAGTTTTGGGTTGCCCAGAGGATGTCATCCATACAATCAAATCAGTGTGGCCTTACTGCATCAGAAAAGTTTTTATTCCTGTATTTACCCCAGATGAGTTTATGGCTGCCGTGTGCAATCTGAAGTACCAAAGGAACTGATCTCTTCTCACCACTATATCTTATGTGAATTGTTGTATTTCAGGTGTATTGGGATAAGATCTGTGACATGTTGCACTACAACAATCATGTGATTACATCAGTTGCAAAACACAATAGCTGCACATTGTTGAAATATAACAATTTACAGTATAATGAAAACTCTGTAGTTACCCCTTTTCAGCATAGAATAAAGATCTATCAAAGATTTCTACAATCTTGTGGTGAGGATGATTCATTGTGTGCACTTACATGTATAATACAGGACGGCAGAACAGAGTCTGTCAGGAGGAGTGTGTGTGTATGATGCCTTGTGCAAGTCTGTGTAATGTTGTACATGTCCATGGGAGTAGGAATCGGAAAGATGCAGTATTTGACTATTTCTAGCACTGATAAATCACACAGCTGACAGTAAATCCATGATTATACACGTCCATCAGTCCCATAATCAGCCTAGGTAAAAGCATGACCTTCTACACCTCAGATACTTTTCTCCCAACAGACCTTGTTGCCCAGATGTTTTAAAATGTCCACATTGCTTATCACTTGTAAGCTTCATGAATGGTGCACAGGCATTCGTAATGTATGTCATACTTTCTACAAACTGGCACATGGAAAAGGCAAAGCTGTTGTTGTAATCAGCAGATCGGCATTCAGCACCAAGGACAGACCCAGCAGAACATCCTTCCTTGGGTTCTTCCTTTCATGCCTTAAGGTATTTGTAATGTATGTCATACTTTCTATAAAATGCCTTCAGGCATGAATTTACAACCCAACTTTTTTTGTTCAACAGAAGGATGTTCTGTTAGGTCTGTCCTTGGTACTGAAAGCTGATTACACCAACAGCTTTTCCATGTGCCAGTTTGTAGAGGTGTCCAGGCTAAACAAGTACCTTTCTTTATGTCCTGTCACTGCTGTTATCAAAGAGGAAAATGCTGCCTTTGCCCTTGTACCTGAAAACCAATTCTTAGATCACAATATCCTGAAACAGGAAGAGTGCATATGGACAGTGCTCCTAAAATGACAGAAGACATTACTGTTAGTCTATGCAAAATATACCTGGACTATTGGTATGTGGCTATATCTGCTCTTCTGTTATTATCTTGAATTCATAGTCAGTTTTTCAGTGTTTTCTAGTGTAGTTTTTCACTCCATGCATGTAACCTCCAACATTGTCCACACAAAACCATTGCCTTTCATTCTCCAAACTCTAACATACAATACATGTATTGAGGGTGAACTAGAAACAAAAGACACCAGAACAATGTGAACAGTACATAGTCACATTCTTTTTATTCCAACCCGCTTAAGTGCACAACACATACATGTTATTTCTTCAAAATCATTTTATTGTCAAGCAGCTTTATAATCTTCACTGTCACAACAAAATGGAATGAGACACTTAGTGAGTCTGGAATGTTTCAAGTTCGATCCTATATATGCTACCGGTTTTGCTGTCTGTCTCATTTCTATATTCAATTCGTAAATGTAATAATTCTCAAGTGGTTTTACTCTTCAAACCATTGAAACAAAAGTTATTTTTCTACAGTAATTCATAGGAGGTTGATATTGGCATTTAGAATTTTTCTTCTCGGTGATTAGATATTTCCTTGAATATGTTTGGCCAGTCTCTTAAAGTAAAACTGATATTCATTTTTCGGTTGTATTGAAAATAACTCTAATTGATATTCATATTTCTAATTCCATGTATACTATAAACCATTCTCAAGTGACAATGCTTGTAGGGCCAATCTTTCCATCTATTTTTTCGCAAGGGCATGCCAGCCTGAAACTTGGGGCATTCCAGCTTGCAAGTATTAGTAGTAAGGATCACTTTTTGGATCAGCCCACCTTTAGGCTAGTGAGATGATGTTGGATTGTTCCATTTTACCAGGTGGGGTCGCCAAACCTGTGTACCATCTTGTCCTGATCGGCCAGGTCCTTCTGAACTTTCTTCCTCATGTAGAAAATGGGACAGTCTCGGCTGGGAGTGGAGGGAAGAGAGATGCAAGAACATCATCTTCTCTATCTGTTACCCATGAGATACCATACAGACAAAAAACACTAATCAAAAATACACATCAGCCATTGTAAACGCCCGCCTCACCTTTTTCTACAAACTACTTAACAATCATATCAATATAAATACTGACAGTCTACTGAAACCAGTGCAGGAGCGTACACCCACCGTTGAGTCTTACCGTGCCAGGCTGGAGGCCTGCCCTCCTTAGCCTGGGACCTCCCCCCCCTACTTTGCCCCTCGCGAGGTTATCTGGGGGTATTTAAAGTTGAAGTTGAAGTAACCCACAGTGCTTACCTGGTACACAGAACATCCTCGTGCAAACTGCCCTGGCACCGCTGGCACTGGGTCCACAGTCGAGAGAATTTCTCCTCCAGTGCATTCAGCTGCATGATCTGGAAGGCAAAGTAAAAAGGACTCTACTTAACAGGGTCAGAGGAAAGATATGTCATTCAAATGGGGCCATCTAAAATCAGTTTCAAACATTGACCTCCTGATATGAGTTGAGTGTTGTGTCTTATTCCTGTGAGAACTGCAGCTTACCTCCTTTTGGTAGATCTCAGACTCCTTGTCCTTGCAATACTTGCAGACGGCTGTTCCCTCCTTCTGTAGGACAGTCTTACAGCCGATACAGGTGCTGCGTTTCTTCACAAAGCCTGCAAGGGCGCTGATCTTCGACGAAACGACAGTCTTACTCAGGGTGTGCTCCCCCTCTGGTAGGGTAGAGGAGGAAATGGTCAAGACTCTGGAAGATGATACTCTCTACATAGTAGACAATAACCTCTACTATCCCCTATAATACAGATTTTTACCTAACACAACAAAAAAGCAGACACTGTCAGCATCATTGACCAAAAAACTACTTAATAGTTATAGACACACAAACAGAGAGAATAAAGACTTCCGACACTTACTGAGTAGGACAGAGGTGGCCTTGGACTCTCCCAGGATTGGCTCAAAGATGCGGAGGAGAGGTTTGGAGAGTTGCTGGTCCAGGTAGTACTTGGTGTCGATGGGGATGTTGTTCTCTAGTACATAGATGGGGTCCTGCATGGACATGGGAGGTAACCCAATCAGCACAGTTTCACTACAACATGGTAAGTACAAATAGTGTATTGTTCACAGTGCATTAGGATTCCTTAATATGCTACTACTGATGTTACCTCAGACTTCATGTATGCTGCTGTTCCCTTGGCTGCAGCGATGATGACATACGGAACACGGTCCCCTAGGTTGGGAGCACTCCCCGCATCTCTCTTTCTCATCCTACAACAGAAGCAAATAAAACTCATTCAGAACATCAGTTATTTGTTTATGACTCTATCACTCTAACTTCCAAGCATAACAGTACAACTTTGCTATTAACCCTTGTCCTGCTGGACTTTTTTTACCCTATAGTAGTCCCTGTGCTGGGCTTTTTTGACCCTATTTAAAGGAGGGGTACTGCTTTAACTTTGCTATTTTTTTAATACTTTGCCTACAAATAACTTTATAAAGTTATATATCAATACAAAGCTAAGAGTCTCTACTTTTCAGAAATATATTGCAAATGTTGCCTGCACCTACCTGTATTGATTGATAATGGCAATAAATCAATATAAAACCCTTTTTTCAAAAACCTTTTGTATTGAAGTATCTGAACCATATAAAAAGTACCAATATCAAAGCTGCAGCATTCCTGACACATCCTGACAACATCAGAGCGAAATCTATGATGAAGAAGTTCACCTAGGTATCTCAGCAGGTAGGTTTATGACCATACAATGTCCACGGTGCTGAACTGGCTTTTCTGTAGAAAACCTGAGCCATTTAGAATTAGTATACTTCTTTCTTTACCTCTATTACAATCACTTTCCTACACATCAGCTGAAAGCTTACAACAGGTATTATCTTTGGAATTACAAACAAAGTAATATAATTGAATACAAAGGTAATAAAGATACAAAAGGCAATAAAAAGTACATTATTCCACAAAGTTTCCATATACTGCTGCATAGCACCAACACAGAGGTCTCTACCAAGACTACAATGTTGCTGACCAGTCTTGGCAACATCAGAATGATACATGTGAAGAAGTAAAATACACAGGTATTGTAACAGGTGAGTACATGTATATGGTTGTAGACTGCCCTTGGTGCTGAACTCACTTTTGAGCAAAATCTACACTCTCATACAGAACAGTACACTTCATGCTGTAGCCATAGAACAATTGACATTCTAGCTTTCTATACATGAGTGGAAAGCTTATAGTCTAAACTTTCTTGTCATATCAACATACAGTTGTTACAATCTATACTAAAGGCTATATTATAATAGAGAAAAGCAATAAAAAGTACATTATTCCACTATGCTTTCATATGCCTTTGTATAGCATCAACACACAGGTTTCTACGAAGACTACAAAGTTTCTGACCAGTTTTGACAACATCAGAATAATATATCGTATTATATGTAAAGAAATACGAATTGCAGATATTATAACAGGTGAGTATATGGCTATCAAAGTCTGAGACTGGTCAGCCCCACAATAGAAATCATGCACCACTTCCCCGCCAGCGACCACGTCCACTACCTCCTCGGGCACGTCCACGCCGTCCTGGGTAAGTGCCCCGAGCTCTTCCACGGCTAAAAGTAGCGTCAGCGCCGCTTTCAAGTTCATCAGCAACGTGTAAGGGTCCCTCTCCGTTTGCCCCGACATGTCTTCGAGGCCGATGTTGTGACTCCCCGTCTTCGCCAGAACTGTTACTGATTTCAGCGGAATTTTCGCTTGATAAAGGATATTCCACCACTGAATCGTTCGTGAAAATGTCCTCTAGAACGTCTTCGACCGTGTACCGATCCATTTTGGCGTTTAAACACCGATATTGCCGCCAGAAACACGAAAAAAATATCTCTCCGAAAACATACCAGCAGACGACGCACCATGATGGCTGCCTCATTAACATATGGCCTCATTAACATATCACGCATGCGTCTTGGGACGAATTGCGCAACAATAATTTTGACCCTTGACCCCGACGATGTGGCAACACTTTGTTACTTCCGGGTTTCGGGGGTTACGCGGGAGTTTGACGCGTTCGTGCCGGAAATGCCCCAAGCGCCTATATATAGGCGGTCCGCAGGACCCGCACATTATGCGTAGCGCCTATATATAGGCGGTCCGCAGGACAAGGGTTAAAGGACAACCATTAAGTTGGCATAACAGTACAACTTTGTGACGTAGGACGACCATAACGTTCTTTAAAGCCCCGGTCACATACATCAATGCATGTACTCCTACATGTACACCAGCAATGGTATGTTTCTCCAGCTTGATAGCGCCATGTGTCATTGGTTTGAGAAGCTGTGGGAGCAATAGTTCAAACATATATATAGCAGCCAGTCCCTTGTCCCACCTTTCTGCCAGCTCCACATGTGCCTGTTTAGCTGCGTACTCCTCGCCCTCCTTAGTCAGCTCCTTGGTGATGACCAGCTGGGAGATGTCCACACGGTTACACAGCAGGTCTGAGATCACCTGCTTGGCATGGTCTATAGCACCTTGGGGATCCCTGGGAGAGCATAGAAATAGTATGCAAGAGGTTTACTTATCAAACATTCACATGCTTAACTGTATATGTGGTTCTACCAAGCTAAATCAGTGCACGTTTATTTTAGGATAGAGACTATGCGCACCACAACTCAACTGTTAGGGCACTATAATCCATCGATGGATATCTAAATCATCATATTCAGACCCTGACTTATTACTCTCAACAAACTTCTACAGACTACTCTTAATACATTAAAAGAACACTAAGCCAACACATTGGGTGTCACACAGTAGACTGTCTTCCCTCTGGGCCTAAGTAAATCTACATAATGTATTTATCTTCGCCGAGTACTTGTACTCGGAGAAGATTATGTTTTCGGTTGAAAAATCTGTTGGGTGGGTCTTTATGTATGTCAGGAGCATAACTCAAGAAAACTTCGATGAATCTTTATGATTTTTGGTAGGTGTGTAGTGGTTGTGCAAATGAAGGTCAAGTTCAAAAATGGTTTACCTGGCGTTTTCCAACAGTACTGCAGCAGACTTTGCATTTTTGTGTGTTTGTATGTAGGCAAAAAAAGTGACGGAAACGTTGATGGATCTTCATGATTTTTTGCAGGTGTGTAGATGTTGTGAAAACGGAGGTCAAGTTCAAAAATGGTTCCCCTGGCATTTTCCGTCGGCACTGCAGCGGGCTTTATATGTGTGTGAATTTGTATGTCGCCAGCATAACTCGAGGTGCTGTTGACGGCTGTGCATGATATTCAGTTGGTAGGTAGGAGTGTTAAAGAGGAAGGTCAAGTTCGAAAATGGGCCTCCTAGCGAATGATTAAGGTAGTGCAGCTGAGTTTTGAATTTTGTGGTCGAATTTTCTGGAAGTGCCAGGTTCATGATTTTTCACCAATACATAGGGTCTGGAACAGGGAATGGGTGGTGTAAGTTCGGTCCCCCTAGCGGCTTGTTTGGACCTGCAGTTGGCGTTTTTGTTGAAAACTTTGGAGGTGAATAACTACAGAACGGGTCGACGGATCGTCATGATTTTTGGTATGTTAATAGCATGGGTAATGTTTTACATAATCAAATACATATTACGAAAACCAGGAACTAATTTGCATAATAAATGAAGAAAGTTTATTAATCCGCTTAAAGTTTGTGGTCCAATTTTTTGCAGGTACTAAGGTTCTGATTTTTTGAGTGGTAGATAGCTCTTGGGGCAGAGAGTAAGTGATGTAAGTTTGGGCCCCCTTGCGGCTTGCCTTAAACTGCAGTGGGCCTATTTGTTTGTAACTTTTGAGGAGGATAACTCAAGCAGGGGTTGATGGATTATTCTTGTATTTGGTATGTATGTTCCTTAGGTGATGATCAGCATAATGATATGCTCATTATGCAGATCATGACCTACTTTACGTAATAATTGGCATATATAGGACTGCCGCACCATAGTACCCGGCATGTGTTAGTACACACCAGGCGTCCAGAATATAGGTCAACAGCTGGCGTCCTGAATCTAGGTCAACAGCTAGCTTACTAGCTGGGCAATTGAAAAAACAGGACTAAAATGTATCTGTTATGTTTGGTATGAAGATTTAAAAGTGGATGTGGCGCTGAGTTCTATGTTTGTGCCCGTTTATATGCATTTTAGTCGTATTCTAGTGTTCGTTAAAGCTTGTATCAAGGTCTTCATATAGTTCAGTTACCAGGGTTAACCCTTTGTAATAGCCTTAGCCTTTGGTAGCCCTGGCTGTACTTATCTACAGCTGAAAAAACAAATAGAAACAAATCACCTTTGAAAACTGTGTCATCCTTCACTGAGAAAGAAAGGCTAGTAATTATCGATTATAATCGAAATATCAATCATTCAAATTACCTCATTTGAATTATTGCTGAGATTATACTAAGATAACAACACTATGCTCGTAAATGACAGGACTTTTTATAGCTGAATTGATATAGACAAGCCAAGTTAAACAATAAGATGCTGATTATGCAAAACAGGGTCTAATATTTGATAGAGTTATACTTCTTCACTACGTTTCGAAAATCCATCCAGTTTTATTGCGTATCTTATTACCTGGATATCTAACCGTCATTGACATTCCATGAGAGGACTTTCAGACCTGTGGCATATCAAGCCACTGAGAAAGAGGGGAACATTGATAGATATTATTTAAGCAAATAAAAACTTGAATTTATTTATTGTTTAGAAAAACGGCTATGCCATATTGGTAACGTTGGGTAACATAAATTCGTGGGGTACTTAAATTCGGGATTTTTCGAAAACGGTGTATTTAGGGATATGTGGTAGATGCAACATCAGTAATACCGATAGAAATGCAAACTTGACAGACTAACGTATTCAGAACACTGTCTGAAAAGCTTCGATAACCATGCATTAGAAGTTGGCGACGTCAAAAACTCTCCGTCCCTTATTGACAGAGTCTGGGGGCTTCGTGGGAGACTCACACTGCACGGTTGTTAGCTGGTTTATAAGACAAATGTCACATCTCCTGCCTGCTAAACACAATTATTTACAAGACAACTTATTACAATCTCTTTTGCTAACCTGCAACTGGATTCTAAGTGTGATCAATCATCAAAACTCCTCTTTGTTGCTACAACCTACGGCACGTGTATTTTCCCGCCGCCATATTGTTACCCAGAATCATGTCGTCAAGCAGACGACAAAAGGTTTGTGAGGAACACTTTTTTGTCTAAATGTTGCGTGTGATAGTGGACTGAAGACGATATTTTCCTCAAAGTTTGCTCCTAACACAACAAGGAACACATGGACATAGTAGTATAACCATTGCTACGGCATCCAGCTAACTTGCCATGAATAATGTACACGTTGCCATGACGGTGGGGATCGACTTTGAGTGACGTTCTACCGACTCAACAAACGGGATGTAATCGAATGCCTGATGTGTGCGGTACGGCCGTTTTTTCGTGTATTTTTTTTTACTTGGACACATCTATATCCATAGCACTCTCCTCAAGCCAAGGATGGAACGAATAGCTGCTGTATAAAATGTGATTAGCGGTAAGATATTCAAGACGAATCTTCTCTCCCGAATTAATGTGCCCCCCTGTCCGACAGCACCGTAATTGTGCGTGCGGCGGACGGTAGTTTCAAGTTGAAATATTATGGTGTCAGCACGACTAGAGACAAAATCTACCATATACATGATTAGTGCAAAGATAGTTCATGATACTGACAGAATAATAGAAAAAAAGGATGGTTTATTGTTCTGCTAGATTGATTTTAGTCAACCATTATCGGAAAAATCCCGAATTTAGGTTACCCAACGTTAAATGGCGGGAATTTGGTACTTGCATCTGTCGGTACAATTCATATTATTTGGCGAAGATATGAGGTCGTGGAACTCTAGTTATATATAATGTAGTTACATGCCTAACTAACAAGACATGCATTTCTATAGTCACCTGTAGATGAGGAGTTTCTGCAGACATGTGTTTATGAGGTGAGCCACTAGGGGGCAGTTGTCACGGCGCACAGTCTCAATGCCCTTACAGTCCATCTTGTCATGGACCTCGGGGCGAGTGAAGTACAGCCCAGCATAACGTTTCTTGTTGATCAGCAGATAGGGGAAATACACCTGGCAGCGGCACAACAAAAGGAGCAAAAGGGCTGAAAATTTACCCAGGTTTGAAAATGTACTGACAAGAATCTATAAAAAAACAGCCAACACAACAAACAATAGAATTCTTTTTTAAATGCCTCCAGAAATCTTGAGTTCAATATACTTAAATGACACTCAAACTAATGTGTTACATTAAGAAAGTAAAGTCCTTTCCAACCTTTTCGAACTCCAGTTTGACAGGATGAGGAAATTTTGCTGAGATAGCCTGTGCTGCCTCCTTCCCCAGTTCCATGGCTTCTGCCACAGTGTCCACTCCAAACTTCACCATAACGGAGTCTGTGTCACCATAGATAACCTGCAGACATAGCAACTTTGTAGTGCTCCATACTTGACGTGTACTCTATTTGACCTGCTGCCTTTATAGCCATGTGTGTCAGAATTAGTTTAACCCAGTACATTTTGTGACCCAACCCAGCACAGTTGTATTTTGTAAAACCTGGATGATCATTATTTCTAAAGTTATATTGATGAACATAGAAGCACAAGCCAAGGAGAGCGTTTTTTCTAAAAAAAGGGGCGTGGCCTTATAAATCTTGATGACATAATCATGACTTCATACTAATTTGCATAAATTATCACCTTGCTATAAGGTACTACCTGAACAAAATTAAGGTTGAGGAAGGTATATAAAGCTAAAGAAAGGGTTTTTCAAAAACATCCTAAAATCCCTCAGCCACCCTTCAACAATACCTTACGTTAGTGCCCCATAATAGCTCACAGTGGCAGGACATCACTAGCACTATGAAACCCACCTTAGCGTCATGTTTGTGCCCCAGTGCGATCCTGTAGGTCTCCTCCACAAACTGTCTGGTCTGTTCAATCATTGTCCTGCCAAAGGATGTCACACTCTGAGGAGAAAGAACACAATCAACATTCATAATATAGCAGTTCAGTTGTTTCTATATTAACAAGTGGAATACTGCAACTGCCTGTGAGGCTGTATCTATAAAATGCAGCAAAGTCAAAGCAAATTGTGGTCTCAAATGAGAAAAAGAAGACCTCAAAGATTTGCACAAACTGACAAAGTACAGGCAACAAAATACATGTACCAGGACAACTGAAACTGCATGCTACACTAACAACAGAGCTGAGCATATGATTCTACAACAGTGCTGATAGGCTGACACCCACCTGAGATATCTCCAGACATGGCAGCTTGCCGACCTGCGCTCCTGTGAACCCGTACACAGAGTTAGCGCTGATCTTCAGGGCCAGCTGCCGCCCGTCCAGCACGGACTTACGGAAGGGGTCAGTCTCTTTCTTCAGGTCAGCTTTGGCTCTATCGGTAAAGCATGAGACATTTTTATACAAGTAGAGAAACACAGGTCTGTTTTGTACAATATTACAATTTCATACTATGGTGGGAATAATGCTGGAAGCTATGAGCCACTTCTGACAGATGGAAAGAGCATATTTGTCACAACAAGCTCACATCATGGCCATCAGTACTGTTTTAACAAATTATATTACACTGTCAGGAAGACTTGACCAAGCACGACTCACTTCTTTCTTGCAGACAGCAGGCTCTCCAAAATCTCTGGCAGCAGACCCTTCCGCAACGTCTTCTTGACAAAGAAGTTTCCAGAGGGAGTCTTGATGAACTGGTCCGGGCTCAGGCTGTAAAGACAAAACATTTCTTACCCAAAAGATCTAATATTTTTAAAATACTGTAAATTCATTCATTTCCACGGACACTTACTTTTGTGGTTATAAGCAGAAAGTAGATTTTTGTGGTGTCTTAAGTTTGCTGTTGAAACAATGTTGTATTGCTGTAGCTACCGGTATGCCATGGAAATACATATTTGCAGTGTCAGGAATTTACGGTGGAAAAGTCACCATAAAAACGGTCAAAATGAAACTATTGCACGCATTTCAATATTTAAAGTATTGTGTTCATGAAGAGGTTACCATGTGTAATAACATAATGATACCTTACCTTGCCCTACTGCTGGGGGTGCTGAGTAGTGTGGTGTAACACAGGTTATGGGCCATCATGATGGAAGGGTACAGCGACGAGAAGTCCAACGTTGCTATTGGGGTGTCATAGTACCTGTGGGCAGAGATCACAATATAAACTTTGGGATACACCTAGACCAGCATACAGAAATCATCATGTTAGACTGCATTCAAAATACATCCTGTATACTTAATAAAAGAATCACCATGAGAATGGGAGCCTGAAATCATCTTATACATGTACCATTGTGTCTCCAGTCCTGCCATTTGCACATTCACCACAATACCTTTACAACATACTTAACAACCCTCTGTGCAGCAGGAGGTTACCAGGTACACTATCTGTAACTTGGATAATGTTCTATTGGATTCTACATTAGTTTTGCAAAATCCTCTTTTGCGGTTGCCATGGTGAACAAGAGGACCCACCCCTTGGCTGGCTCGATGACCGTGGCTCCTTCATACTGCTCATCAGACACGCTGGACTGCATGGCAGGAATCACCAAGTCCTGCTCTCTGGCCTGGTCAACAACAAGCATACAAGTTACTGGTAACTGTTAGGTATGTAAAGACATGCCTATGATTCAATAGAGGTCTTCTCCCGACATCTGTGTGGATTAGCCCAAGTCACAATAATAAGTACATTAAAAAACAATACAGGTGCAAACAGTCACAAAATAGCAGAAATGAAGACTACATTTCTATAAAATCAAATAAGTACACCAGAGTTAAGTATCCTGAACCTTTCAAAATGAGGTCCATGTTCGTTTGTTTGTTTGTTTGTTACAAATTGTTTACTGACCTTCCTGAGCAGCTGTGACATGACCTTGATCTGTTGTCCGCGGGTCAGGAGGTACGTGAGTGGCACGCCAGTAACACGAGCCATCTCCATGTAGTTGATCACGCTCATGAGTTTGTCCAACAGGCGCAGCGGCAGCAGGGCATCCTTCAGACAGTACACCGCTAGACGGCGCCGCGTCTGGTCGGTACCGTTCTAGGAAATTAAAAAGGTAAAATCAACAAATAGAGACTGTTGGCTTGTAATTTAGACAGACTTTTAGCTAGGATTTATAGACAGAAGGGGGAGGGTTTCTTTAACCAAATAGGCAATATTACACTGATTTACAAACAACATTCGTTTTGTAACTGCCCTCCTACCTAAATGCTTGGCTGGAGAACAAGGTTTTGAGATCTCAATTACTGGCAGAAAGGACTTTCTTTTACATATACCTGTACTTATATTGCAAACTACACACTAACTAGACCAAGAGACATTGTGTCAGATAGCCACCTGCAGGTCCGTGATGATGGAGTGATGAACATCTTCCTTCTGCTGCTGCAGGAAGTGGTACGACACGGCATTCAGCGTGTAGGATCGCAGCTTGTAGTCCCTCAATAAAACCTGTCACATGTGAGAGAAAAGGGAATACTGACTGGAAGTTCTACAATTAGTACAAGTATGTACAGTCAAACCTGGTCTAACGACCACGTCCAAAAGACGACCATCGGCTCAAGACGACCGATTTCGGTCGGTCCCGATTTTTTTCCCCATAGACACAAGCATTAAGCAATGTGTAAAAGACGACCGCCTGTCTTGTGTGACCGCGACCAGCCCCAATCTGGACCGAAAGCGACCAAAATGTTACCGAAGACGACCGCGTCATTTCCAATGTGTGGCGGCGTCGGTTATTATGCTAAGTTGCCGGAAATCACGGTTGGTCGGCATGTTTCGCTGCGCGGAAAAATCAAAATGGCGCTCGTGGTCATAGGTCATCGGGATACTACTACTATTATGTGGGTGGGACTATAGTGTGCGGTGTGATTTACCGTACATTTAATTGCACAAAATGTTAACTTATTTCATCAAAGACATTCTTTGAATAAAGGAAATATGTATCCATACATCATATTTTATTTGTAATATTTCATTCTGTAGATAATAGTTTTTTTAACACAATGCTCGCCTATGCTTCAAGTGAAGTGTCCCAAGTAAACAACGTCTCGCTAGAGGTATTTTGTCATCAAATTTCTAGCGTTTTGGCGGTTTTGGACATTTAAAACCCACATCAGGAGCAAAAACAAAACATGCACGATATTTTCATGGATAACATTGCTATAAAGAGCCAGTATTTTCTCTGCGGCGCTGCCGATCTTGAAAGAATGCTCTCGAACCTATTTGCTAAAACCCAAGCCGCCATTTTTTTTCGGCCACGCCGGCGAATTCTTTTACACAAAGAACCTTGTCGGAAAAATACAAACGCCGGTTCGTGATTATTAACTTGAAAGAAAGGTTGGTAGACAACTCGGGCACCGATTGAACCGACCAAGGGCACAATAACATTTGATTTTCCATGGTGCCTTGATTCCAAGCCAAGCTTATGATTGCACTGTGCTGATTTTCTTTGAAGAACAAAGGAAATGGCGACCAAGGTTTCAGACAACTCTCTAGCTAGTGCTTTAAAAAGGGTCGTTTTCAAGCGGGGTTCAGTTCTTTTCGTACGAACACGATGGCGAGCAAACCGAAGTTGGAGAAGAAGACGTTGACGTTGGGAGAGAAGATTGAGGTGATCCGGCGGTACGAGAAAGGTGGGGTTGGAGCGCGTGGCCTTGCCCAGGACTTCGGCGTGGGGAAGACTCAGATTCAATTTACTTTAAGACTAAGTAAATTGTTCAAGACCTAGTGATGAAAGATGTATAAACTTTACAATGTATGTTAAGTATGTAATGTATGTACATGTATGTAACATTTGATCAGTTTTGTATGGACCTAATTTATGTAATATGTCTAGAATGTAAAACTCATGTAAAGTACTTTGCACCACATGTAATTAAACACCATTAACTTTGAAATTTGTGTGTCTGTCGTATCTTGTCATTTTGCATTATTTCTAAGAAGACCACTTGTCTAAGATGACCACTTTAGATAGGTCCCCAGGGTGGTCGTCTTAGACAAGTTTGACTGTACCTCCAAATCTGATAAATGATTGACAGGTTTGCAGACGAGAGACCGTGACGTCTTACCTGCAGCAGGTCGAAGGTGACACGACCCTCCATGTTGACGATCTTGTTCTCCCGTTTGCCCATCTGTTTGGACTGGATGTTCTGATCCTTGATAACTGACCGCACGCCTTTCATCCGACCCAGGAAAGGGAACTTTTGCACCTGTAAAGATGACAATGCCTTGTCAATACAGATAAAGACTGCGGCAGCTTTAAACCCATGACATGTTGGCAGCTTGTCATATGTTACAAATCATTCCTCCAATCAAATCTGAGTCTTTAAAGGACAATGTCAAGTACCTTTCAAGCCGAGAGCTATAACAAAATTCTCCAATTCTATACCTTTGATCTTTCCATAACTAATGTTGCAACCTTCAGTCTACAGTATTCTTCCATAACGTTCATATTTGTGCTGCTATTTACAACTTCCCCATTGTTTGTTGGAATCCTGTTTTTTTCACATCCTCGAACCTCAACTGTCTAAAAATTTACTTGCTATACCAACAGTGCTTTAACAGTACATGTACTTTCATAATTCATCTCCATATAATATTATCCCTTCTTTCCCACCTTCAGAGTTGCAGCCCTCTTCATGAGATATGGTAGGTCAAAGTTCTGGATGTTGTACCCTGTCACCAAGTCTGGATCCACCTCACGGATGAAACTAGCCCACTCTGCCAACATGTCCGCTTCCTTCTTAAAGGATAGGACCTTGCGAAAAAGGAGGGGGCAGGGAACAATGTTACAATATGCCATGAAGGAGGATAAATAATACAACAAAGTATAAAAGACTATGCATGCATATAAGCCACAACTTATGTCTTATAAGATCAAGTAAGATCACATAGGCATCTCCTATTTACCATCACTGGCACTGCTTGAAGTACATGTATATGTTGCATGCTAAATTTGAGGAATGACAAGACAACATTAACACAAGATCTGAAACTATTGTAACAATAAATGAAGCTCTGTAAACAGGATTTATACGGCATGTACTGACCTTTGACCCAACAATAGGGGCACAGGTGTTAAGGGTGAAAACGTTGCGTATGAACGGTTCTCGCTCGCCCTGTCGCACCACCATGTTGGCAATCTGGATCACAGAATCCTTCTCTGGCTCAGGGAAAATACCTGTGTGGGGGAACACAAAGGCATTTACACAACCCACTATGAAAAGTGATTATTTTGCAACAATGCCACGAATACTTTGCTAAGTACTGACACTTGCAAACCTAAACTTAAATAACTGCATGTTTTCATAGACCAACCTACTTTCGAGGCACCCAAAATATAGCAGACACATGGATGTAGGTAACTGTTAACTTACCTTTCCTGCCTGCACACTCAATGTCAAAGCTGAGCACACGGAGTGGTGCAATCTTCAGCCACTCGCCCTCAGCAGGGTGTGACACAAACTCCTCCCAGGACACGTCCACCTCGATCTGTGCCAGGGACTTCATGAGACCTCCAGATCTGACTCGGTACTTCCCAGGAGGCAGCTCAATCCAGTTACAGCCGATCACTCCGGTGTCGACCATGAACCTAGAAAAAAATGACGAAGATATGGGTAGAATATAAATTTTTAGATGACTAGAAAAGCAAGGTATCATCTGGTTGAAGGTTTCAGTTTCAGTTTGTTTCTTTAACCAGGAATATATTTTGAAAGGTGGCGCTTTTCAAAGACTCCTTCGAAGGTCTGTCTTAAAACCAGATCTTTGTTACTGATTGGCTGGTGACTGTATTTTTGCCAGCTTTTCAGGTTGCTTCAAGGGAAACAGATGACACAGACAACCAGGTACGAGATTATACGCTTGTAAAAACAATGTACATAGATGTAAGGAAACTAAGGATCCCCTTGGTAGAGGCTGAAGAAGAGACTGTCAAATTTCTAATTGAATCCTTAACTGAAGGTTTCACAGCCCATGCAACTTCCTTTTTTCAGAAATACACCTAGTAGGGCGATCCCAACCTTCCAAAACTCACCTGATCTCAAAGTCAACGTTGCTTTCAAAGGACTGGTATCCATGGAGACCGTACCCCGGGCAGGAGAAGCCCTGCTCCAGAAGTCTCTTGGACGGGGCAATCAGACGGGGCAGTGCCACGGTGATGCGCAGGAACGACAGCTTCTGGTTACCATGGAAACCATACATATCTGGAAGGAGTGGATGTTTTCATGATGACAAAAAAATACTAACTATGAGCATATACTACTACTTAATCTGAGTTGCCTATAGTATATATATATAGATTCCCATATCAACAGGTAAAGATATCTACACCACAAGAACTTACATTTACTTCCGCGGTGGGTTTATTTCGAGGTACGTATAGTAGGGAAAAGAAGGTTTTTGCCGTGTTTTAAAATTGTGGTTGAAATAATTCTGTAGTACATGTAGTAGTGATGGTAGTAATATATTGGAAACGCATATTCGCGGTGTCATGAATTCACAGTCAAGAGGTCACAATGAAAACCGCAAAAATAAAACCAATGCAGAAGTTTCAATATCTACAGTAACTTTTAGCATATATAGACTTGACCTGTCCTGGAATGGTACAATACTCACTCTCCCTCTCCATCATCTCTACAGCCAGCACTGCCTGCTTCACGTTGTCCTTGTTTGACCTCATGTCATTCAGAACAACCTTGTTCAGCGCATCTCTGAACTGTGCACAGTGCTCAGCCTGGAAGGTGGTAGGTTTATAAGAGTTAATTGGTATAACAACTCTCCTTTAGCTGTCTACCCAAGTGACAACTACACTTCCAGGAGAGCGAAATACAATACATAGATAACATAGAATTACTGTACATCAAGATACAGATGACATCATTATGAAAGTACAGTCAACATACAATGATTTCAAACTAACAAAATGAATGTGTTTCAATTTTTGGAATCATGCATGTGTTTCAATAGTTGTGGTTTGAATTTCCGGCGTGATGGCATGGTTTGTAACTCATATCACAGACTGTTCCATTCTGATATAGTTCTGTATGTGAGATATTTTTTTCTAGGTAGATACTGTCATATAAGTTATAACAACAAACTCCATACGATACAAAAGATACAACAAAAAGACAGCTCATGATGCTATGTTATAACATACTGACTTCTAATAGAACAAGACACTGACCTTGAACTCTGGTTTGGCAGGCACATAGAAGTATGGTGAAAATCCGTGAACGTGGCACACCACACTGTTCCCCTCCATTGTTACACCAAACATGCGGACAACAGGCACAGGCCCGACACTGGAGCCTGGCATGCCATCCATGGGGGCACCTGCACATTTGGATAAGGCAGATATCAACTTGTGACAACATCCTGTTTTTCAAGAATGTGTTATTTGTAAACATATCCTTGGATTTTACGCTATCATAGATCTATATATCAAAATCCCCTATTCAATGGAATGGAGAGAAGAAAATATTGAGAACACGCATTGAGTGCACCCATGTATAGACTGTAATAGACCTAACCCCCTACCTATGTAATGGTCCAGGTCGATCTGCTGAAAGCTGATGCTGTCTGTGCGGGCGTTCAGACTGGGTGGTGGTGGGCGGACCCACTTCTTACGGGTGATGGCAGTTACAGGTCCTGTAGATAGACAATAATCCAATTACTACAACATATCTACGTTACAGGTCAAAATGCATTTCCAGTGTGAGAAAACATGGCTAACGTGAAGTAACAGAAAGAGGACATTTCATCATCATTCAGGCACAGGCCTCTGCATAGTTGCCTGCTTATATAGGTAGGACACCTGTATCTGTATCTACATAGCCGGTTTAACCGCCTATACATTTTTCCTTTCTTTCTACTTGGCATTAACAAAAGCAGTTCCTTCTAGGAGGAAGGGCCGGAAGGCATCTACAAACCTCTACTAACGGGCCTAGACAGCATTTATAGAGAAGGTGGTCCAACTTCTTAAGACAAATGAAAGATGGACTGTCATGTTTATAAAATCTGTGCTAACAATCTACTTGAACTAAGTTGAAGCTTTATGTTGTGCAAGTCCAGTGGTTAGCGATCTTGCCTCTGGAACTAGAAGCCCCGGGTTCGATCCCGACTGTGTCGCTCACCCGACATGCACGCTACCGGAAAGGATCGCAGTCCTTAGGACGGGACGTTAAGCCGTGGTCCACTGTTCATTGTGCTTGTCGAAAAGAGCTAGGGGAATTTCCCCGGTACAATGAACTTGTAAATACTGTACATAGCGTCTGTCTTCTCTGTCATGACCAGTGGAAGAGTAGCTCATCTGTTCATTGAGTTCATTTGAGCTAAACTGGTTCGAGATCCCTTTCCTTTCCTTTCCTGATACCCACCATCCGCCGCCCCAGTCTCCTCCTCCATCTCCTCCATCATCGCCAGCTGTGCTTCAAAGTCCAGCGACTCGTCCTCATCATCCCAGTCTGATGAACGTGCTTTCTTCGCACTCGGGCCGGGGGTGGGCTTCTTTCTTTTGGAGTCCATGGTAGATTCTGCCAGACAAAATAATAAATTGTATAGATGACTTGACCGCTAAATTAATGTTTATACTACGATCACATTCAAATGAAGGAGAAAAGGCACGAACCCTGTCGTGATGATCTTTGGTAGAGTCGCTAATTTTGAACTCTTTGCAATGTTGTACAGAAAATACATAACCCTATTTATTGACAACAAACTGTCACCTTAGGCTTGTGCCTCCATGGCATTGGTTATCATTTCTGTACGTGTGAGACGTGGCCACTTGATTAAAGATTCATACATTTGTGTTTGAATAACAACACAACCTTTGCCATGATTCGTATAATTTATTTCACACTGTCAACAGCACCTTCTATGCGGTGGCAGCCATCATTTTTAGACAATTTCGTGCTAACCATGTGAACTTGAAGTTTGCATTGATAGAGTAGTAGTGTTGCTATGGGTGGTTGATTGGTTATATCGCATAAATTTGTCTATGAATGAAAGAGAAAGTTCTGAAACTGTGGTGGGAGGGGGGCGATATGATACGCAGTGACATATTCCTACTTTTAGTTCCGGATAGATCTACGGCAAGCGCTTTGTCAAAAGTTCAAAAGAAAGTGTTATTAATGCCTAAGCCTTATGTAAGAAACAAAGACCTACCTAAAGATCAGTTGTTGTGGGTCTCAAAAACCAACCAGGCCGCCACGTTTCCAATCCGCGCTGGAACATCGGCAGCACAACTTGAAAATGGCGGGAGATTTTTGGTCAAAATTTGTTATCTTGGTCTTCATTGGCCATCTTACGACTGTAACTGAAACAAGGGTGTTCATTGGCTTAGGCTTGATGATATCAAACTTTGAAGTCGACACTCTGTCAAGGACATCTAGTGATAAATGGATAACATTTCAACAGAACTGTATGTTGATGAATTATTTCAGCGTGGAATTATTTCTAGGACTGTACACGACTCGGCATGACGTTTGTTGCAAGAATCAAGTAACTCGCTGTGAGGCTCTCAGATCTAGATGTCCCGGATGTGATTTCTTCGGGCGCATGCGCTGATCGGCCTTTTCCCGTGGCTGCCATCTTGGCTAGATCGTCAAGTAAGTACACGCTAGAATAGCCATCTAATATCTCCGTCATCGAAAAATATCAGACAACCCAAACCATATCCTCTGAAAGCAGAAAGTCTTGGGAATTAAAATATGTGGAACTTTTAATGATAAGGTTTTCAAACCCACCATAAATTGACCCTCGTTATGCACGATTCCGCTATGGAGGATTCCCATTCAGGACAATTTTGCTTAGTATTCATAAGGATGTGCTACTCTACTGCTCAGTCCTGAGTTGATACAAACTGGCTCAGATACCATTGTTATAGGCGTTACACGGTAAAGCTGAAATTGTCTATTTAGGGTACCAAATATGCTATCGTATCGTAACATGTACACACCAAAGTCGCCCTGTGACTAGAACATGTTTGGGAAAAAGTATATGAAAAGTTCATAATTTTTTGCATGTGCACAAAAGATAACAAGGATGGTATTGTATATTCTTTGTTGGTTATGATTTGCGTCCTCTCGACTCTCAGGATGTTGATGCCTAAGAAGAATCGTGTTGCGATCTACGAGCTGCTGTTCAAGGAGGGCGTCATGGTGGCCAAGAAGGACTACCACCTCCCCAAACACCCCGAGCTGGACGTGCCCAATCTTCATGTCATTAAGGCTCTAACGGTAAGGAACACACCACATTTTTAACCTAGACATGCCCAAGCTGCATGCAGCCAAAATACACATTTTCGGGTTATGACAGGAAAGCTGAGTTACAAGTTGTATTTGTTTTCAGAATGTTTCACTTGGCATTTGTGCACTTGTGCATGTGCAGAAGCGGCCACTGATTTAAATGATACAGACATACAGTGTTACTCGTGTTATGTTAGAGAGACATTCTCATTCTCGACTCATGAGTAGTGTTGTTAATACTTCATGAGTATAGTAGTGTTGTTAATACTTATAGCTTCTCCCACTGTCATCCAATGTGTATTGCTACTTTGCCAAGTAAGTTAGCACACATGACACTGACTGAGTATCCCAGAGATACGCACACACATACACACCCTTGCCCCTTAGTACAATGAAGTGATAATCAGTTTTGCTCCATCCTTCCAGTCGCTAAAATCACGAGGATACGTGAAGGAACAGTTCGCCTGGCGCCATTTCTACTGGTACCTGACCAATGAGGGCATCCAGTACTTGCGTGACTTCCTGCACCTCCCGCCAGAGATTGTCCCAGCAACACTGAAGCGCCAGACACGCCCAGAGACTGCACGACCTCGGCCAACCAGAGGTATGGGGTGGTTTATAAGAACGAAACACCATTATTTTACATTTATGCTCATAGAAGCTAAGTACAGGTCCCTGTCATGCTGATAAAGAAGAAAAACAATTACAGTGATAGAAAAAATACACAACTACTACAAAGACTAGCGTATTCTAGTATGTGCAGGTTCAACTGCTATGCCCACAGTAATGTATACAGCTATGCCCATAATAATGTATACAGTGATTCATCTGTTAAGTACAGGTCGAATACTAATTTGTGTTGATACACGTTTCCTGCTACCTGTCCTGTCAACAAGGTAAACTTTGTAGTTCTCCATAGATGCTTTGGGTTGGCGGAATCACCAGCTGTGCCAATATAGGCCACCTGCTACTTTTTGATATTAGAAAGTGAAATCAGTTTGCCTGTTTCAATCATGTAACTTCTGTGTGTTGACCTCTCTGGTGACTCTTTTCGTTAACGTTATTATATGGCTGTTGACAGGACCTGCCATGCCAGGTGGTCCCAAGGATGGAGAGAGGGGAGAGTACAGACGTGCTGGCCCAGGTAAGCGCACTTGTTATAACCTTCAACTTCAACTTAGCTTGTCCCCTAGATAATCCCATCAGGGGCAAAATAGGGGCCAGTAGGCCCCGGGCTAGGGCGGTCAGGCCTCCAGCCTGGCCTGGAACCTCTCAATTGTGGGACAGGCAACTGCAGCACATGTAGAGGTCTTACTGACAGTACTGAGGCTAACACTTGAGCAAGTGTTTTCGCTGGGCTAGACTACATGTGTATGTTCTTGAAAGTAGGACTAAGTACGGTATTTTGTTTATGATTCCGATTAATCAACCTCAAAGTTGTGATAACAAATGAATAAATTTAGTCAAAAAGAATCTTTGAATCATTATTTCGTTCAGTTAATGTATAGACAGCACTTCTGTCATTGTTAATAGCAGATTTATAAGCTAGCTATTTAGAAAAGCATGGAAAGATGGCAATGTTGGATAGCAATCATTGAATGGCGGTTAGTCTGCAATCCACTGTAGAAGGGTCATCTACCTGCATCGTTTGGTATACAAATGTGTCTGGAAAGATAGGTTTAGGAACAAGATTGTGAAAGAAGAACACAGAAGTTTGCTCCTTGTGCTGTAACTTACTCATGATGATACTAATACGTAACGCTCTTTTCTGCCTCAGGTGGTCTCGGAGACAAGAAGGCTGACGTCGGCGCACCTCCATCACAGCAATTTGAATTTGTGAGTACTTAGTACATTGACTACCATGTTCCATGTTTATTTTTACTGGGAAATACTTTTGAAGAATACCAAAATCCACTTTGTTTTGAATAAAATGTTATTTGGACCAGGGCCCATGAAACTGATTTTCCCTGTTTCGAAAATTCATTTTCATCAATGTCATGTCCCGAAGTTCAGATTTTTGGGAGTGACATTTTTGGCCGTTCCAACAAGCAAGTTTCTGTCCTCGGACAGGTCCTGGAGACAACTCTGATTTGAACACAATATATTTGCAATATTCATACATCTAGCATAGGAAGACAGCAATCATGCAGGGTCTATTTTAAGTATTTATTGTGAAATTTCATTAAGTCTGGCAGACTGGTACATGTATAAAAATTGTAAGCTAATGAACATGAAGCTACCAAGTGTGCTGACTGTTGTTTCCCTTCCTGTTACAGAGAGGCGGATTTGGGCGTGGCAGGGGTGGACCACCTCCCCAGTAGGACCCTGATGGATCACTTCAGTACAGATCTATGTCAATAAACCTTTGACTCTTCAACACTAGTCTGGTGTTTCTGTGTAATTTCATTACTGTAGCATAGTTTGTTTCATTTGTTCGAAACTTTATCTATGAGAAGCTCAAATCAGCCTGTAGGCTGACTTTCCAAAAATATAATGGACTAGGAGCGATAACACCCTGGAATGATGATGAACAGACAAAGTTGAACCACACAAACTGGATTCATCATAGGGGGGATTTTGCCCACAAACTGTCTACAGTCTATGTCATCGCGCACGTCTGCAAAGAAACCCCGTTCCAATGACACCCCGACCGGTGTCACAGAGCCCAGCGTTTCACAGCCTGGTTCGGGGAATGGTGTTCGAACGCGTTCTATTCTTTACAGACATGCGCGATGACATAGACAGTTTGTGGGCAAAATCCACCCTATGACTAACCAGTTTGTGTCGTCCAAGGCACAGAATGGTCTAAGTGTATGGTAATAAGACACAGTTGGACATCTATTGTATTACTTGCAGTGAAGAGAGCAGGCTGTGGTAAGGCTGATACACTTTAATTCATATAAACAACTACAAAACAATTTTACATTTCATCCTGTGAATGAAATCATCACTACGAACTTTGATAATTTGTATGAGATTTATGGTTGGTAGAACAATTGATTGCGTTGAAAGAGTGCATATGTGCTAGCAGACAGCAACAAGAAGAGGGATGAGAACTTACTGTTCAGCTTGTCAAATGTAGTGGACTAACAAGACGCATGTCTACCTTGAAAAATATTGCTAGGCACTTGTATTTGCAAGACATCAAATTTATTTCTTCCTGCAACATGTACAGCTTTCACAGATGTGCCAATGTGAAACATTCAGTCACGAGTATCAAATGAATTTACATTGACTTCCATTACCCAGTATGTGCATTTCCCTTTTTCAATTTCAGTGTCATCCAGAATCTGTTATTTCTGTCAAACTTTGCATCTTCCTCCCCATCAGTGCCTACAGGTACCACAGTGTTTGCACTTGGTTCTCCCTGGGTGTTCTGTTGGTCCTGCTCACATGAGCGCTTACTATCACTGGAGACTGGCTGGACATCTGTAAATGGGCTGACTGTGTTTCTATCGTGAGAGCTATATTCACAAGGCTCATAACTAAGATTTACTATGCCCAAGCCAGAATCCTTTCGCTGACGGCCAATCCACACAGTACTCAATGCCTCGTCTTCCACAGAAGAACAGTCGCTGTCACTCATGGGCATGGGTAGTGTTGACAGCAACCTTCTTCGGGTCATTGGGGAACACTTCTGTGGACCAATGTTACAAAGAAATTTTCAGCTCACATTCATTGCCTACCGTGTTAAAAGATTGCACTGTGGCTTATGTTAAAAGATAGGGGAATCCAATGGGGTTAGAGAAGGTGATTTACAAGGAATTGCCTTGGGATAAATCAGAAGTTTTTTTATATTTATTTTGGACTTACATTTCAGGTGAAATGTCTAATGTGTTGAATTATGAGTTTTAGTTCCTATTTATACAACCTGTGAGAGAACCTTCTTGGACAGGGATCATGCAAAACACCCACCAGATTAACCTTCTAACAGGGCATTACCCACCTGTATAATTTCCTGTTGTGAGGGACGAGGAGGGATCCTTGGTGTGTCCCGCCTTGTGTCAGAATAGGCTCTGCGTCTTGTATGGACAGACTTTGCTTCTGTGCTGTTAGCAAGGTCGGTCAGGCTTTGCACACGGCTTACCCGGAAAGTGGTGTCATTGTTGGAATTAGTTTGGCCACAGCAATCAGAACTGGCATCGGAGTCAGCAAGGCTAATGGTAATCTAAAAAGTAAGAAAAAAAGTTAAGTTCAATTTAGTTTGAGAAGACTGTTGTAAGTCAGATATTCGCATGAAACATTTTACATATTTGTTCTGCCATGACACACAAATATGCAGGTGGATACATTATTGATGCTAGATGTATGTAATATTACCTTAGGCAAATCAAATTTGCCTGATGTCTGAAGCTCATCTTTTGCCAGAATGTTTGCTCTCTCAAATTCATCGCCTTTCCTGCTGACATCTCTTCCCATCCTGTTCTTCACATCTAAGACACGGTCGTCTGTCAGAAATACGCTGCTGACGTCACTTCCTGCACGGCTTCTTCCAGTTGACAGGTCTTCCCCCAGTAGGCTCATCCTGCTGACGTCACTACACGATCCTTTCATGCTATTCCTAGACTTCTGGTGTTGTTTCTCGCCGGCTAGCAGATTCGCCATAGAGAGCTGGAAAGGTCCATTCAATTATATTATAGACACGCTCAGTCGACGTATATTATGTTTTGTTTTTACATATACCCAATATTATCAATACTTATTGTTCTAGGGGAAGATCATTTGCAAATTCTGTACGTATTACGGTAAAATAAATGTCGAATGCATTCACAGCAGAGGCGCATACTGTTGAAATGAAGGTAAAAGTTTCTGTATACTCTAATGTAAACGTGTCCTTACCTTGTCTTGAGCAGCCGCCATATGGACGTACGAGGTATCGTAGGGCCGGAGAAACATGGCAGGAACAAACCCCTCGTCTCCGCTGTACCTGCAAGATCAACAGCCATATGGTTGGTAGAAAAAAATCGTGTTTAAGACACTTAATGGTGTTTGATCTCGTGTTCATAGATATTTCAGCTGTACGTTTTTGTTTTGAAAAAAGGTTACCTCCTGAAAGTGATGGGTGTAACCAAACACGACTCGTTGCCCCGAACATTATAAAAACGGACGGTATCCCCATCCTCCAGCAGACCCGATATGTTCGGTAACGAACCGAACACATCGGGTCTGCTGGGAGGATGGGTATCCCTAGCCTGCTTCTACGTTTCATTCAAGCCAATCCAAATTGTCCCTTTGACCCTCTTCTATCCAAAATATTGTGTTACTTTGTCCAAAATATTCGAACTTTCCTCACCTTGCCAACCACCAACCATCGTCCGTTCTCTGGAGGACCTTCAGTACTGCACCTGCGCAGAAGGAGAGCTCGTCATCTTCGGTAGCCGTGTAGGGTCGGGTAGTGACGTACATGTACAGCTTGGCAGGGTCTGACAAGAAATGGTTGTTATATTAGGAATACATGTATATACACGTATATAATCTTGGATGCTACTTGAGCTCTCCCAATTGCAATCAGAGGGGAGTAAGTTGAGGAACGATAAATACCTAGTTTACAATCATGGTTATGTCACGGAGAAACATATCGACTAGACTCTAGAGTTAAGTTTTTTAGAATAGAAATAAAATAAAGTTTTCATGTTACCTTCCTGCCCACTATCGCTCCTGGATCCTGCCTGGGGTTGTCTGTCAGGGCTCTCCCCCGACTGAGTGTCCGGGCCTGTAGCAAGGTGTGTGTCCGTCTCCAGGTGAGACGCCGGGACCCAGCCCCGTTCACACGACGCGTTCTCGACCAGCCACCAACCTGAGGGTGGTAACGAAAGTTAGTAGGCAAAACCTAGCCCATTCTTCAGAAAAGTAAACTGTAAGAGGTATTACCGTATGTTCAAGTTTATTACCGTATGTTCGAGTTATCTATCAAACGACAAATTGACCACTACAAATATTCAAGTCTCTCACCTGAAGGTGTGGTATGAATGACGTCACACACTTCCCCTTCCTTCAGACTCAGTTCACCTTTAGACACGGCCTTATAGTCTGCCACTGCGCGGTAGGAGTCCAAATCAAAGAGCGGGGCAGAAATCTCAACATCTGCAACAAGACGCCAAGTCATTACGTAATTTGTCGTACTATCAAAAGGAAATGTAGAGAATGGCAGTATTCAAAAACATGATGATGATCATAGTCCACTCTGGCGCACTCTGAGAAACCTCTGTTACGGCCATGAGCTGTTATAGGGGTTCTACATTCGACTTACCACATGGTGACCGCGGTTGCTCCGGCTCTGCGGCCTCGGTTGGGATAATCATAACGGTCTTCCGACGTTTCTCACTGCAACAAACGGTGACATAAGTTAGAGACGATGACAAGAGAAAGCATTTCGGGGCAACAAAAACCAGGGCAACAACAAAAGTTGATGAATTGAGGTAACAAAAATTTATCAAATGTGAAAATAGCCAAGCCAGATTTGTTAGGTAATAACCAATTATAGCACAGCAACTAACTGAGTATGTGTGCCTTACTTTGTAAGGACGCCCTGATCCCTTACCTGTTCTGGGAGGACCTCAAGTCGTCGTCTGAAGGTGCGAAGAAACCTTGAAACAGCGGGGAGAGCACGATCTTGGAGTCCAGCCCCAGAAGATTCTTATTAAACAAAATAAGATAAAAGCATCTTAAGATTGTCCCCTGCTCTAAGATTAAGTAGTAAATGCTATAGTTTTGATACATAGAATACGATCATCGGTCGAATAGGACCAAACACCTATAGCTACTAAAGAAACATATATAAAAAGCTTGCGTTACAAAAACGAGCCGTGTCAGATTGGTCTCATACTCTGTGTTACACAATCTCTCACTGCCAGGGGCTAATTGGCTAGGAGCGTGATTACTCATACCTGACAGTATCCCTGCAGGTCCTTCTGCACACAGGCGAACCTCCCGACGGAGTACTTCCTCCCGAGGACCGGGCTGGACGGCTTGTCTACAGGAGGGGAGGGAGGGGGCGTGTCATCTTCATGACAAATGTCTTACTCGTGCACATGCTGTATATCTCAAACCGTGCAAATTGATACAGACGCTGGATTCTATGCGGCATTAGAATCCAGCGTCTGTATCGCGCAATCACAACAAGACCATTTCCTTTGTTCTGCGTGTATTTTTGTTGGCTTGATTTCTGACAGATGTTAGCAGAACCTTGCCCCTCTCACTAGTAATGTTCCCTGTCCGTCCCGTCCTGTTCACCACCTGTTACCGAAAACTCAACACTTACTTGGGAACTTGGGCAGCACCTTATCCTCCTCACGGAACTGGCCAGCCTCAACCGGAAACATCTCCTTCAGTTGTTTCTAAAAGGAGATGGATTCTCATTCACTTGAATTACTGAATACTACATGTTGTTGAGGCGGCAAGTTTTACTAACTGATTTTGTATATTCTTTGATCCACCATCGTTAACACGGATAACTTCATATTGTTTAGTTCTTTGATCGGTAGATAAACTAACCAAGATATAGTGGACAATCGTTGACAAAAGTTGACGTGTTTATGTTTAGTTCCATATATGATCATATATCCATGGTAACCTTACATGTAGCGCACGGAACTGCCTGTAGGACCGGTAGACCACCAGGCGGGACCCATCAGACCACAGCTCTGACACGATATACACCTGTATGGAACAACGTTGCGGTCAGTAATGTAGGGAACTTATAGATTACATTTGAACTGAATTAGATTCTGTAGGTAGAAGACGAGAAATGTCTGCGTGTGTCCGTGCGTTCGTACGGTACTCACGTGGTGCCTGCGCGGGGAGTAGCGCTTCTCCACCCCCAACACCTGCACATCCACCAGCCGGCGGCCCGAGTCCGACACGTCCGAGCGCAGAGACCAGCTGGAACCTGAGGGAGGAAATAATCTCATGTCAAGCAAAACTACCCACCTAGACCTTTTTAAATGAACAATGGTCTTGATTAGAAATCAATTGTAACGAACCTCAGGTTACAACTCAGTCAGGGACTGTCTACTCACCTCCTATGTCAGCTTGCAGTAGACCCAACATGTTCTTAGAAGACATGCGAAAACGTGACCGGAAAGTGATTGACAAAGGCAAGTCCTTATCAAATTTCTGACAAGGTAGTACGTGTGCTCAGATTCTCCAAGGAGGTTTTGGATTCTCCAAGTAGACGCTAATTGTCACGGTCAAGCGTTGAGAGGAGACAGTCTTTTGGGATGATAAATAGAGTTTGACTTTGCTTCCGTCCAGCAAGGCGTACGTCCGTGTTCAGACTGACCGGCTCTGCCGATGTGCGGTCAGTCTTAAATAAGCGGAGCAGACACACCACTCTGCCCCGCGGGCAAGGGCCAAACGTCAGTGGGTTATAGTGTTACATATCAGCACACTGACCAGTCGCAAGACAGAACCACTTACGTCAGCGGAGGTTCTGAAAACAAAAGCGAGTATCACGGTCCATTGGCATTGTGCGGCCGACACTCACCTACATGGTACAGCGTACGTCACATAAACCATGAAGCGCTCTAGAAATAGAATGTTATTTATCACAGACCTATATTACGATAACTGAAACAATGGAGGCAGCTGATAAGTGTAGAAGCTTATCATGACACAGGTTACCGCTCCAGGGTACGGCTGTCTTTTTGCGTCAAAAGCCTCATGTTAACAAAAGGGGTTAAGTGGCTCATTGTCCGGCCTCCAAATCTGTAATTCGTTTGATGACAACCACGCCTTTGGGTTGATTATTTTAATTACATCCAGTAATATGTCTTATCTTGGTTGTCGCTACCGGTAGAACGAGTGTCTTGTTGCCGTCATCGGAAGTTAAAACTTGCGCAGACCGAGAAGTGTGAAGGCGTGCCACTCCTTGGTACTCACTGTCATGCAACTCTACTTCTACTAGCTGTCAGTCAAAACGGTACTTTGGGTAATTATGTGAACTTCATGGAGGTACTATCATAAGAATACATTTGATTCTAAACCACAAAAATCAACACAATTACGTGAGACAATTAAGTCTTGTTGACAAACAGTATCTTTTAATGCCACATTGTGGCCTGACAACTCTGTGGTTGTAGGGGCAATACTAGAGGAAATGCATGCTGTTTAACAACCAATAGTAGCAAATTTTCTCTACATATATCTAACAAGTGCTAGTTGTAAGTAGCACTGCAATAATATTTTCGAAAGTGCTGGCATATCACTGTACAAGAATATCCTTTTTCCTGTTGCTAAATACTAGAAGTTAAAAATTCCTTACTGAGCCAAGTGTCAGCGACGTCGCCATAACCATGTCTGACGGCGCTGGTTATCAGGGCCATTTCGCGAGCGATGCAACGTGGAGCGATATGGTCCTGATGTAATGAGGGTGGGTCTTACTGGCTTAACAGATACATGTATGATTTGAGACATCATGTTGTTTAATTGGCTGCCACACGGGGGGATCTGGGTAGCTCTGAGAGAAGATAAGGGGTTCAAGACAGCAACTCCCTCATCAACTGGCATAGTGGATCATCACAATAACCTTTGTCTGTCAAGGCTCTATACAGAAAAGTTTGCTCCTTATTCCTGCACTTACTAATGGTACCATAACAAACACATCAGATGATAACACATTCATGATAGAACACAAGTTGAACCAGGTAAGACTAATTGTAAAATATTGATCTTGCTTGTCTGTCTGTCTGTCTGTCTGTCTGTCTGTCTGTCTGTAGAAATGTTATCAAAGCACCATTCTTGTGACTACAGACTAGGAAGACACCAGTATGAGTAGATTCATTCTGTTAAGCAGTTGTTTTCCATCAGTTCCACGTTCATCACATCATTTAAATTAAATGTGATTCTTTTGTGTTTCCAACAGCTCAAAGGACATGTGGACATCATATCGAGCAGACTTGAGATTACATCCACTGTTTTGAGACCATCTCCACAGTCACTGTGCAGTCCTGTACATAGTTTTCCTCTAGTCAGGAGAGGGGGATCCTATTCTTTCTGCAGCCTGGAGGAGGAACAGAAGAAACAATCCATTGGTAATCGATACACAGAATAAAATGAAAGTCATCAGGATTTAAGTTACAACCAGTCTGATATTTGAGTTTGACATATCATGAATAAACTCACCCTTTTCACACCAACAACTCATAAACAAAACATGCAAACACCAGCTTTTATGCATTGCTCTAATGTTTTCCTGCTATATATGAACGAAAGTGCCATTAGGTTACAACTCTAAGCTTTGACTTAGTCTGAAGCTTGCCAACTTGTGTTTGTAAACTGACTTGTATACATAAGAAATGTAAATTGACTTTTGCACATAAGAAAATATGCTGTTGGTTTATTGAGAAATGATGATGCTAATACTATCCTAAATCACACACAAACCTGACAGGTCTGTTGTTAAGTCTGTACACATTGTACAGTTGTACCTGACCGTGTCGTGCAGCTAACAGGATAGAAAGATTACTTACAACAAGTGTACAGTACCATTCTAACTGCCTACTAGTACACACCTTAAGAGCAGCTGTTTCTCTTCTGAGTTCCTTGATAACAGAGGCGAGCGCTTCTGGGTTGACCCCCTGTTCTATCAGACGTACACAGATGGACAGCGTCTCTGAGTCCAGCCCCGTGTTCAGTAGTCTGGAGATCTCCTGTAGAGCTAGGGACAGACAGGGTACATGTTACATGATAAAACTCTTCATCATGATTATCAGATGGATATCTGAAACATTTATCATATAAACAGTTCAAGAAAGATGACATTAGATGGACTACATTGGACTTAGATTATGATTTCACTGAATCACTTAAGATTAATGTTGGGACTCAAACCTAGCTGGCACAACAATAAATGTGTGCGTTAAGTTACGATCTTGTTGTTGTTGTTGTTGTCCTTGTTTAACGTCTATTACTTCGTTAGACATGGTCTCCAGGTGCTGTGCTGGTCGCTAGGTTTCAGTTCTTGTTGATTTCTCGCTAGGTTTTGAGCACTTGGTGACTTGAGGTAGCGTGTTGCTGGATGTGTTTCAGTTGAGCACGTCGAATCTGCGAG
Organism: Branchiostoma lanceolatum; assembly: GCF_035083965.1. Lineage (NCBI taxonomy): Eukaryota > Metazoa > Chordata > Leptocardii > Amphioxiformes > Branchiostomatidae > Branchiostoma > Branchiostoma lanceolatum. Next base: position 11,564,614 of record NC_089724.1, read on the forward strand.
TGCACTCGATGTACTGGGAGAATGTTCTGTACATCTGTGTGTTGATTACGTCAGTGAGGTCTTCTCTCATTCCAGCTAGAGTGACGATGTCCGTGTGTCTGTTCTCCGCTGGCGTGCCGTAGGTCTCGTATGTGCTTTCGATCTCCTGCAGCATTTGGTGTCTTTCCCTTTCATAGCGGGCGCAGTGGTACAGGAAGTGGTTGGTAGTCTCCGGGGCGTCGCAGTTAGGGCAGTTTGGAGACGTCTCAGGGTTCTTCCAGTTTTGGTAGGCATTGAGTTTTGTGTGGCCACTGACTAATCGGTTGATGTTGATTTGTGTGCGTCTCTTTCCAAGTGCTTTTCCTTTCTTCTTCATGTTCATGGCTATCTTCTGCATGTATTCGCTTTTTGTGTTCAGCTTTGTTCTTCGGTCCCATCTCATGAGTGCTTGAGTTTCAATGTGTTTCGTGGCCTGTTGTCTTGTCCATGATGCGTTCATCTGGGTGTTAGCAGCTTCAGCTGCTGCTAACTTTGCCTCTTTGTCTGCAATCTCGTTGCCGGGTATGCCCATGTGACCGGGACACCATGTGAACTGTATTGTGTGTCCTTGTAGATGGAGGGAGCGTAGCTTGTTTCTGATGCTATGTACAAGGTTGTTGTATGCAGTGACTTGCTGTATACCTGTGACTGATTCTATTGCAGCCTTGCAGTCACATAGGATGAGGACATGATTAGCGGTAGATGGTCGTCTGGAGAGTGTTTCTATGGCTAGGTGAAGACCTTCCAGCTCCCCTTCGTAGTTGTTGGATCTGCTTGCCACTGGTTTACGCACTGCAAAGGGTTCAGTGCTTCCCCATTGTTCGTAAATGACAGCAGCACTGCCGGTGGGGCCTGGATTTCCCAGGGCAGAGCCGTCTGTGAAGACGACTGTTGTCGGATGTCTGTTGTCTGAGATGTTTTGTAGCATGTGTATGATGTCATCTCTTGCTTTGTCCTTTCCACCTGTGGTATGAGTTGTAGGTGTGAAGGAGCCGGTTATGGTGCCCATGACAAAGGGGGGTAGTCTTCTGTCGTAATATGGTTCCTTGTCTACTGTGTGTTCCTCTAGCTCTTCCCTCAGCTCGTTGAATCTGGTCTGTAGCAGGTGCAGCTGGGATCCCGTCTGGTTGGCTGTTTTTTGAGATTTCATGTGTGTGATGGCGTCGTAGATGGGGTTTCCTGTGTGCTTTGTTGCCATTCTCAGGTAGCTCTGGGCTTGTCTGCATGTGAGATGTATGTCGATCGGTGGTACCCCTGTGATTGCTTCCAGTGCTTCTGTGCTTGTCCATTCAAGACACCCAGTTGCAGCTAGGAGTGCTTGTCTTTGGACAGGTGTGTAGGCTTTTTCCAGTTTGTCCATGGCGGAGACGGTGCATTCTGCTGCGTAGTCTAGGATTGGTCTGACTAGAGTGTTGTACAGGAGGATTTGAGCCTGTTGGTTTGGGTTGTTCGTCGCTTGTGTCACTTTGCTTACTGCCTTCAGGGCTTTGAAAGCTTTCGTCTGTGTTGTCTTGATGTGTTTCTCGAAGGTCAGCTGCTTGTCTAGGGTTACCCCTACCAGTTTGAAGTCGTTGACCACCTGTACGTCTTTGTTGTTGATTTTGAGGTCTGCAGTGTTAGTTCTGTCAGCATGTGGGGGTGGGAAGATCATCGCCTTAGTTTTGTCGTGTGCGACTTTCATGTTCCACAAAGGGCACCATTCATGGATGACTTTGGACATCCCTTCTTCTACGCTTTCTCTCACAGCTTTGATGTCTTCGCCAGTCTTCCAGGCAGCTGCATCATCTGCGTATTGGAAGTTGTCCAGGTTGCTGTTAGTGTAAGCGTCTGCCGTGTACAGGTTGCAGAGGGTGGTGGAGAGAACAGCCCCTTGTGGGATGCCGACTTTGCTTTGTTGTGTTTGGGTGGTGATGGAATTTACTCTGAAAGATGTCTCTCTGTCCCGGAGGAAGGTGTTGAGGTAGCACAGCATCCTTCCTTTGACACCTTTAGTGATGACTTTGTAGAGTAGACCTTCTTGCCAGATCCTGTCAAAGCATGATTCATAGTCTGCAAAGACAGCCACGGTGGTTTTGTTTTGTTTCCATCCCTCCGTGATGTTTTGAGTGAGCCTCAGTACTCCATGTGATGCACACCTGTTCCTTCGGTAGGCTTCTTGGGTCGGAGCTAAGTGGTTGTTGACTTCTGCCCACCATGTGAGTCTGCTGTTGATCATTCTTTCCATTATTTTGCCGATTACACTGGATAGTGTAATGGGACGGTAGGACTTGATTTGGTTGTAGCTGTCTTTGCCTGGCTTCCGTATGAGTACCTTTGTGTCCTGCTTCATTTGTTTGGGTAGTTGCCCGTGCTTCCATATGGTTTGCAGCATGTGAAGTAGCGCTTGAACTAATGCAGGTCCGCCTTTCTTGATCATGATTGGGTGTATTCCTTCTATGGGGCTGGGTGCAGAGTTAGTGTTCATTCTGTTAATGGCAGCTTGGACTTCTTCTTCTTGGACTTAGTACCTCACGATCTAAGTATAGAACTGAAGTGATGTTGTGGCACTTATAATTTCTAGCACTGAAAGATTCAGATTCAAAACACATTTTTACTAAACAGTCTTATGGTGACCTCTTCAACGTAACATGCATTTATACACCAGTATCGAATCTTCAACAACCAAAGAGAAGATGTGCTTTCTCTCTACCCTCCGTTCCTTCTATGAACCCCACACGACCGAGTACTTACTGTCCATCGCCTCCCGAACAGAATTTGTTCGCGCCTCCGCCATTTTCAACTCAAATCTCGCCGCACACCAAATCTCGCGTGGTTTGGATTACCCACTAGTCTTTTCGAAAAATGCTGGCCTGTGGTTGGTCGGTGTGACGTCAGGGGGAAACATTTAAAAACTTGATCAGCTGCACTTGTGAGGAGAGTCGCTTCGATTGATCCCGATTTTCTCTATTTAGACAACATTTCAGGAGCCACAGCGTCCGCAGATGTGTACATGAGATAATCAAGGTTTTGTACGTACCCCCAACTGGAGATCTAGACTCTGGTTTGGACGGAAAACGTGAGACACCTTCCATTTTTGTCTGTGCTGAGAAAACGTCTTGTGTGGGCTTGATCAATGATGATGAATGCATGCGATTGTTATGGAAAATTTTAAGTGATATGATTATGAATCCCTCAGAAGAAGGTCTTTATAAAATCATAGGCTGTAGTAGCTTTCGACTCTGACCCATCAAATCAAATGCAAATCTGTCTGTGTGTGACTGTCTTTAGTTAATTTGCAAGAAGGTCTCGGCATAATTTTTGTGGTTCAAACTGAACGTGTCCAAATATTATTTTATTATTAGCTTATTTTTAACTGACCATATCAAATTATGATAAAGCTTGTCTGATTGATGTGCATTGGTTATTGTGTGCGACCTGCAGTATCATGGCCGAGGAGACTCCCTCCAGTTCGCAGGGATCAGCCAGTAAACCATCCATGGTGGGGATGGAGGACAGCTTGTACCTCACTGCCTCACAGGGATCTACCATTAACCCATTCGAGGTGGGGGTGGAGGACAGACTGCACCTCACAGCCCTCAGTCCCTCTGTGTTCGACAAGGTGGGGTCAACCCCCTCCTCAAGAAGCACGGTGAGTCAGCTACCATCTGAGAACATGCTGTTATGTCAACATTAACCTGTGCTTTGTTTGACTCCTAGTCCTAGCTATGCCGGCATGTATGTTACAGAATGGAATTATAATTTATATCTCCTGAGTACAACTACAACTGTCCACTCTTCCCCGTCTCCAGGAATTCCGCTGGTCCATCGACCAGATGGCCATCCTGCACCCAGCAGACATCCCCATGGAGGAGGTCTCCAAGCAACACGACACGCTGCATCTTACGTAAGTCTGGCAATAACACGACACACTGCATCTAACGTAAGTCTGCCAATAACACGACACGCTGCATCTAACGTAAGTCTGCCAATAACACGACACGCTGCATCTAACGTAAGTCTGCCAATAACGCGACACGCTGCATCTAACGTAAGTCTGCCAATAACACGACACGCTGCATCTAACGTAAGTCTGCCAATAACACGACACGCTGCATCTAACGTAAGTCTGCCGATAACACAACACACTACATCTTAGTTCCTACATAAGTCTGCCATTAACAGGGCACATTGCACCTTATGTAACTTAATTCTCCCAATAACAAGACACACTGCATATGTCATAAATCTGCCACAACACAATAACACAACACACCCTATTTATCTAAGTCTTCTACGTATACATTTGTACCAGCACATTGTACATACATGATGTCTCATAAGAGCTCATAAGATCGGCAAAATTTTCATAAGCTAGGGATGCTTCTTCCTTTTCATCCACGGTCGTATATGATAAACTCTGATAAACATGAAGGAGACCTTGTCGTGTTGTGCCATTAGCCATGACAGGGATGTGGAGGAGAAGGCACAGCGAGCCATCAACCAGTTCTTCTCCCAGTCTGTCGTTGTGCCGTCACCATGGACACAGTCATCACCACGCAGGAAAACCAGAATGACAGGACAGCAAGGTAAATGTTCACAGGTGGTACCACTATCATGTTTATCTAGATCATGAATTCTGGAGTATTTGTACCTGGCACTGAGCAGTGTCAACAACTTAAACATATATGCTGACCTAGATTAGTAATATACTAGTAAGTTTCAGCTCCTTTTGGGTAGAATACTAGCAACCTGCAGTGCATACCAAGAAAAAGTATGCATATTAGTTACTAGCATAGCTTACAAAGAAAGCTTTACAAAGAAATCCTAAGTGTTGAAGTGAAGCAAAAGTCACAGAATAGGATCCTAAATTGTGTAATCTTATATGGTTTCTGGATGTGCTACAGGTGGGGCAGAAGGTGCTGACCAAGAGGCTTCCTTCACAGAAACCAGAGCAAAGGAAGGGACATCACATGGTAAATTCAGCACCTAGCAACTCTCTTGAGTATTTCCAATTCAAACCATACTGTCCATTGCTGCTGGATTACATGCATTTGTTTTTGTGAGTTAAATCTATACAGAAAAAGACATGACATCAATAATGACACATGGGAGATTGAAAGGCCTGTGACCAGATTATAGTTCTACAGTGCTTTCATTTTAATCCATGTTATTTTGATGTTTGTTGATCTTTTTGTCCAGCTTCCTGCCAGACATTACTGACACTACCTCCAGACTTCAACTTGGAAGCCATTCTGGGTGAGTTGTGCTTAAGAGTTCCTCATACACAATCGTTCTGTTACAGCCTTCATACAATTTCACAGGTTCATCATACATGGAGTTCATTATGTACCCCCCCCCCCCCTCAGGTCCAGAGTATTTCTCGACCCCCCAGCCTGTCCCAGAGGACCAAGAGCAGGAGGTATTAAGCACGTCATCCCTCAGAAGGAAGCTGTTCTTCCAGGGTGACCTGTCCACCCCCTTCAGTCCTGTCAAGTCGAGCAGTCCAAAGTGTAAGAAAGGTGGTGGTCAGTCCATGGACTCCCCACCCCTCTCACCTGTCAATCGTGCTGCCTCTACCTGCCAGGTCCACGTCAGAAGCAGCCCACTGCTCAAGACACCAAGCTCTGTAAGTTTGTCTTTACAATCAAACTAAGACAGGAAAAGTGTTGATGTCAGGTAGTAAATGTGTGTCATTGTGATTTGTGTGCTACTCATGCTAGGTTAGATCTGTTGCTCTCCTTACAAGGTCTGACTGATAATGACTCCTTGTCAACAAACATTTTTGTTTCCATGGCAACTGACCAACCACTGAATTTCTCCCAGGGTTCCCAGTTTTCTTCAAGTCCCATCATCCTTAGCAAAATGACACCCAGCAACAGACTGACCACCACGCCCAAACCCAGCCGCTCGTCAATCATACCAGTTTCCATGGGAACACCTGCCATTTCACCCATCGGGAAGTCAGTCCTCAGGACACCCAGCTCAAGTACTGCATTCTCCTTGCTATATATTTTTATTGAGATTATGTTCCTCATTGGACACACAAACTAATTTCTGGCCATGTTACCTGCAACTGTGTATTGATTTTGCTGCTACAAAACAGTCCAACTAAGATTAAAAAGTGCTTCACACTCGACATGAGCTATCCTCCTTCACTTCTAATGATGTCTTCTCCACTCTTCACCAGGTGACCGTGATGTCAGTGTGTTCACCATCCCCGCCACCCCCTCCTGCAGGAGAATAAAGGACACCCCCTCCCCCTGTAGTCATGCAAGGCTCAGGTAGGTATCCATTACCTCTTTTCTTATGACCTCACTGAAACGTGGCCAACAGGCTGATTTGAGTTTGTCATGAATAGATGAAGACTCTAAGTAAATACATGTTGCCAAATTCCTACAGGGCTATTTCAATTTGAAAAGCAATCAGGTGGGAAATTTCTTACAGTTTCTAAAATGAGGCACATGTATTAACACATATTCTATTTGTCTCTCCTTTCCTAATTCTGATTCATGCCCCCCCCCCTCCAGTGCCATGAATACCCCAAACCTGTCCCCTATTGGAGCTGTCCAGCGGTACTGCAGACCGACCTTCAATAGGAACAACTCGTCCACCTCCACCAGCCCGCGGGAGAGCACGGCCAGGCGAGGCAGCCATGTTCTGTCTCTCAGCTTTGCAGGTATGTGTCATTTAACACAGCAACAGCAACAATAGCAAATTCTGGTTGGTTGTTGCCATACAGATTACTGCTACACTGTATATTAAAATACTAGTAAGTATACTATCTGCAGTTGTCTGTTCACCAGTCTGGTTGATATTTAGTTGTAGACAACTTTGCCATAAATTTTCCTTTGAAACAGCCCTTATAAAAAAAAGTACCTTCTCAACAGATGAGGAGAAGCCTCAACACGAGACTACTGAGTCGAACTGTCAGCCTGTCCTGCTTGGTTGCCTAGAGGTGCATCATGAGAGTCCACCTGAGTCGCAATCTAACATGGACCACAGCTGCCACGGTAACACTACTGAGGAAGTACTGTTAGCCAATGGCATCCTGGTAACCGTTAGCGATGGAGGGTTCTCAGGAGAAAGAGCCAGTCGGAAGTACCCAGATCACTACTACTGTGATTTTGACATCGTTCCCCCTGGGTCAGAGGTCAACCACGACTGCAGCCAGATGCAGGTGGACAGCGGAATCAACTGTCAGACAAGCTCGTCCATGGAAGTGGAAGGGGCGGAGACAGAGAAGGAAAACGTACGCAATGTTTCAAGGAGACTCCTTACTGCGACAAAGTGTAAGCTTGAGAGCGTGCCAGAAAATGTGTCCATGGAGGTCATGGATGAGGACAAAATGGCCGACATGGTCAAGCACAGTCAAGGTCAAACAGACTGTGACCCAGGGACAGGTGTGTTCTGCAGGAAGCAGCCACTAGTGGAATCCAGCAATGTACAAGAAGACTTCCACAATAGGTAGTAGGGCAAGGTGCTTTAGTCATTATAGGTTCTAGATGCAGAGTATAAAAGGTTGAAGAACACATAACTGATTACTCGGGGAAAACACAAAAAAAGGTCAAATCAAGGGCTAAAGACATCCGGAATCAGGAGGAAAAGACATTAGTTTTAGAGAAGACTTCATCATTGTTTTATCTAATTATCAAGCAAAAATGCACTGTACAGAATCTAAAGTCAAAGGAAATTGTATTTCACTGTATCATTTTGCAAATGACAGTAATGAAAATCTCAGCAAATACCAAGGGAAGAAAAATCAAGGTGCTAAAAGATCAGAAAAAAATTACATGCTGTTGTTCATTCTTTTGGATACTAAAAATGTATACAGATGCTATCATTGGAAGATTCCAAGTTATTCAGGGATGTGTGCATGCAAACTTTTTTCACTTCTTAGTTCTTGTTACTTATTAGTTCTCAGCTTCTCTACAACAGTTCTTGAGACAGACTAATGACTGGGTTTATTCAAGTGCAGCTATGATGCAATTTGTATTGAAAAGCTTTAAAAGTTGTAAAGGAAATGTAAACTTTTTTACTACATGTAGTTGATGAAATGTTTTTCTTGTCTTCTTTACATGTGGGTCTATATGCATGTGACACTACGAGACAGATGAGCTATGTCACGTAATGTGCAAGTTATTTTTCTACTGTCAAAGTGTATGTACATGTAGGTAGGTCAACACATTAATACTGTATATGGTATTGTATGTCTACACTGTACATTTGGGTCTGTGTAGAACTTGATACATCTACATCTATGTTCCATCTCAAAGTCAAATGTGAACAGAAGGGAAATAATCATGAGCATCCCTTAAAGCTAACTTTTGTACAGGTGGCTGAAAACATGTTCATGGAAATGTGCTTCTAATGTTGTTTAATATGTCTGTCATGATTGCCATTAAGTAAATGACCTGTAGTACAAAACAGAGATATTGACTTTTGTTTGCCTTTGTGATTCTGTGATTTTGGAATACCATTTTGATCCAGACTAAGGCAGAAAGCTCTGTGTTTATAAATTTTAGATAACATCAATGTGTGTAGTAACCCGAAAGACCACAGAATAATATTTCTACCACCAGTATATTAAGTCTGAAACATTTTTTTTGTGACTAGATTCAAGAACACTAGCCTCCTTCGCAGACTTCCTATAATGGCGGCGTATATATTGGGAGGGGGAGGGGCAAGGTTCTCTAATGCCGCACGGGAGTTGTGTAGCCAAGGGAGTTGTGTAGCCGAGGGACGATGTCCCTCGGCTACACAACTCCCTTGGCCACACAACTCCCTTGCCGGCATTAGAGAACCTTTCCCCCCCTCCCAACATATATACGCCGCCGTTATAGGAAGTCCGCGAAGGAGGCTACAAGAACACAGTGAATTCTATTAACTGCAGACAAATGTTATTGAAGACATGTATATCCTTATTGACAGTAACTGAATAAGGATATGACATGTATTGATATATTGTCAGCAATCTTTTTATAACATTTACAACATGTAGGGAAAGACATTTACACTCACAAACATGAAGCTTCATCACTAAATCATCATCGACTTTTACATTGATGCTTTTGACATTCAATTCACCAACTGTACAATAATCAATCAGTTTTGGACTGACATATAGTTAACCCTAAAGGTGAACAACTACGGCTATTTTTTTTCTTACTCCTACAAAGAGATTGGAAAGCTTTTGTTGCCAAGCTTCCCACTTCATTATTCATTACTCCATATGTATGATGGACTGAGCCAGCTCTCTCAGGCAATGCTATCGGTTAAAAGATTACATCTTTTTCATTCAAACAAGGCGTAATAGAACGTCCCATAGAAGGAGAAGGCGCTGCGACGCCGTCCTTCCGGTAAGAACTGCAGCTGTGTCAGGAGCAGATCGGGAGAGGTCGAACCTGCAGATGGGAGACTGCCCAATCCACACTGGGTCGGCTGGCCTATCTGTAAATTGGAAAACAAATATCTTATATGATAGCCGTCTTTTAATTTCATTTGTACATATATATATATAGAATGAGCACACTTGACTTCTTATTCAGCTTGTTATCAACCCCGGTCCGTTTTCAGCATGTGTCCGCTAGTTTGGCTGAAACACTTGGCAAACTGAAAACGGACGGATAGGAAATTTCTGCTTGCTGTACAAGGTCGTACAATGAAGAAAAAGGGAGTATCGAGTCTTTTCGAAACTCACCTTTTCCTGACAAATGAATTTCGTACAGGAGCTCCGCATGAGACGAACCCTTGTGTAGCTCTCCCCGTCTCCAGCCGGAATGGTGACGTTGACGCTACGCGACTCGCTATTTTTCCGCTGCAGTTCCAAAGCCGTCAGCGTGGTGGGGTTGTTGACTCCGTCTGCCTTGAAACTGAGGGAGATGTCGCAGTTGATGGAGACCTTGCTGAAGTTGGACTCTGCGAAGAGATGTCAGAAACATTAATTTTACTCGCAATTTTACGAATGTCCCATGGTCTAGATCATAAAGAAGGAAACGTTCCATCAAGTGCCACCTCATTTGTGTCAGATTTTAGTTCGGTAGAGAATTAGCTGTAGACTTCTGCGTCTTAATCCTCACCTCTGATCATCTTGTGGTCCCTGTCAGACAGGAGGCTCACGGTCAGGTTCTCCTTCTCGCCATCATAGTCCCAGGACTGGTCCCACAATCCCACGCGCGTCCAGCTCGCCCCCGACTCCTGCATGATCATAAGTACACCCATCAAAAGTCATGACCGAGCAGTGTTAGTGTTTTTAATCCCCAGAGACTGTCACAGATTCTCTTAGATAATATTCTATTGGATGTTTTCACATCCTTGATATATGACGTCATGGTCCCCCACAACTGCGTATACATGTATCGATGAGAACTTCAAATATCTTTGAAATTCTTTATTTGTATGAAAACAATTGATCAATACAATTGATTAGGATTTAAGATGAAGTGCGATGGCGCACCGAAATATGTATGCACTCGGTGGAAGTTTTAGAATACGCTGTTGCTACAAAAATATCATGTCAAATACATGTATTACAGAAGATGGTTTGGCGTAATGAGCACAATGATACAGACATGATAGAAAGAACATGCAGTGGGATAGTTGGTTGTTAACAGTTACATCTCACCGGGAATTCACAGTAGACCTTGTACATGTCCGTGTTGGGTCTGACGTGATAGTAGCCTTCCTCCGGGACCTCTCCCGTGTGCTGCAGGTACCGTGTGCGCACGTCACTACAGCCGTGGGGAGGGTTCTGCACCAGGCCTGGGGAGGGGAGGCTGTTTAATACTACTTTTTCTACATCGCCAGGTACAGTACGAAATTGGTCTGTCGTTTGAAAGCGTTTTGGGGGGGGGTTGGAGCGATTTTGAAGTCATAGATCCCAAACCGCGATGAAAGCACAGAGAACTGAAAAGCGCACTGGAACTATTGTATGCGATAGTCGACACTCCAAGGTTAGCTGACAAAGTTGTGTCATTGAAACATCTAGAAAAATCCAGAAACGGGCAATTAATCAAACTTCAGTGTAGCATAGTGAGTGTACAAAGAGTCCTACTTACCCATCTCCAACTCGCGAACATCCTTGTTCAATTTCTTCAAGCCGTTTTCCATCTGAGGGGGGGGGGGTGTAAAACGTTATGTTGTAATGGTTGTCATTAGTTTCAGCTTTAAATACAGGTGTACGCTATTCTACACTTCCTCCACCAATCAGTGGTATTCCTATGGATTCGCTTGATCCATATGTATTGCTCACCTCCTGCATATCGGCCGCTATGGGTATCCAGTCCTTGCCGTCACACACCTCTAGCACCATGTTGAACACCTTCCGCGCACGGCCCTCCTTACAGCCGCGGCGGCGCTCGGACCCAGCGGAGCCCGCCCTTCTCCCAGAACTCGACCCCAGGGTGACGAGGAGGATCACGAGGCTGGAAGGGCATAACTGACTTATGAGGACTTCCTTGGTCTCATTCATGAGTTTTTTCGCCGCATAGGCTTACATGTTATAAAACGTGTTTTACATGGGCGCGTTCGTAATGAAGATATAGGAAATGCACCAATGTCATTCATTCTCTGTTGAGCTCATCTACCCTAGATCATCTGAAAAAAATGCCAGTTGGCATAGAATACCTTTTTATGGCAATTACAAACGGCACTTAGCTAGACCCCCTAAATAGGCACTTTCCAGCTGAAAGTGATCGACCGAATTACCGCCAATGTCCGGCTGTGGACGTCCGACCTCGCGCGCGGCTGCCAAACTTTACCTGTTAATTTCTTCCGTTACAAACAAGCTTTCATCAGTTTGACGCTTGAGATCAGTCGGGCTGACTAAAAGAGAATTTCCCACCGATATAAACACACGTTCATGCGGCCGTTCATTTTTTGGGCGTACCCACTCGGAGTAATACAGGAATGAGACCTTACAGACATTTTGGAAACCTGCTACTTAACCCCGCGGCTCGGGAATCCTCAGCTCCGAGAGACTGACGCGAAGACTTTTTTCTTACAAAATGAAAATATGTGGGTATTCATAACAAAGGCAAACATTCGTCTGTTCCTAGCCTTTTGTCCGTTCATTACAACAAGCCGTGAAATTGATATTTTTGCTCCTATATCTTCAAACTGATATTGTTATTTTGCGGTAGGCCGACACAAGTAGCACTTCGTTTGATTGTTTCCCTCATTTCGTAGCCCTCACAAGCTGAAATTCCCTTGCAAGGTTTACTTTCGGTCAGCTTTTACTACAGAATAGAGTATTAGTTCCGCTTGTGGGTGGGGCGGAGGCGCGACATGGGCTTTTTAGCTATTTCATGGGCATTTCCATGACGTCATCGGGTAGCAGCGCTGCTATTGGTCTTTCGGAGTCGCGCGTTCACATCTAGTTCACGTGCGTGTCCGTACGGGCTCGTAAATTTATGGGGGCCTGAGGACTCCACGGTGTAAATATCATGTATATCTGATGTCAGAATAATTTACACGGATATACCACGAAGTACAAGGTCACTCAATGTGAGTTCTTTCAACGGTCATCAGAACAAAATGCACATTCCGCACCCATGGGCAAAGTAACAAAGAAGAAAATTTCAAACCACCCTTTCCCTTATTGGCATTGGTATACTAAAGTCTCAGGATTCGAAGATCTCCTGTTTATCATTCCTCAGCCAGACACGGGGCACTGAGCAGACGCGTACGGTAGCGGCGAACTAAGAATAGACTCCTGGGCACTTGCCACCCCGCCTTCACTTTCCAGATTTACCACGGTGACACTGTGTTACGCGCATGGCCTTCTGGCTGCTTTGTTAGTATCACGGGGAGTTGGGTCGTGGGAGCTAACTATAAAAACAGGCCGCTGAATCACGAGAGTCTCACAACCATGACCATTCCCTGTTAGAGACTGTCACTCAACAATAAAAGACCCGTGGATCGAGTTTGGGCGTCTGTGTTGACGGTGACACAAGTGTCGGTGCGCTGCGTCTTTACTACTACTGGCTATCTCAAGACGGAAAATGGGTGTAAGAAGACGGGATAGGTTGACTTGAAACTAAAGTACAGTAAAATGAATACTTACAGGACTATGCAGTTCATGATGACGTGAGGTCGTCTGTGCTTTCCTCACAAGCTGATAAGAATGTGCCTGTGCGTGCGTCAACTGGAGAAAAACATGGGAGGCACCGTGCAGGCGCATAAACAACATGTAGGGCACCCTTCTCGACTATATCTCGATCTAGCACAACATGTGTCATCTCGAAATCTATGGCTACTGCAACAATTCAATAAATTCCAGGAATATCGATACCACAGTAGCACTGCAAGTACAATGATCGGAGGATAGATCACTAAAGCCGACATCATGCTTCGTAGTAGACTCGCCTAATACATCGAGTTGACGTCAGGGCTTTCTCAGCTTGAGAAATATGTCTTTTATCAATCAGTAAACAACGGAGGAAACAACTGACAACTTGTAAACAAATAATGATGCGCTCCAGAACATGTTATCATCTAGCATGCCCACCCGGCGCGCAGTGTATATTTCGTGATATTATGAATGACAAGTCTTTTCCAGATTTGATCTGTATGCTTGACACAGCCTCGAGTTCCAACAGTGTCGTCGAAACGTTAGGCATTCGCGTTTACAACAGCGGCATACACACATAAACTGTCGGGCGTTAATGCAAACACGCATGTATGAAGAAGCACGGTTTTATCCTTGCCAACTATAGTAAGACTCAAGGATTTTGTATTTTGTTTGAGACATCTTGTTCAATAACACTGTAACATTTTGAATCAATATTTTTTAACTACTCAATACCTACATCTATATCTACACATTTCTTTATAGCTTGTAACCATAAAGTTTAACAGCTTAAAAACCTGCATCTATATTCACATGTACATGTACATATTTTCTTAAACTTATAAACGCGCGGTTATTCTGATCAGATATGGAAACGGTAAACATGAGAGGGAGAGATAACTTGGCGCTGATATTCACCGCCTCACAAGTAGCGCTACCCCGGCGAGCTCTCCGATATGCAATGCTGAGAGCACCCGGGAGAAAGGGTACAAAAGTCAGGAACAGAACTGATATTACTTAATAAGCTCGTTGAAGTTTCCTTACCTGTTATACCTGTGTCCGCCCAAGACTGGTAGACGCGATGACAGAACCTTCGAGTGTTGCTCTCACAGACCGGACATACCGTTCCTCCCAGAGGGCCACAGGGGAGGCTTGTTTGGTAAATTTGGAGGTGGTGTGACAGACAGGCGACGAATAGAGAACCTGCCGTCTGAAACATGGATATCTGCTCAGCCAAGACCACATAGGTTGTAAATGACGCTCTGCTGATGACGCGTCGAGTAAGGAGAAATAGAAGGTTGTTTTAACGTTGACACTTGCACAGTCGTCTATGTCGGTCTGTGTCATTGTGGGCTCCGGTTCGCGGATTTCTTTTTCTTGCGGGGACAGGATTGTTATAGTCCTTCAGGGTCATTGAACCATAATATAAAGTACTGTGTACCAGATAAAGTGGGGCTATCATACAGTAGATGATTGGGCAGACTTACAGGGACTTGGAGCAGCGCACGTAGGGTAGGCGTGCCCGGGGCGTGGAGAGGGAACGTCGCGCCACACAAGGCAGGGTGATTCACCGTCATAAGAACCGCGCTCCTCACCACAAGTCAGTCACAGGACCGCGCCAACAGCAGACAACAACTACTCCTAGAGTGTCGCATCGCTACAACTACAAACGAACGAGATCAAGGCCAAGGCAAACCGCAGAGATGTCGTGGTAAGAGTTCACCGTTACGTCGTGTTCTCTACAGATTGTCGCCTAAGGCTTACTTTGACTCAATTATAGAAATTCTAGCGTTGCATTGCTTTCGAAATAACAAGGCATTGGTCACCTTCGTCCTTTCAACGTCAGTTTCTTGGAAGCATGTTCCTGTAAAAAAATAACTAAATAGACCATTTTCCAATATAAGAATATTGTCAGATGAACTGCCGATAAGATACTGAGATTCTTCAAGAGCGCTAGCCTAATGTTTCTTAATCTGAAACTTTGACCAGCCGACCAGTAAAATTTGCCAAGCACCAGACTTAAATGACAAGACCCAGCTGAGAGATTTATATCCTTTTCTAACCATTGCAATGATGTTTTGTTCGTTTGGAAGTTACTTCACATGCATGCGTATATCGATGTTGTGTTCGTCAAGGCGGTTTGGTCTTGGCCTTTGGTGACCAAATGACGTACATTCTCTCGACTGGCAAACAGAAAAAGAAGCCGTGACAATTCATATGGTCAAATAGGTTGATTTGATTGATTTTTTATTTTTGCGACCTGAAATAAACTTGAATAGACTTTTGGGTACATACTGGCCTGGCGAAAGGCCGATGCGTCGTTTCAGGGCGCGCTAGCGCCTGATGTTACAAAGATCAGTCAGGACTTTCCGTATCCGATTGATGATGCCAAGATCGAAGCAAGCTTGTTAAAAAACATATTACTAGTATCTCTGCTATTTTTGTGAGAACCACGCGCAGTGGTGTTTCTGTCCGTGTAGGTTTAAATTTACGGCAACAAAACCCGCAGGCGTTCATACGGGTGTGTCGGTGGCGTGTGCCATCAGCAGCCAATAGCTGCAGATATGGCATACTGAATATGCTAAACTGCAGAGTGAGAGGCTTTTTGTGTGCAACTGTTCTTGGAAGCCACAAACATACTGTGTTACAACCAGACATATGGAGAGCGGTGTATACTATACTCAAGGGCAGCCTCCACACTACCCACTGGGGTTTCTATTCTAATCTCCAAAGCGGTTGGGCTTGTTTTGCGAGTAGTTTGCGACATTTTGTGCATCTTTCTGGGGTTGCGTATGTTCACCACCCGAACACCACAAAATTTGCAAAAAAACGAAGCCATGCCGCTACATCTGCCTGGAAATTAGTTGCTTTTTGGCTTTATCGGTATCGGTTGTGAACAAAATGCCAAATGTCAAACGTTACAATTAAACACTTTGACCTTCGTTTTCCTCCAGTCACTTGAGCGTATAAAAAGGATTTTAAAGGGAATTCGAAACAACCTATCACATTGTTATGAAGATTAGTTCGTGTGTAGGTTGAATTGAGGTCAATTCGGCTGATGACCCGTATGCTGCTAAAACGGTAGATAAAACGTCGACGTCAAGGGTAGGACACGGCAGCCCTGAGACCACCCTGGGAGC
The DNA here is from genome assembly GCF_035083965.1 of Branchiostoma lanceolatum. NCBI lineage: Eukaryota > Metazoa > Chordata > Leptocardii > Amphioxiformes > Branchiostomatidae > Branchiostoma > Branchiostoma lanceolatum. The sequence goes on from NC_089724.1 coordinate 11,580,817, forward strand.
CGTGACGGTAAGATTGACGGACGAGGTCAGTCATGCCCACGGCGCGCTGCGACCGCCCAAGTCGGCGGGACTCCGACTGTCTGTCACGCGTCTGTCAACGACACTCGTTATCAACAGGCTATCGGAGAAAAACTCAGCTAAACAGTAAACGGCCGGTTTAAACCAGGGCGCGTAAACATTTACTATATTCAACAACAATCAAAGGGCTGCAAGTGGGGCTCACCCAATATAGCCTCGTCTCGTTTCTGTCTTTGCGCTTGTTCATCTTTTTTGGTACGTTTTATTTTGCTGGGCGCGTCGCCACTTGATCGGAAAAGACGCACAGTGAAGCCACAGACCAGAAAGTCCAGAAAGTTACGAAGATCGGGGGTCCGATAAGTCCCGTCAGACGATAGAAGTACTGGTAACTATAGAGTCCGTTCGGTTTAGGCTCAGACTCTCAGAGGGCGTATTTTTTATGTTTCGAGGGAGCGGGACTTGGAACGTCGGCGACGCGTTTTTAATTGAGCTTTGAATGGTTCGGTTAGCTGGTTAGACAGGTGGGGTGTCATGTTGGGAACTATAATAAGAGGCAGTAGAGAACTTTTTATACTTTATGATCAGTATACGAAGAAGACCGTCGTTGGCTGAAAATATCACGCAGTTGGCAATCTCTGACTCCTCCCACTTTCGTCCTTGTCCTAACATCCACTCCAACAAAAGACCATGACTTGGGCTTTTCACATTCTCCCCTTTAATATGTCCAAGGTGCCTTATCCACACTACTTTCCGTAGCTTTTCCTAATAAGAACACCTTCAGGCACCCTGAGGTGGCGTGATCCTCATCCTACAGGTGTGCCACATCTCGCACATACCAAGGAGATTTAAGGATAGATCTTTAGTTTAGGATAAAAGTTTTTGTCCCGCCGGCGTCTCCAAGGTCTTGCTTTTGTGAGCCAAAGTCCCCACATTCCTTTGTTTCGTTTCGCCTTTGTTCTACCCTGTCTGTTGTGCGCATGCTTTCTCTCTTCCCCTATTCTATCCCTCTATATTATCTTACGTATGTGGTTTTACTTCGTTTCTCGTTTCTTTCTTTCGAAGATCTTTTTCCATTCTTGTTTTTGACTCTCAGTGTTTATTCATCTGCTGCATGTTTCTAAGAGGATTCGATGCATGGTGGTTTCAGTAATCTTGTTTAGGAAATTTCCAATCCAGCTAATCTGGTAACTCGTACCACGGGACGTCGTCCGACCAAACGTACGAGCACCTCGGCCAATACGAGCACAGGAGGCGAATCAGGTGACGATCGAATGATGTGCTAACGTCATTAACGCCCCCGGGCGCCACTTGGGGACGACTTTGGGCGGAAATATTCTGCATTGATGAGATTTTATCACCAAGTTTCCCTGCAGGCTATATGTGTCATTCCCATGAGAACCATTTGTCTCGCACGTTGGGAGTTACTCCCCTGGATAAATATGACAGAATAATAAGCATAATAAAATAGTACCGTATCTTGTTTCCATCGCATATCGCGGTTTGTGGAACACCTGTCCTGGGTGCTTGGTGGTGTCCCTGGCTTCGATTAATCTCCAAGCAGATCTAACGGTGGCAAAGACCGTATCCAACTGGCAAAATGAGTTTTCATAATCTTCAAACAGATCTAAGGGTGGCAAAGACCGTATCCAACTGGCAAAAGTTTTCATAGCCTGTAAAAAATTCCTTTTGTCAGTTGGATACGGTCTTTGCCACCCTTAGATCTGTTTGGAGATTAGCTTTGATCGCGAGGATGTTTGCTGTGCGATGGATCGCGCCGATAAAGCTGAAAGTTTGTTGAGGAATGAAGGTGAAGGAAGAAGAGAGCGTAATATAAAGTGACGGAATTCTTAAAAAGAAAATTAAACTTATCTATTTGCGCTGATGATGCCACACACACGATGATCATCATGTGAAAGATGGTGTGAAAGATGGCTTGATATTCTTCCCTAGTGTGGCAACATACCATGATGATGATGATGTTCAGTGTTTAGGACACGTAAATTTGATTCTGTGTCTTCCTTAGCATATCATGTAAAAGATTCATAGAGAAGCCCGGTCTGCTATCACTGAACCTAACCCAGAAGCAGAGCGTTTTGGAAAAAAGAGAGAAAACGAGAGAAGGTTTCGATACAGTGCCGTAACAAAACATGATCAAATCAAATATGGTATAATCAAAATATATTATATTACTTAACACTCTGCATTATCATTTCAGTGATCGCCCTTCTCATGTTCATCGCTCTGTTTCCGTCCTGTTTCAGCACTATCCTGTCCGTGATCGCCCTTCTGGTGTTCATCGCCGGGATTGACATCTGTCTGGGTCATCCCCACTTCCTGTCAGAGGTGAGTTTACCTTTGTAGAGCCGAGCTGGGGACTCTTTTGAATTGTCGATTATTATTTTTTTCTTACTTTGAGCTACACCGCTCGCATGATCAACACCGTAGCTGAAAAAGGCCCTTCATTCTATTAATCCACTATTCAGCGTTTCTTTATTAATCCGTTTGCATTTTTTTCCCTGCACACAGAAGCTGGACTACGGCGTGACGTACCTGAACACGAACTGTTCCTGGTGTTCACACAAGGTCGTGCCGGACGCTCTCAGCAATGAGGTGAGAGATGTGTGTTTAGCTAGCTATATTTTACCTGACAAATATCATTTGATGTGCCCTGGTACACACAGAAAACGCATTAACTACAGCGCATCTCAAGTCCGAACGATGTCTTTTAGAATCAACTTCAAGTCGCAAAGAAAACAAAAAAATCCAAATTTCCGTTCAGAACGGTTACATGTCCCACTAACTACATACTGTTTTTATCTTGCCAAGTCTTGACAATCAAAGCCTGCTAATAATCAAATCATGTATGCCTAATAATAAGCCGTCTTACATAAGAAAAACTTTCAAATCATACTTTTATTGTCATGAGTTGTCTCATATTCGAAGTGAAAGTAAACCGCGTGGAAATGTTTTTGCGACGCCTTAGGGACGGAGCCTGTAGTATATTTTTTTTCCCTTCCGCCTCCAGCCATGCCACATCCGTCAGGCCGGCCACTTCCGCCTGGTAGAGTCCCGCCGCCTCATGCAGTGGTGCGACGGGTTCCTGTGGAAGGACATGGACCTGGCCAGGGTAAGCGCGCCACCTGGCGGACTTGTAAAATGTAGACGGTACCACCGTGCGATACTAGCCAGCTATCCTAGCTGCACCTGTGCAACACTCAAGTTTTTGGTTTAAGGGCCTGGTCGACATTAAGGTGTCTTGCATATACGTGTCTTTTCATATATATATTGCCTGGTCTAGCGCCCGGCCCAGATTATGCGTGAGAACATGATGCAGAGTCATGGGTCTGAACAAATATCTAGCCGTTATATGATCTATCTAACCCAAAGATCTTATATGTGTCGTTCGTCACCTCAGGTGATGGAGTACATCCGACGACTGAACCTGCTTCAAGAAGCCGTCAAGACGCTGATGAACGGTAAGGCTAGGCGTCATGGCGTTATATTTCACCGACATAACCATCTGTCCAGTAATCTTTCCATCAAACAATCAATTAATGTATAGATCGTTAGATGAAGTTTCAATTCAAATACATGTAATGTATAAATCATTAAACAACTTTTCTGCTCCTTGAACAAGAACAGATGTACAAAACGACCGTCTCAGGCTTATTCGCCACCTTATTTCCGCCTCTGCAGGTGTGTATAATGACCCTCCCCGGTCCTGTAACCAGATCTACCGCCGGTACAAGAAGCTGCTGGGTGAGGCCCCACAGACCGGCTACTACTACATACAACCCAAGCTCGCCTCCTACCGGGTTTACTGTGAAATGCAAGGGGTAAATGAAGCTGATATTTTTTTGCAGATTTTACTAAACAATTGGTATACCTTCTCAGTACTAGCGATTCAGCAAATATCAGATGCAAACAATCCTTCATGATGAAAATTCTACTGTTTCAACCGTAGTTCCCGATGATATGAAGACAGATACCATGTTATACTAAGTATATTCCAACTCACACCTCTATCATGTCACTTTCCCAGGAGAGAAAAGGAGCGACCCGAGTTGGACGCTGGGCACAGAGCTGGGACCTACAGAACATTACGTCATCGGACAACCAGACGTACGAGATAGAGCTGTTCTCGCCGGAGGAACAACAACTCATACATGGTATGGGTTATTCAGCACTGACAGTGTGCTCCTTCATTTTAGATGGGGCAACCGTGCATCATGGTTGGCTGGGGGGGGGGGGGGGGTTGTAGGCTGTTGATTGGCTGCTGTACTCACAGGGTATTCAGGATGGGGTATGTTACTGATGCCATCGAAATGGGAAAGGACAGGGCCAGTCAGATTTCTACAATCAGGTTTACTATGTCAGGGTAGAAAAATGATATTACACTTATCTTATCTTGGATGGACTCCTACCACCTAACGTTAGTAATTTTCTTTTTCAACAGATTTACATTTCAAGACAGTCCATGTAGTATGCGACACGACACTTCAGATCGAAGCTCAAGACCACAGCTTCAACCCCTCCATTGTCAAGGTCATCCGCCAACAGTCTTTATCCCGCAGAATCAAACAGCAAAAGTTCAAGGTGAGTCGTGTGTGGCTGTGCTTCCGTTCTGCCGACTGTTATTTGGTATTTCCACAGCCTAGTATTGGTTCACGGGATGGGAGAACATAAATTTCCTTTTGATCGGACGACGTCTTTTTTCTCGATGGCTTTCAGATAAACGACGGCAGCGAGCACACCCTAGTGGAGCTGGCGGGCTGCGAGAAGCTGCGGTGCTCCGGCCGGGAGGGGTACTCGGCAGCCTGTGGGACCGGGCCCGAGGATAACCAGCTGCCTGCCCGGGGGAACACAACCGACCCCGTGGTGCTGGCGTCTCTACTGATGAAGACAGGAGGGAACGTGAAGAACGCCTTCACCTGGACGGGAACACACTACTACCTGCTCCTCAAGTGATTTAAGTCTGCTCAGTAAATCAGTAGCACGGTGGTGATAGATACGTTGATGTATACCCTGTGATGGCAACCACTCGTATTATCTTTATTCGTATTCAGATACATAGTACAGATACATAGTACAGATACAAATACAGATCGAGTATGCTGACTGGCTGTTGTACTTGTATAAAACAGCAGACTAGTTCTGAATAGCAATCAATTAAGGACAACACTATGAGTTATTTAGAGGGATACTCGATCTGTAATGCTCGGAAAGTCGCTTCAACACGTTGTTCTGCTTGTAACTGTTCACTTGATCACTGTGACACGAAACACAAATATTCTAATTATTATGTGGTTGACGTAAAATACCTCTATGATGCTATGTGTTCGTCTTTGGTACAGCTGTCTAGTATAGTAAATGGAAATAAAATACATGTATATGACTGTGGCTGTTGGATTTGTTTCGTGTTGCGGTTTTTCAAATTCATGATTTGGAACATCCACCGAGTAGATGGATGGATAGAACGTTAACGTCTTGCCAGCAAGGTGTTTTCTTTATTTTGTACAATATTCATGACCGTCCCCTACGTTTTACACACTGCGCACCTAAACATATGCATTGTGACTCGAATAGGAGGACCGCCGGACAAGGTATCGTTATCACAGGACTCTTTTCTTCCGTCAAGCTGTTCTGCCAGGTGATAGGTAGGACCTGAGACTGCATAAGCGGATCCTATCAGATAGGATCAGCTTATGCGGTACAGTCTCAGGTCCAGCGTCCTTGCCACCGCGCATAGCCATGAAAGCGGAACGAAGGCACAACGTAGCAACCACTAAATTTATATTGATCTCCCCCAAGAGGAGATGTTTCCGCTTACCAGTTGTCATGCCCCGTTTCCGATCGGCGGTCGTGGAAACACACACACGCTAGCCAGAGTCTACACGCAAGCACTCTCCAAGCAGAGGTTAGACTCCTGCATGTTTCGGAGTCGGACGTTTTGGGGGGCGTTTTTATTGGGCTCTCTATTTTGTCAGGTTTTCTTTTTGTTCGCCAGCATTGACAAAAAGAAAACCTGACAAAAAAGAAAGCCCCAAAACACGCATGAAAAGACGTCCACTGAAACAAGCCGCGGCCTAACCTCTACTCTAGCAACAGGAGAGGGCGAAACGCTGAAGGCACAATACACTGAGACTGAGCCGTATCCTTACAACTCTCTCATGCATGGATAACGACCACTGGTCAATAACCACATGTAGGATATAGGAGATTCTTTTTACACAACCAGGTAATATATCCTACTCTATCTTCTGTTTTGTCCTTTGACTGTAGATCTACAACATACTACATGTATATTGATATCATATCAGAAAGAGAAAGCTGGTACGTGGTAGTACTAGGGTAATATAAGACACACATCTCTTTCCGCACAGGGTCAATGCCTAACAGCGCCTTCTTGTCGTCCGCTGGCCTCCGTCCAATACAAGCCCAAACCGTTTCAAGGCAACTGCTTGGAGATGCTTGGCATCACGCCATGGTACGGTCATGTCATGATTACATAATTTCCAAGCAGATATTGAACGGGCATTTTCTGTCTGCCACATTTTTTTGACACGGCTCAACTTTATTAGTCGACAGTGCCGTTTATTCAATAGTTATTGGTCTGGCCTGGCGTAAGGTGAACACAGGACAGACAGATTTCTCAGCTCAGGAGGTTGATCTCATCTTGATAGGGTTATTGGGTTTTATATTGCTTGTAGAATTTAAAAGTTGTATTAACATTGCCAATTGATTTACATTGATTACATTTTTATTAGAAGCACATTATTGCATTGATACAGCCCATGTGTTCAGCTACGACCCACTTTTAGGGTCAATTGACGGCAGATAAACGCGATAAATATTTTAAACCAGTGTCTCAAACAGTACTCATATATCTTTGATATTTTTATCAAAATCATCGATCCAATATTGATTTTTTTTAAATTATACATACTAGCATACTAGTTATAAAGGTTACTACGAATCTGGAGATTAATTTCTCTATCAGTGTGTGACTTTTACGTTTGTACGTTTGTGTGTGGTGAATCCTGGTAAGATGGCGGGGCCGGAGCGGATAGAACTGTTTATCGATGAAAACTCGGTGGAAATCGGCGCGCTAAAGGCGATGAAGACCGTCAGACCGAGCTGGAAGGCTGATGAGATCAAGTTCAAGGTGTGTGCATAATTTCAATTGCAAAGAGTCCGTGATTTTGGAGAAAATGTGCATTGTTATCTGACAGATCGATCCCGAGTCCCACACGTGACGTGGGCTGAATCCAGGCTACACCTGAGGTGGGCTGGGCTGTATATACAAGAGCTGTTTGTACTGTAAAAAGATCGCGACGGGTTATGTTTGACTTTTTTTTAGACCACCATGAACACTCTATTTCTCTCCCTACCATGAAATTTATTAAAACAAATAAATACTGTTAGTGTGACATGAAATTCCCGCAAACATTTCCACTTTTACAGTACATTAGATCGGGTGTTACCCTTTCTTTTATCATGGCCAAAACTGGAGACATTTATACATTTAAGGCCACAGCAAACCTAATCCCTTTTGTGATGAAAGCAGCTTCGTTGGCAAATTCCCACGCCTGATTCTCCTGTCTCATTGTATGGTTCTTGCTTGCAGAAAAATGCTAACGTTAAATGAAACCTATTTTTTCACACAATAAAATTATAATATCTGCAGGCATTATCCTACCTGAATCTCATTTCCACCCTTGAAAACAATACCTATATTATATTTGGAAAGGATGGATTAAAGGGGAATGTTGCCAATATTTATGCAATAGAACTTTGGCTGCAGCTTGATACGTTGCTAGGATTTAAACCCACTATCCACACCCATAGCAATAGTGGTGGACAAAAAACTAAAGCTAATATATTGCCTCACACAATTAGGAATTGAGAAAGTTGCAAAAGTCTATCTTGAGCTTGGCTCAGATCTCTTTCATTTATACTGAGATTTGGAAATCAGGATTCACCAGGGCACGGGCCAATTTGCAAATCTTGCCTGGGTATGAACTGTCCGAATCTGGCTCTGAGGCTCAAGGGGGGATTAATCCCCCTCGTAACCCGTTCATACCAGGATTCAGAATTTCAGAAATTGGGATCAGTCCTGTTCCCTGGGTGAATCCTGATTTGTGAATCCCGGTATGAATGGGGATTAAGGGGGTCTGATGTGTTTGTGTGTGCCAGCCCAGCTGCAGGATAGGGTGGGTATAGTAGGCTCACTAGGCTGTATTGATTTTTCTGCTGTTTGTCCTTTTTAACCCCCAGTGCAGACAGGAGAAAATTATGTAATTTCCAACCACTAAACAACCTTAACTGTCTGAAGAAATGTTGACAGGCAAATCATAGGTATGTAAATAAGCTTAAGCATGTAATACATAATGATCTGCCATTCAGCAATTCTTCGGACAGTAAATTGCTTGACGCTAAAACAGATCTTGCTGGTGAAAAGTAGTCCAACGTCTAACAAAACACTACATATAAGACAAGGACAGCAATCCCTTGGAATGACATTATCTATAACTGCTCAGTACTTTGCACGTTCATATTACCCATTCACTGCTTAAATTGACAGACTGGAGAATATGATTTCACAATTATCAGTTTCTGATGAGCAATATAGTAAATCAGTGATGACATGCAAATGTGCAATCAACACAGCAGGGATCTAATGTACATACAGGTGGTTGTTAATGATGAAATTCTGTACAAAGGTCCTAGTACTAGTAGAATGTGACTTGGCCAAAGTATTATTCTACCAAGGCAGTTAAAAACCTCCTTGATTCAACCAACCAAGGATACCAGTCATCCAGCATCTGTGGTTAATTTAGGACAAGGCCATGGTCAGGCAGTCGGAGCATGATGGAAAATTCCATTGCCTGGGGTGCTGTCATCTGACACTAATTATGAGTGAAAGATGCAGGGGAGGTCATGGCCTTGCACCTGTGTTCTTGTCTGTGCCTTGCAAGAGACAAGATTCCAAAGATTGCTGTAAATAGATTTTTAATACAGCATGAAAAAAATTAAGAGCTCACATTATAAAGTTTGACTTTGCTGTTGAAACAATAGGTCAGCAACCCAATGGAAATACTAGCACCTTGCATGTGTGATATTGAACCAACAGTGAAGGCATGTAAGTAAAAGCTGGACACTAAAGATACAGCAAATAATATATGTCCAGATCTAGTCTAGAGTAGATGGAGTTGTTTTATGATATAAAACAACTCCATTTACTCTAGATCAATTATAACGTTACACAAAATGTTGAATGTATATATGGTGGTATTAGAAGAAAATTGAAAACAGCCTGGCAATGTAGTTGATGTTGTCTTGTTGTTTAGGTGTTCACTGATGGCATCACTAACAAACTGGTGGGATGTTACCTGGAGGAGAATAAGAAGGACATGGTGTTGGTCAGGGTGTACGGCAACAAGACAGAACTGCTGGTGGACAGGGTGGCAGAGATAGAGAACATGCAGGTCTGTATAACAAATAAAACAACAGGAGCAATTTGGTATAGGAAACAGTGGCAGTAACTGGCCTTCATTTTCATTAGCATTGTTATAGGCAAAGCCGTAGATATTAGTCTTGATATTTAGTACTGCTCCAGAACGTGCCATATATTGTACCTGTTACAGTTGTTGTGCAATAAACTTTGACTTTTAATTATACTATTGTTCACAGATGTTGAGCACTTATTATTCTCTTATTAAACTAGTTAAACTTCTAACAAGTTTGCAAACGAACATTGCATAGATACTAATTTTTTATCACAGAGCACTGTTTAGAAAATAATTTTTATTTAAACCTCTCATATTATGTTTTGGACTCCAAAACACAAAATGAGAGGTTTGAATACAAATTATTTTCTAAACAGTGCTAAATCCTGGGCTGTTTCTAATTGTGTTGACCTCATGACAGATTCTCCATGCCAATGGCTGTGCCCCAGAGCTGTTTGGTGTGTTCACCAATGGTCTGTGTTATGGCTATGTACATGGGGTTGTGCTGGACACACAGCTTATCAGGGACCCTAAAGTGTTCAGGTATGGTAAGACAATTCCGATGTAGCCATCTACATGTACATGTCTCCATAATATAGTAGAGAGCTATCCCTGAACAAAACATGCCAGCTTTACAGAAACATGGCAGTTGCATACACATTAGTATAACAGTTAAGAGCTTCTTATGTGCCAGTTGTCAATGACAACTGGCACAGAAGAAGCTCTTAACTGTTATACTAATGAATGACTCATTCATGAAGATGTGGATATTAAACCTTTTTGCTCTTTGCCTCTGCTGTAACTGTATGCAACATGACAAGGTTGTGCCAAATATTCCAAATATTTAACATAATTCCCCCTAGTGGAAGTCACAATTGGTACTTCAGCTATGTGAGGATGCTATTTATCTCATGACCGTGCCCACTTTATCATTGTAACCCCCCAACAAATCAGTAATATTCCAGCAGACACCTCAGCCTTTATAGACTGTGCATGAACATGAACTACAGTTGCACGGCTACCCCTGGCCCCACCATATACAAACACCTTCGTGTCATTACTAATCTCATTGACTTGACTAATCTGCTAGCTGCCAGCATGTCAGTTTATTACCTACTTTTCCCTCCCCCCTTATTAGCCCTATGAATGCTGGCAGTCTGCCCAAGTGCTCACTTGGTATTCTGATATCATCACTCAGGGCAATTCCCCTCCCTGGGGGCATCCAGGGGTGATTTGTCAACATTCAGGGTCTGGTGTCTGTCAGGCAATGTCAGGGCTGAAATAAAGGAATACATTGGATGCTGTTACATCTCGCTCGTTCTCATTTGAATGTACAAATTGCTGTCGCCAGCCTTTGCGACTTGATATGAGCCAAATTAAGGGCACCATCGATGCTTTCTTCACTTTCCCACAACACATATCATGTTTCACGAAAAATGCACCTCAAAATTACTTATGGATTTTAACTTCGAAAAAGTTATGGCAATTGGTGGCCTAAAGAGTCATAAAAAACGGCTGTCGCCTGCGGAGACATGCAAAATTTAAAAAGCAGCCGAGAATGTAACAATTCAGTTCAGAGAATGACCGGTTAACTGGTGAATCCAGCTACTAAGGCCCTCCGGCAAATCACGTCAGATCGGTCCTGTCACTGTTCTTGTACGTTGTGCAAGGCGGTTTATGCCTGTCGCCCAAAACGGTAAGTTCTGTTACCGTTTAAAGTAAGACATTCCTAACATTAAGATATGCCAAATATAAGGTGCCAACCTGTCGTTTTTATGACGACTTAAAGCTTTTGTGGCTTTTAAAAGGAACAAAAAAGAAGTGTTTGCTATCAGTTGAGGACCACCTCCTCGAACAAATGACAGTACAGTAATGAATGTAATCTCCGTTACCATTGTTTGATGCTCTCTATGTTGTTAACAAGGCCTGGTGTAGGAACGCTGCCCGTTTTCTTAATGCCCGTACATACGTCCTTTTAATAATAAAAGATGGAACGCAAAAACGGAAATCCCTTTGAAGGAAAAGCCAAAGTTTTACCATAGTAAGCTCCGTTACCGGTAACGGAGATTACACCTGTTGCGGAAAATACATAACCTGGCGCAGAACTTTTTGTAGTTGTGCATTATAACGCAAAAGCGTTTGAACTAGAATAGAAATGTATAGATTCAACTGAGAGAAACCCCCTGTATGGTTATTATATTCCAATTTTCTACTCTTCCTTCCAGATTTTGTTTTCAAAGTTGAATTCTTTTTAAACCTCAAGACAGTAAGTAATCTACAGCCTTTGATATGTTTGAAGAAAAAAAGAAATCAGAAGTCGATCAATTAACTTACAACTTGGCGACTTACGTCTGGTGAACACGCCTTTTGGCGACAGTATGTAATCTCCGTTACCGTTTTTCCGCGATTCCCCCTCCGTTCCAAATGCTTTACTGCTTCTAAGCAGTATTAGTTCGCAACATTGAATATCTTATAGATGTTGTAAGAGTTAAATTATTCGGATCAACGGAGGATCGAACGTTTTGCAAGAACTATAAGATTCCGTCTCTGTTAGATATCTCAAACAAGTCGAAATGCAAAGACAAATCCAGACAATATTAATCCTGAATGAAACAGTTATACAGCAATCGTCAGCACGGCACTAACTATTTGACAGACGTTTTACCAGAGATACTGACTCCTCAACTATAGGTTTTGAAGGCGATGTCACGACATGAAAGCTTCAAAATTGAAGTATCTAATTACTGATGTTCAACATTTTTTTCCGCCAAAATTTTGGCTAAACTCCGAGGACATGTAATCAAAGCTTAGAAATTTTCGGCAACTTCCCGTGATAAATTAGCTGTAATATTTTGGGGATCATAAAAGGAGATGTTCAGCTAAAAAATGAGGTAGGTTTGCTTGGAAAATGGGATGATCAATATTTCGACCCTAAGAATAGCTATTTTGCACATTTCATTGAGAACGAGCGATCTGTGATAGAAAATTTTACAAAATCTTTACATTTTGCAGGAAAATAGTGATCATTTAGTGTTTGTAGCAATTCTTTAAATCCATTTTTTGTATTCATAAAGTCTCAAGGCCATGTTGATTTGATTATATGGATGACATCCGTGTGCGCATCAATTTTTGTGCGTTTCCCCCCCCAAAAAAAGGTTTTCGACCATACTGTAAATCGTACAAAGCAGCTGCAAAATTATGAAATATATATGCTGTACATTGAAAAAAATATTGGAAAACGATACTAATCTTATAGAATGCCAAAATCAATTCCAAAGTCAAAGAAAACAGATATGAAGAAATGAGAATGAAGAATCTATTATAAACTATACCATACTCTGTGTATTTAGTCATTTGTTTAACCTTCCGGACCACATAGATTTCCTAATGAAGGCAACTTTTTGTAGCCAAACTTTTTTTTTTGCACGCTAGCATCAGTTTTTGAGTTCCCAGAGGATGTCATCCTTATACTAATCAAATCTGCATGGCCTAATGGTGGACAACAATTATAACCATTCCCTCATCTTGAGGGTGTGTAAAATATCAATATCAAATAGAAAATAAATTATCCCGGTGGTGAATCATAACATTCCAACCTGTGCTCCTCTCGTCAGGTTGAATGGGCTAGAGATGGCCAGAATGCACCACATCCAGCCAGCCAATGGGAAGATCCCAGAGCCAAGCCTCTTCATCAAACTGTCCAAATACTTCACTCTTATTCCAGACAGTTTCCCTGACGCTGAGAAAAACCAAAGGTGAGAGGTTGGATTATATTTTACCCCTCTCACACACAGTTTCTCCAAAAAGGGTTACCAAAGGTTATGACTATGGGAAAGGCATATGATGTCTTGGCAAATTATATCATAATCCAGTTTGTAATATTTTCATGCTGCACACAGATGTGTAAGACGTTTTCTAGCCCCTAAGCTGTGAATACATTTATTTCTGCAGGCCCCTGCATTTCATTGTAGTAGGGGAAAGGAGGTTTTTGCAATTTTTTAAGTTTGGTGGTGAAAACAATTTTGTAGTACAGTGGCCAAGCCAAGATGTACAGTAGTGGTATAATGGCAACGAGTTATAATTGTGTGTAGGGGGCTTCATTGCAAAAAATAAAAACCATGTGAAAATTTCCAAATTACCGGCAACAGTTTCTGACACACCAATCCAACCCCAGGTACCAGAAGGAGGTCCCCAGCACAGCCCAACTGCAGCAGGAGATGGAGAGTCTCAAGGGGGCGCTGCTTCCACTCAACTCACCTGTCGTCTTCTGTCACAACGACCTGCTGTGTAAAAACATCGTGTACACAGAGGCCGAAGGTCAGCAAGTCTGTCATTCTCTCTGACTGTAATATGTACAGATAAAATTTTGTATAGAAGTTATGTTTTAATACACAGACCTCATACAAAAAAGCACACAGTGTCTTTGGGAGATAATAGAGAGCAGCTTTTTTTTCTGTGTACAGACAAGGTGACCTTCATAGACTACGAGTATGCCAGCTACAACTTCCAGGCCTACGACATTGCCAACCACTTTGATGAATTTGCAGGTTTGTACAGTAGAGCTCCTAATGATTCAAGCTGATTACTTTTGCAAGATTGATCCAGCATCTTCTTCTTCATTTCTTTCTTTGTATCAAAAGTCAGTATTGTCATTTTGCATATGATCAAGAAGTTGTGAAATTATATAATGTGAACTGGAACAAATTAGCACTAGAATGACATTAGGCATGTTTTAATTGTTTACAAAGGAGACTTATTTGTGGATTTTTGCAAATGCAATGTTGAAAACGAGAAATCAGAATCTAAAGTAGACTTCCCCCTATGCAGGTGTAGATGAGGTTGACTACAGCCTGTACCCAGACAGAGAGTTCCAGCTGATATGGCTCAGGAGTTACCTACAGTACTTCCATGCAGATCGGCCACAGCCTGTCACAGACAGGGAGGTGGAGATATTGTATGTCCAGGTCAACAAGTTTGCCTTGGTGAGTTCATGTAAATGAAGAGGGTCCTCTCATAGGGGGTTCCAAGTAATATATCATTTTGCAAATAAAGATCGTGTTGTAGATATTTGTAAGTCCAAAACCATGCAACTAATGCCTCCAAATTTCACTGCTGGCACTAAAATGCCAAATAAAATAACATTGCATGCAAACTCTTAAAGGCAGGCTAAACTTAATTTCGTAAAGTATACTGCAGTATGTTAAATATACCACTAAGACCAGTTCTGACTTGTAGTCGGAGGAATGGCGTTTGAAGCAATTCCTATGGTGCAGGTGTGGCCGACTTGGAATCTGACGTCACAAAGGTCAAAGGTCTTTGGACATCGCCAGTATTACATCACCACACCGCGAATTTCAAATATTGTAAAAACGCTAATCTATGATGGACTCATGTAAAAGAAGTCAGAACTGGTCTAAGTGGTATATTTAACATACTGCAGTATGCTTTACGAAATTAAGTTTAGTCTGCCTTTAAGACCTCGTCTTGTGTGCAAACACTTCATAGCATTGTCTTCCTTCCTTATGTCTTCATGTCATTATGATCAACATGATACATCAGACTGCCCAAGGGGAAATGAAGTTGCATCATTATATTGTTCAGAAAGTTAAAAGCACTGCCACAGTTTCAACACAGGACAACAGACAGCAGCTTGTTTAGTCAATGTACTTCTAAATCTATGCACTTCTGACCTGAATACATGTATAGTGGTATAGGCTTGAGATACATGTACAAAAGTCAAAGTAGGCACACATAGTTACTGAGGCTTGTTTGTTCCCTGCAGGCTTCTCATTTCTTCTGGGGACTGTGGGCACTCATCCAAGCAAGGTTCTCTGCCATTGACTTCGACTTCCTGGAGTAAGGAGACTTGTTTGATTCTCTAAGTCAACTAGATAATCTTACTTACTTGAGACATACTCAATCCTAGATTTGTACATTTAGTATTATGTTTGATACCATGATGGTACTATTGACAAGGCTAAACTGACATTTTATCTCACATTTGGAACATCAGGATCATGAGAGACCCAGAATGTTGCATAGTTTATATTTATTATTTCATTTCTTTCTGAAGGTATGCTGACTACTTTTTCAACTTGTGCATCCATTATATGTTACCCCACAGCTATGGCATCTTACGGTTTAACGAGTACCTCAAGAGGAAGGACGAGTTCTTGGCACTGCAACTTCCAGAGTGAATGTCGATCGGCAACTGGAACAAAATGTCCTCCAGCCACACTGTACATACACGTTCTCTTTTGTGCAATGTAGTACTTAGTACTATTTGGCTGTTCCGCAATGGGTTGTACACTTTGAATTTTCCTCAGTCATCATTGATCATTAATTGACAAATAAATATAAATGACAATATAGTTGATGACTGAAAGACAATAAAATATAGAAGTCAAGAATATTGTTCCTGTTTTAGGCCATTTTATCAACAGATTCAAGTTGACAGTTCCCTTTATACTAGTTTGTAGGCAAGGAATTTCTGAGTTTTACTACGGCAGTGCCTCTGCTACGCAGGTAACATTTATGTTTTACCCACATTGGATTTGTTTGTAGGTTGGGTAACATTTGAATTCTAAAGAAGACTGCAGTAGGATAGTCAAAATATCATTGCTTTAGAACAAAGTTTTAGCACTGTACAATGTTAATAATAACCAACTCAGATGAACTTTCATGCTAATAATTTAAATAAATGAAACTAAAAAAGCAATGAACATAGCTTACAATGCTGTAACAGTTGGGAGATTGGGAGTGGTATTGCTGAGTTGGCACAGACAGACTTGCCTAAACTGTCAGTATAGATTGATCACTGAGTGTACTACAACTATTTCAAGCACCTGAAGATTTTAGTGGTAGCTCTATGCTGTCTTGGGAAGTTCGCACTTCTCATGGCGATCATGTTTTTACTGTCAGTGACAGTGTAAATCTGGCTAAGTAAACTTCAGTATCAGGGTTTTTGCCTCAAACAATCTATTGACACGTACTGTATATCATCATATATGGTTTATGCTTTGTTTAAGACAGAAAGCGATTACTTAGCTTGCTTTGTGAATAAAATGTGTTCTGTATACATGTACATGTATGAGGTGTAACATTTTCTATGTTATTTGTTAATATTTTAGGGTCACTCTCTGTGAGGCCAGCATCTGAACTCTGTAAATCTGTATATGGTGTTTTTATGAAGGCAGAGTGAACAGGAAACTTGTGTATGGCAGCTTCCCCCCTGAAGTACATGTATCTCACAAATACATTACTGTTTATCCTAAAACCATGTTGTATTATATAGCAAAGTTAATCACTGCTAAGTAATAAGAAATAGCACTGTGAAGTTATGAATAAACAACAAACACCAGTGTTTCATGCTTTGATAATTTCTTTACTGTCTGTTTGGTACTCAATTCATGTTGGACTGACACAAAATACTTGGGACACCATTTTGTATTATACTGGCATAACTGTTAATGCAGCTTTCTCCTTATTCATAGAGAAATCATGCAGTCTTTGCAGTCAGTTATTGTTGTGTCAGATCTTAGAGAAGCTGGGCATGTTTATCTAGTTTAGTCTAGAAGCAGACAGGGATAATGTGTTAAGAGGTCTTTCACCTAAAAACCAAAAATGGTCACAAATGTGTTAGCTCCATGGACTGATCCATTTAATTTCATAGGGAGAAAAGAGTAGGCCGTTAAACTTTACTGATGCCCCTCCTTTCCACCACACAAATCTTCCCATTACTGACATCCCTCTTGCCAGTTTCAAGGTCTAATCCTGAAGCGTCTATTTCAGCGATTGATGAAAAGATTCACTTCAAACTGATGCTCAACAGAAGAAACCAGGTTGATGGAGGCATATTCCTTGTGATGACACTGTTACGAAAGGAGAACCTTGCTGTGTACGCACAGTCATTGGTGCTGGGCATGTAGGACATGGACATGATATATCTTGAAGTGACTATTGCACTGTAGGAAAATACAGGGTTATCCTTCTCATGCAAGAGTCCTGCTGTAGTTGCACCTATTTGTACACCAAACTTAGTTCTTGATGGCAGCTCGAAGCTTAGCTGACCTTGCTCTTGGGTTCTCCATCACTTCAGCCCAGTGGGGTCTCATCACCTTACCAGTCAGTATCGTCCACTCCTTCCGGGGCCCCTGCATTTCTACCTCTGGAAGCCCCTCCTCCTTTAGAAGTTCCCCCTCCCGCTTCCTATGATGAATACTCATCCCACCGTGCTGCCTCATGTTCACACCTTGGAAGTATCGTTTTGCAACACGATCTTCCAGTGAATGGAATGTTATCACAATGGCCCGCCCGCCGGGTTTTAAAAAGTATCTTGCAGCCTGCAGCCCTTGGTATAGTTCATTCAGCTCATCATTCACAAAGATTCTCAGGGCTTGGAAAGTTTTCGTGGCCGGGTGAACTGCTCGGTTCAGTTTGTCATAAGCAAAGAAAACACCAGGAGGGGCAAGTGCAGAAGCCACAATCCCAGCAAGCTGTTTAGTTGTTGTGATTGGTCTCTTGTGTCGAGTGTCCACGATAGCAGAGGCAATCTTCCGTGCATGTCTCTCCTCGCCATATGTCTTGATGATGCCATACAGGTCATCTTCACCAAGGGAGTTCACCACATCTGCTGCTGTGGGCTGCTTGTTTCCAAATCTGTAACAGCAGTTTGTGAAAATAGTAAGTACACATTTAAAGATACAAATGTAATTCAGTCTCTCAGCTTGACAAGATTCTGAGATAATTTGTGTGACATCCATCACTATTCTTCAGAATCACTAGAATGGACTGGCAGAACAAGAACATGTATAGTTCTCTTGAATCGTATTAGTAAACATATTGCTAAAACTGAAAATCTGTCACAGTAATCTATATGTCACCAAAAGACACAGGACAAGAAGAACTGTTTACACCAGTTACCATCCATCTAATTCATCTAGTACTGACTTCTGAGTGTTAATTCCTTCAAGAATCAAAAAAAGCCTGGAAAACAAAGGAAGCTGCCATCACTTCTCCTAAATGACACAGTAATGTTACACATGTCCAGACCAGTCTCCTCACCTCTCCCCATCCATCCGCATGTCCAGCGGCCCGTCCTGGCTCAGGGAGAACCCTCGCCCGCCCTGGTCAAACTGCATGGAGGAGGCGCCCACGTCAAACAGGAAGCCGTCCACGGTGTTCTCCTGCACGTTCTGGGAGCTCAGCAGGTACAGCAGCTCACTGAAGCGCCCCAGCACCGGGCGGATGGATTTCCTTTGGGGGTGAAGAAATGACCTTGATATCATAATTCAGGAAGGAGGATTAGCCTTCTTGACAGTCTTCATCACAGGAACTGGTTGCCATGTTCTATACTGAGTATACAGTCTACTGATCAATGTTTCAAACTCAAGATTTTAGTTGTAGTAACGAGTACAAATCAATTACCTTGAATGAAAGAGGGAACCATGTAACACAACACATGACCTGAAACAATTAAAACACATGACATGTACTGACCCATACTGTTTGGCCATGTTCTGTGCCATGCTGTGTGCAGCGGGGTCCCTGTCCATCGCATACACCACAGTGTCAGGCTGTGCTGCCAGGATGGCCTTCGTGTGGCCTCCAGCACCAAATGTCACGTCCACATACACCTATCAATGTATAGGAAAGAAATGATTATGTTATGTATTCGTTTATGTCTTATTATGGTGAAAGAAACATGCTAAACTGCCTAAACCCATCTTGTTCTTGTCAACTGCATGTCATAAAATGAATCCATATACTTCGAACTTGGGCAAACATGGCTTATCTCTAAGCCACCATACCGGCAGTCTAACACGACTTACCTGTCCCGGCTGAGGGTCCAAACAGTCCAACACCTCTCGGACCATCACAGGAGTGTGGGGCATTCCCGACCCATCGCCCCCCTCCCCCATCCACGTGTGGTAACTGTCGTCTGCCAAAACTTTCGAGTCGCCAAGGTGTTCGGCAGCAGAACCGACGTTCCGCTTTCCACACACTGCGGCTGATAGTCTTCTAAGAAGACGAAGTCCGTTGGACTCAACTGTAAACATTTTCTGATATGAAAATGCACAGTGTCCTCCCCAAAGTCATCACAATCACGACCGTGACCTTCGAACTCTCTGTCCTTACTGAGCGGAAGTAAACTTTCACCCCGGAAATACAATATCACTATACGCATGCGCGTTGTGGAGCGTTGCCATCTGACCAATCAAAGATGATGTAAGTTTGAATTGACCAATGGTGAGGCAGCATCTTAACGCTCGTTTTTTAACTTTGCTCACGACAAGGTTTTTTACAGAATCTCTTATCTGACCCAATTTGGACCTTTTCCTCAGATTCTTGGCACATAATACCGCATTATGCTACCGAGCCAGAGGTACGAAGGTAAGTGGAGTGTGTCCGACAACAGGGTTCGCCGTTAAGTCTGTATTTGGCGTTGAAGGGAAGAACCAAACATACAGCGTCGCGTCGCTTGAGTGCCTAGTACAACGTTACAGCTACTAGTCTGAAGCTTTGTTGGAAGGGCAAGGGGGAAGGTTGCTTGGTTTTCCTTTTACCTCAGTTGCAAAATCATGTAGAACAGAGAACTTAAGCAATAAGTCTAACAGACCATCACTTAAGTCCTGTGCATTTTTTGGAACGCTACTGCCTTTCTTTAGTCTGGAAACCGACCAGTGGGGTTTAAACCAGCTGTTGACATAAACATGTTACTGTTAGGTCATTTGATGACTGAAAGTGCAGATCCTACAACAGACATGACTACTGTATATGATTATTATGTGCACTGGTCTGGCCCCAGAACTTGGGGGGGATGGAAAAGCTTGTTGGGGGAATATTTCTCCATATGTACTCAAACTTGATGATGATGACTCAAACTTACATGTAGTACATGTTTAATTCACATGTGTTTTATTCACATATGGTAAATTAATTTTTCGCAACAAATCATGCATTTGATTATTGCTCTTACGCCAAAAACAGTTACTCAAGCAACTGGATGAAATTTTGAAACAATTTTGATTATTGTTTTTGTTTTGATATACAGTGCCATCTTGAAAGATTCCAGAAGTAGCAAGGATCATTGAAAATCAAGGACAACTTTTCTTGGCAAGCCTTTGATTGAAGCAAACGACAGTAAACATGTCGCAGCCTCCCCGTAAACGGCGAAAGAGCTCGTCAACTCAAGCCACGACAACGCTGAGTGGAGATGACACCCAGAGCAGCAACATGAAAGTCGTGGTGCGTGTTCGGCCACCGAATGCCTCGGAACGGGAAGACCAAAAGTCACGCACGATCGTTCGTGTGATGGACGAACACTTGCTGGTGTTTGATCCAAAAGATGACGACGCGTCACCAAACTATTACCACGGAAAGCGTAAACGACGCAACCTGCTGACGAGGAAGAATAAAGACTTGAAGTTCATTTTCGACCGAGTCTTCAACGACATGGCATCGCAACAGGAAGTGTACGAGAGCACAACAAAAGTCATTGTTGATGGAGTTCTGAATGGTTACAACTGCTCTGGTGAGGGTCCATAATCATTTTGGTCTTTCAGGTTTTAGTATTGTGTTATTTGTGTATAAAGAAATCATCTATTTTTCTTTGTTAAGTTACTTATAAAAAGAACGAAATCCCTTTCCTGAAAAATAGGTAAACTTACACATGTAGGTGGGTTGAATAACTAACTCGTGTGTTGCTGTTCCACAGTGTTTGCGTACGGTGCCACGGGTGCAGGGAAAACCTTCACCATGCTTGGGGCACCTCAGAACCCAGGTGTGATCTTCCTAACCATGATGGACCTGTACCAGCGCATTGACCAGATGCAGACTGAGAAAATCTGTGATGTCGCAGTCTCCTATCTAGAGGTACAAATTTTTTAAAGCTTTCTTGGCAAATTTGTGACATTCGTAATGTATTTGACATGATAAACTTGAAGAAATCATAATACTTTAAAAGTTTGATAACAAATTAAGATGAAGCGATCTCTATCCAAGCAGACACTCTCTGAAAGAAATTCCTTTCTTACTACATGCCAGTGATATTCTTAGAAAGGATCTTGACCTTCAAGATTTTCCATCTTCAGGTGTATAACGAGACAATCCGTGACCTGCTTGTCCCGTCGGGTACACTGGCAGTACGGGAGGACCCACAGAAGGGCGTGGTGGTGAGCGGACTCACTCTGCACAAGGTAAACACAGGAGCTCATCATTTAATTGCTTGTCAGCTGCAGTAGCTCCTTTGTATTAGGACAAGCAACTTGTACAGAATATTTTTTGGTTCATGAAATTGCTCGCCGCTGGTATTGGAAGTTATAAACATTGGTCTGATAAAGATTTTGAAAGATATTGTGAGATCAGCTAGCCGATCCTATTGCCTTCCTTGAGGAAGTCAGATAGTGATCTGATCAAAAAGACTGAGGTGGCCAGGTGCCATTGGATTCTAGATTTTTACAGTCCCTGTCAACACTGGAAATGCACTTGATTTTGTTCTACTTGTATTGTCTGTCTTGCATTGTCTGTCCTGCAAGACTTGCTTCAACCTACTCTTGTATAATTTTTTCCCAGCCACGCAGTGCAGAGGAACTGATCCACATGTTGGAGTATGGGAACCAGAACCGTACACAGCACCCCACGGACGCTAACGCCACATCTTCACGCTCCCATGCTGTGTTCCAGGTACAGACTACTATCTATCTAACAAATGATCACTAGTTTTATAGTACCAAAAATAATTTATAGTATTTGGTGATACATGTACTTATAAACTTGACCAATTTTGAAAACTTTAATCATCGGTTAATACAGATGAAGCAGTGAGCTTTATGCCTGTTTTAACTTACACACCAAGGAAGATATGTTAAATGTAATACTTTTCCCAACCCCAGGTGTTTGTACGGCAGAAGGACCGCACTGCAAACATCAGCTCAGATGTACGGGTGGCTAAAATGTCGCTGATTGACCTGGCAGGATCAGAGAGAGCGACGGTCACCACAAACCGAGGTGCTCGATTCCGAGAGGGGGCCAACATCAACAAGTCTCTCCTGGCACTGGGGAACTGTATCAATGCACTGGCTGATCCACAGGTAGGGGTGGAGTGAAGCAGTGTGTTGTGCTGTAAAAAGGTAGTAGATGTAATGGTACATGTACAAATGTATAAAATGTGGATGTACATGTATGCTGAATTATTTAGACAAGCATGTTGTTTTTGATTGTGTTGTTTCTGTATAAAAGTATAACTGTTACTAAAAGTGTAAGAGTTAGAAAAGGAATCAGTCCCACATACTAAGATTGATCCAAATCTATAAGCGATATTTCCACTGTTTGTGGAGAAGTATTCAGGTTCAGTGATGACTCCCCTGTTTTGTCCCCAGTATAAGGGCCACATCCCCTACAGGAACAGTAAGCTGACCCGTCTGCTGAAGGACTCGCTGGGAGGGAACTGTCGCACCGTCATGATCGCTGCCGTCAGGTGAGAATCACAACAAACTGAGTAAAGTTTTAATTTCGTTTTTTTACATTATTATGACCTACAAGAATCTTCAGATGATTGTACACTTCTTCAACCCCCATAACATGCCAAAGGAAAAGTTTACTGTCTAGGATAACTTCAGTCAAACATTTTGCCAGATGCTATCATAACACTGATTCAAATTCAATGATAGAAATGACCAGAAAAGCACGACCATGGTAAAAGAAAACAGATTGTTCTACGTTCTCACCAATTAAGATGTTGTGTCCTCAGCCCCTCCAGCCTGTCTTATGAAGACACCCACAACACTCTCAAGTATGCCAACAGGGCCAAGAACATCAGATGCACAGTGAGTCCTAGTGACGGTTGTTATTGTCTCTTAGATATTAGACATGATTACAGTAGACTCAAGAGAACAAGTCCATGGGTAAATTCCTTGCCTAACTTACTAGAAGGTGTTTTACTTCAGTGCTCAATTCCTAGGCTACTAGCTAGGGCCAGTACAGACATTTCTACCTCACTTTGTATTGAGGGCTATGATTGGTAGATGCTAACAGAAACGTTATGTTTTCAGCTGAAGAAGAATGTTGTCAGTGTGGATTTCCATGTCAGCCGCTATGCTCAGATCTGTGAGGACCTCAGGAAAGAGGTGGGTTTTTATTTCACTTCTATTACAAAGATTAAATTCATATGCCTGTTCACTTTGTTTCATTTTCCACATTTTTTGTTCGAAAAATTCAGGACTTCATTGTACATTGTACATTGTTCATTTTCCCAGGTGACAGAACTGAAAAGTAAGATCAAGGGTTATGAGGACGGCTCCCAGCTCCCTCCCCCTCCTGCTGTAGATGATGCACAGCAGGCAGAGATCAGCAGGTCAGGATGTGGTGCACTTACTAGTACTCAGTGCTAGTAGTAGTAGATCTGCATTACTTATGTATCCTACTCTCCTGCTGTTCATGTACTCACCCTAGCTAACCACATGATAATGTTGTGTTAAGCTAAGTTGAGCATATAGATTCTCTTTTTCTTTATCTATGTGTGCATGATTTCTCCAGGCCAAAAATGATACATAAATTTGATAGTAAGTGTTACAAATATGAAAATTTGACATACTTTGCCAATGATTGCTGTGACCTCCTAGTCCTAGTCATGTGAAAAGGGAATTGAGTGAAGGGCCCAGGATGTAAACAGCTTTTGTTGAATTGTTATTTCTTTGAGTTTGACAAGGATACTGTATACAGGTCTTACATGTAGGTCTTGTACATTGGTTAGAGTCATGCACCATTGCTACAAAAAAGGTCATTACTATATTCCTCCTAATGGGGTCTGTTGGTAGGTTACAAGGCATCCTTCACAGTGTCTTCAAGGAGCGGCACATCATCAGGAAGGACTTACAGGAGCTGGAGATGTCTCACTGTGAGCTCAAGGTCAAGGTTCATCGTAAGGAACGTGACCAGGACAGGGTGAAGGCCATCAGCAGCGACAACCTCAAGGTGAGAGCTGCAAATGAAAAGGTTATGGACACCAGTTTGATGCATTATTGAGCATATTTTTATACATTTTGGAATTTTCTACTACACGGTATGTGCTCGACAGCAATTTTGCCATTGCGCATGTTCTCTCTCTGAGGTAAACTACGTATACATTTCTATTTAGAATTATGCAGCATGAATTTGTCTCATTTCATCTTTCTGTCGTGTGAGCTGTTGACAAATTAAGTATTTTGTAAAAGTTCTAACGAGTCTTGACACAGGGAGATGTCCTGTGGTTCATACAGTGACCACGAATCTGTGTTGATGTTGATCCAGGCAACTGGTCGGCTGGAGAGAGCAATTGCAGCAGCCAAGACACGGCAGGCAGTGTTTCAAGATCGCCTGGAGACAGCCAAGAAACGTATGAAGGAGAACTGTGAGACTCTGGAGAAGGTGGAGGAGGAGCTGAGGGGAAAAGGGACAGAGGGGGAGCTACCAGAGGTGAGGCCAGGGTGTGTGGATATGTGGGGGACCAGCCTGGGTTACTGATAGTCCCTTGAAATCTTGAAAACAGCCAAGGCCAACAAAAATGTAAAAGAGCGAAGGCTAAAAGAGAATGTAATCTCTCAGGGTTGGATAAAGGTTGAAAGAAGAAATTGTATAAAGGGCCTGCCAGGTATCGCCAGTCAGAGGGACTCATGGGGAGTGGTGTTATTTGAGTCTGAGGAATTGTAGATTGTACTTGTATAGAACAACATTCTGGACTTGTGACCTGTACTGACTGTTGTCCCTCCCTCACGGCAGGCTGTCCAGTCCTTCCTGCACACTCGCCACCTGGAGGTGGAGGTCAAGGACCTCAGGAAGCAGGTCAAACATCTGAAGAAGTTTGCCAAGTCTCAGGAGAAGGACTCACAGGCATCTGAGAAGTAAGGCATCATGTTCCCTACATTACTT
Organism: Branchiostoma lanceolatum; assembly: GCF_035083965.1. Classification (NCBI taxonomy): domain Eukaryota; kingdom Metazoa; phylum Chordata; class Leptocardii; order Amphioxiformes; family Branchiostomatidae; genus Branchiostoma; species Branchiostoma lanceolatum. Next base: position 11,606,250 of record NC_089724.1, read on the forward strand.
TAAATTCAATTCAGCAAATAATTTCGTCAGGTTCGTAAATGACTGGATAATAAGGTTCTATATTCATAACTAAGATATACCCGTTTACAACAACAAAAAGTGTAAGGCTACTAAGCATAACCTGTAACACCTTGTTTCATACATTTTCCCTGTATTTTGGCAGGAAAGCTTGGTTTCATATCTTTATGGGATGTTTTCAAGATGCTATTCAGGACCTCTTGTCCTAGATAAGCTACCCATGAACTTAGCATTCTTATTAGGCTTGACTTTACTTTTGCTTAAAATTGTAATTTTAAGGCTTACAGATTTGTTTGAACAACATTGGTGTCCACTAATGACACATGAGCTGTTCACATTGTTAAGGTTGATCGTGTCCCTGCTGGAGATGGCACGTAGACAGTACTTCCTGCTGAAAGGTGCGGGAATGGCGACATCAGACGTGACGTCCGAGTTCGAGGCGGTGCAGAGGATGGTGGAGGGGGAGAAGGAGGTCATGTGGGCAGACCAGAGCATGCTGGGTAACAGGACGCAGACTGGGCTGGACCTGACGGAGGTGCTGGACCTGTCAGTCATGAGCGTTGTCTCGGCAACACCTCCAAGTAAGGCTACCTATCTTATAATTAACTTATAGTCAACAATGGAATAGATAGAGGCTTGAAACCTGGAATGGTTCCTAATAACCAGTGAGTGTGTTCTACTTCTAGATTTTCATATATTTATCTACATATCTTAAAAACCTACATATTTTTTTTGGGAAAAATGAAACAAGTTTAAGTCAGCTTCTCAGGTATGACACAATTCATTTTTTGTGTGTGTCCAGGTGGAAAGACACCCTGCAGAACACCTGTCCAGCCGCAGCCCAAGAGAGTCCTGCTGACAGGTGGGAAAATCATATACTTAACAAGAGTTCTACGACCTCATACCTTCGCTAAATGATTTTGACCTTTATGACTGACGTATTAGGAGTGTTTTTCATCAATCAAAAATCATACCAGTTGATCCTCCTCACCCAAATAACATAAGTTGTCCAAACCTCCTTGTTATGATTATGAGCTTAACAAAGAAGGTTATGCTAACATTTTTCATCAATAATGCAAATAAGCTCCTTATTAGCATAATTTGATTCAATGGTGTTCACATTCACACAACTTCTAAATGCAACAAGTATGAAATTGCCGTTATTTACTAGTATGGAATGATAGTAGTTTCTCATGAATTATGCAAATTAGGCCTACATTTGCATAATTTCTATCTATTGACATTCCTCTCTTCCTCAGTTACAAATGTCACATATTTGAATAGTCATATCATGGAACACAGCAGGTTTTTAAAATTGCCTCATTAATTATAATCTGATTTGCATAATTATCATCCAATCATACAAAGCATCACATAAGCTATCTACATACCAAAAATCATGACCATCCATCAAGCCCATCTCGAGTTATATCATTTTCTCATTAATTATGTAAATGAGGTTCTCATTTGCATAGCTGATATCTATTAATATTTCTCTCTTCCTCAGTTACATATGTCACATGTTTGCGAGTCCTATCATGGAAATTGATGAATGTATAAACTTTCCTCATTAATTATGCAAATTAGTTACTGATTTGCATAATAAGTATCCAATCATGTACATCATCGCTCAAGGTATGTACATGCAAAAAATCATGACCTTCCATCAAGCCCTTCTTGAGTTATTCCCTTTCAAAGTCTGAAGCAAAACCTACCCCTGCAGTTCCAAAAAAGTTGCTAGGGGGCCCAAACCTATACCACTTACTCTCTGCCCAACGAGCTATCTACCACTCAAAAATCAGTTCCATAGCATGTCCACAACACGAGATATCATAACAGGAAGTTCCGCTGCAGTACCGTAACAAGCCGATAGGGGGCCCAAAATCTAATCATTTTCAGGTTTCATCGAGACCTACCAACATACCAAATACCAAGACAATCCTTCCAAGAATTCTCGACTTATCGTGTTCACTAACAGACACACAGACATGCTCGGTATTCCCATGCTGTGGCACTGCATTAATGACTGTTCTTACTCATATAAGGCCGTGTATATCCAACTTTGGTCAAAATTTGTATGTTTCAGTCTTTTAATTGGTGTAAGGAGATATCTTTGTGGTTTGGTTTCACATGCTCCGAGTGGACTCTTCCAGGCTGGGAGTAGGTCAAAGTTGACGATTGTTTTCGTCTGTCAGCTGTTACGAGAGAACGAGCTGGTCAACTGTCTATTTTCTTTGCATGATTCTAAAGTAGACAGATGTGGCTTTCTGGTGCATAAGAATTTTGGGGGCTTGCAATTAAGGTGAATCCTTTTCTGAGCCCTTGTTTTAGTGCTTTAAAGCATTACTGCCTATATGGGCAAGTCTATCTCTTGTATCTGCCCTACAGCTGGCTGATAGCCAATTTGTCCCTGGCAGTAACTGACGTTTCCTGCCTGCCTCATGACCCCTCATGACCAACTTTGCACCCATTTACCCGTGTCAATATCCCCTGAAACAATACAGCCCACACGTCGCAACCAGAAAGCATAGTATGAGCATACAATCTAACACATTTTTACACTTTTCTCGTTAATTATGCAAAACACTTCGCCCAAAATCTAATCATCTTGATATTTCCCACATACACACCGACACACCAAATACGACAACAAACCATCCAGGCGTTCTCGACTTATTCTGTTCACTAACAGACACACAGACAAGCATCATCGAATAACCTACTCGACGAAACCATTCGTCGCGAAGGTAATTACTATCTACAGTATATATTATTTCATTGTACTGGTGTGCCATTTGAATTATCAATTAAAAGCTGCACATAATTCAACTGGCAATCATAATTTCATTATGCCTTTTTTAACTTCCCTGTTGATCCCTTGCAGATCCCAACCCAACATCCTGTACCCCCAATGGAACCGTTGCTGAGCCATCTCCCTTCAGAGTGGTGGCTACTCCTCTCAGAGTTCCAGTCTCTGATAAAAAGACAGTCCAGAAACCTCCCACCCCACAGAGAGTGGTTGCAGCCAGCCCATGTCCTTCCACTCCCCAGAGGGTAGTGGTACAGTCCACGCCAACAGTGCCCACACCAATGAGAGTGCCAGTGGGTCCGTCCGCCACCACCTCCCAAACCACCCCCGCTGTGAGTAATGGGATTACCCAGGGTACAATTACAAAGGCTCTTCCTGGGAGAGTTGCAGCTTCAACTGTAACTAAGGGAACTGTAACCAAGACAATGTCAGCTCCAGTCAGAGTTCATGGGAAACCTGACAGAAAGCCACAGAGCTCCAGGGCGCTGTTCACAGAACAGGCACAACCCAACAGGACTGAGGAGTATGCAGCCTTACAGCCACACCTTGGTCCCGGTCCCTTGGCAACCAGTTCTATGATGTCAGAAGACTCCCTAAACCTGCCATATGACAAGACAGTGGTACTGAGCTCATCACAGACAGTGTCAAGGCCAGAGGACCTGCCGGTTGTCAAGCAGGATTCTACAAGAGAGGGAAGTACTGATGGAACAATGGGACAGGTGCAGGAAGGTGAGATGGTTTACACTGTTGAAGTCATCTGATATATCGGTAACAGTTTCCAAAAGAGATCAACAGCCACACTTATCCTGATACTGCCAACACATGTCAAGTTTAGACACAAATGTTTCTTGTAATGACTTGCACCAATGCTTTCTTCCTTTCCAGGCCAACCTTTAACCTATGTCCAGGCAATCAGCACTAATACCCCTAACAACCAGTCGACAGCCAAGAAGGCAAGGCTGGACCAGTCCTATGTCATTGGGGGCGATCCTTCCACACCAGCCATGGCCATGGAGACTGAGGAAACTAATGCAGGGTGAGTGGAAATCATGTGGTAGTAGCTTTGAAATTGCTTGACAAGTGCAGTTGGTTTTTAGATATTCCTGGATTTGAAGAAAGTTATTCCACAATCTGAATGAAGCCTTGACGCATTTGAGTTCTGTTAATGGTGTTTACATGTATCATACTTCATTTTTGTAACAGAGGAGGGGTGAGAAGAATGACCTTCACTAAAGATGACCTCAGACCTGAAGGTCAGGAGAACACAGCGTCCTGCAGTACATTCCCCACCCCGGGACACTCCACGGCAGGGAAACGCAGGTCGCTCGGGGACGTCAATGCACCTGTTGCCGGGCAACACGTGGAACAGCTGCGGAAGGTTGGACTGCCCTCCATGATGGACAAAGGTAGGTTAATGGCTTCTACCTGGCAGTTGGTAATGAAGGAAAAATTTTTCCTCAGACATGATGATTTCTTTTGCTCAGACATGCAGAGTTAGAAATTTGGGTTGTCATAATGGTGGATTGTTGTGGCCAATAAAACATTTCCATAGCTGGTCTTTGAACATGCACCTGTTTGGTCAATCATGACAACAAAACTTGTCTGTAGTAATGTCAGTGTCTAAAATGCCCAGCTGTAAGAATGTTCAGTTGATGGTTGAATTATTTGCTCCTACCATTCCAGGTGTGTTTCCTGCACCCAATAAGCCATCCTACATGTCCATGACAGCATCAGCAGCCATCAAGAGGAGGAAGCACAGGAGGTATTGCATTGTTGTTGTGTGTTCATCAAAGTCACAGACACAGGCCGGTTGTATGCATGAGTCTTTCTTATGTTTTCATCTCTCATAATGTAGCTACTTTCAGAAATAGACTTAATGAGACAGAGCTATTTGGAATCCATTCGGTAGCTTTAAGTATAGGCCCTTATGATATTTTATATCCATCCTTGAACTAACTTCTTGTTTTGCTCCCTGCACCCTATCAACTACCAGGTCTGTTTCGTCCCGTGAAAACTTCACCTCCAAGGAGAGACAGAGTCCTGTTGCCAAGGAGACAACAAAACCTGCAGGCACAAAGAGGAAATTTGGCTTCCGCAGATCACTGTGAGTTCAGAACTGTTGGTGTTGGTGTGTCATTTCATGTTGGGCAAGGAGAGATGAAGTCAAGTTGTCAGGGAGTTAGAAATAGAGGTAATGACTCAACATTAAATACATGTTCACTGCAAGCCAGTAGTTTGCTGGATATAAACTACTGACTGTGACAGAGACATCAGCAGAGATTGAAGCATTCTATGACTTTAAAGCTTGGTTCAGTTGATTGGTTGAAGCTCTTTAGTGGTGGCTGCTGAAGTTGGGCTTGCTATTCATGTAGGGTTCAAGTTCTTTTAATCATGTGTCTTGAATGAGTTTGTTATTTTTGCCCTCAGTGCTCACGCAAGAAGCAAGTCTGCAGGCAACCTCCTCCGTTGGCAAGGTAACCATGCATCATCCAGCCGCCTGCCAATCAGAACACCAACCAAACTGTGACATCTTCCCACTGCTGAATAAAAGGCTTCCTCTGCATGGGCAGAGTTAACTTCCAACAAGAACTGGGCTGAACTTTGTAAAAAAAACTGTACATACTTCTTGTTTTTGAGTTCACATTTAGAAATCATGTCATATAAAAACTATGTTGTCATTAAGTAGTCCCTAAAAGATATGATAATTTGGAGTCTTTACTGTAGCAGTTCTGAAGAAAAATCTTGATGCTTTTATTTTCACTTAACTATGCAAAATCAAGTGATTACTTACAATATCTTGTTTCCAAGTGTGTAAATATCAAGGACTATTTCATATCATTGAGATATCTCTGACAGTGAATTTTTAACAAACCTATCAGAACAGGACATTTGTCAACAGCTCACCCTTACATCTGTAAAGATCCTATGATTCAAACAGATATACTAGATCCACTGAATCAAGTGAAAAGTTTGAAAGCAGTGATTTGCAGTTACCCCTCTTGTATATATGATTGTGCATCAGCTGACAGGAACACTTTCATTGCATGTGTTCCTTTGTGCTTCAGTGGGCTTTGTGTAACCCGAGTATCAAGTCAAGTTGTAAATATGATTATTTCAGCAAGCTTGCTTCATTCCATCCTTAGTTATTGTACAAAGAAATGGCTACATGTCTTATTTTCATCTCACCAATAGTTTAGAATTCAAAGGCAGCTGTAAAGATGATGAAAACTGAATGGCACTAAATACTTTGTTGAAATTGCAGATTCTATGTGTGTTCAACATGCCATGGCATGGGCCGCCCATGGTGCTTTTAGAAATAAAGTTTTACACCAATACATATTTCCTTTACTCTTTTTATACCACAAGTATGAGATTCCAAACATTTCTTTTGAGACCGAAGTCCAATATGTTTATTCTCTTCACCCTTTCATCAGCTGCATAAAATGTAAATCATTTTTACCTAAAGAGACTTAGTTAATTCTACAGAGGGGCATACAGGTGTGAGAGCAACGTCTCATCTAAAACAATTATAGAAACAGATAAAATTGATACATTTGGTCAATACTTCCCTCAGTTCCACTGGCATGTAGCTTCTAATAACGTAAAGCAATGTATCCACCCAGTGCTAGATGTAGCAAGCAGTTATATCTGTATAGCCAGAAAAAAACTGCCCTTCAGTATAACACACCAGCTTAACAGGGCACAGCAGCAGCTGGTAATATTCCACTGAATGACCAGTCACACCTAATCTAGTTACATGTATAAACACAACACATCTACATCATTTTCCATCCCCCAAAGACATGCCATCGCAAAGACATCGTTTATAATAATTAGGCCCACAGAAAAAAATATGTCATCTTGTTAAAAAAAAGTTAAAGTCCTCCCCGCACCAGACGTTGCATAAGGCGGCGCCAATCTCCGTTTCGGCAGCCCTGGGCCACACAACTTTGTGTAAGTCACTACAGCAGGGGGCTAGTCCACTGGTATGTCATCTTGTTAGCTTACAATTTTTTTGTGTCAATAAAGAGGTGAAATAACCTCACATTTATATTAATAGTCAATTGTTTTTAATCTGTTAGCTTTGTAAGTGAGGATTTTTTTCTCTCCCTTTGGCAATGGATGAGGCTGCATACTGTCCATCTAGGAAATTCTTTTATGTGTTCATCGGTGTTTCTAATGTAAATCAGTCTCCATCATCTGTCAGCTGCCGCTATGGCATCATCATGTTGACTGAAGCAGATCTTTAGTAGCTGTTGGCAATATTCCAGCTCCTCCTGGGGATGGAGGGGACAACATCAGCTCACATACACAAAGTATACATGAACATGGACATCACAAATACATCCTTCAATGCCAGTGAGGAGATATTTTGTCTAAAAACAGTGTTAGACTAGCCCGAGTGTCATCCTGTTTCAACTGAAACAGGATGACACCCAGGCTAGTGTTAGACTACCAACAAGTAAAGTAAAAGTAAATGGCATTCATACTGAGTAATACTTTTGACTTCAGGACAGGTATTCACTACTGGCATTTTGATCTACAATAACAATGTAAAGTATCACAGATCCAGGCTTGGTGTCATCCTATTCAGTTTATCAGTGCTCCCATACTCCCTCAAACATGTTTAGGAGGGAGCATCCTTGACTTGACCGTGGAGGGCTGAAACCCTCGGGGACGACCACGAAAGAGGCGGATTTACAACATCAGGGAGGACTTCCACCACCTCTACCTACACAATGTGAGTCCGCGGGACAGAGGCACCTGGCGAGCTAGAGTGGCCATCAAGCTTCCCCATCCATGTGCAAGCACGTCAAACCCCCAGATGATGGGGAAAAGAAGACGTTAAACCAGATAGTGAGTGAATGAGTGTATGGGAGCCACAGAAAACCTGTGCCATGGTGCTTTTACATTTTAGGGATAAAGTAAGTAGGATGGCAACCAGGATATCACAGATCGGACCAGCTAATGAACTTCTATCATCCCGCAGTGTTAATTAAGCCAGAGCATTCTAACAGAAACTACAAACTGACAGTCTCACCTGAAACTCCTCCCTCCCCTTCAGGTGTTCTATCCTGTCCGTCAGCACCTGCCGCAGCTGCAGCTGTGGCTGTCGACAGTCCTTCACTGCCTGTCTGTTCCCTGTCACCAGGGCAACGAGAGCACCCATCAGGTGCTCATGGAAGGTGTTGTGTTCTGTCTGTAGCATGGAGGCCAGCTGAGTCACCATGCCCATGTTACACAGGGTATCTGGAGGGCAAGCAAACAAGTTGAAAATGAGGTATTTAGTGAAAAGTAGTGAATGAAGAAGGGTTGATATGCCAAAAAAATTATTACTCATGCAACTGGATAAGATTTTGAAACTTTCAAAATCTTATCCAGTTGTTTGAGTAATTATTTTTTGAGGTGTATCTTATTACTTGGATGTCTAACCTTCATCAACGGAAGAAGGCAGCCTTGTCAAAACAAGCCGGCAGGCGGCTATTTTCACTATTCTCCAAGCAGAGGTTTCGATCGAGAGGGGTAGTTTTGTCCGGGATTTTAACGTGAGAGGAGAGGAACGTTAAAATCCCGGACAAAACTACCCCTCTCGATCGAAGCCTCTGCTTGGAGAATATATTTTCACCGCCTACTTTCAATTTTGTGCCGGCTACTTTTGTGTAGAATTTTAAAAAAAAAGAAGCACAACTAAATTTTAGTTACAAAAGTTAAGTTTTAAAATGCACATAAAAGTTACCCAGAATATACCAAAAAACATGTTTAGGGGGTCTCACTTTACAAATTTTTTAGAGGGAGGCCCCCCAGACCCCCCTACGTGAGGGGAGAACCCTCCCCACCCACCCAGCGAGCGACGAACGTGGCCTGCCTGTTACTTTTGAATATTAGCCTCCTACTCTAAAATTTTGTGACAAGGCTGAAGAAGGGTTGAATTCGAAATATCCTGTGACCTCTGTGAATTAAGATTATTTTGGTAATACATGTATTACAAAAATGCTTTCACTTGTGATGGGGAATGAATGTTTTATCTTTTAAAAAAGTCAGATGGGTTTCTCAAATTGAGTCAAAGAATGAATACAGGAAAAGTTAACTTGTTTCTAAACAGGAAGGGAAATACAGTAGTTATGATTGCAGGAACAGCAGCTGACCTTTATGTTGTGGGTTGTTGAGGCACAGATTCCTCAGTAAAAAAGCTGCCTTGACCTTGAGCTTCTCCGTGTCACTCTGCATGGCCCTCATGAGGACAGAGAAACCATCCTGCTCAACAAACTTCTGCTGGGCCTCCTGACAGCTGCCAGTTAGACCTACACAAGAATAGTACACTATTGCTAGTATTGGTCCTGCTAGTCTGGCCTGGACACATGCTAGTTAAACTTATAGCAGTGAGCAATACCATTTACTTGGAATTGAACCAAAGACTTCAAATTCCCTTCACACTAACATTGTCTTCTTGGTCTTGAATACATGGCTTACAATATCTATCATAAACGCAAAGTTACAAAAATGAGGGTCTGCATGCCCTTTTTCGTTAAGCGTTACGAACGATTTTAATTCACCGTTAATCGTTACCGGACGCCCTGAATATACCGTTAAGCGTTATCGGTATATTAATCGTGAAGCGTTACTGGTCATTTTAATTCCTCGTTAAGCATTATTTGTCATCCTGAATTCAACGTTAAGCGTTATTGAATAATTCCTCGTTACGCAGGAGAAAGCATTTCAGTGGGTCAAGATTTCAAAATTTTCTCCAGGGAGCACACGGCTCTGGCGAAAATATGTCGGTAGGGCGCCCCCAGCCCCCCACAAAATTTCAAGCTGAAACACTTCAGATTTTTTTTTCACTCTACCAGCAAAGTTTTCTCCTAAAAATTCAGGAAATTAAGCATTTCGCGGTTCAAGATTTTAAAATTTTCCCCGATGCATGCCGGGCCTCCGTCGAAAAATATTGTTAGGAGGGCATCGACCCCCAAAACTCAAAAGCTGAAACTCGTCTGTATTTTTCCACAAACAGAGATATCATTAAACTTAGCTTACATTACCAGTAACATTTGCCCGTCGAAATGCAAGAAATTATAGCATTTCAGGGTGTCAGGAATTTTCCCCGGGAGCCTGTCACAGCTCCAGCGAGGTCTGGAGGACGTGACGCCCCTCAAAACTTGATCAAGCTGAAACCCTTCTGTATTTTTTTTCAAATAGAGATGTCATAAAACTTAGCTTACTCTTCAGAAAAAAATTCCCCCCCCTCAGAATGCAGGAAATAGCGTTTCAGAGGGTCAATATTTAAAAATTTCTGTCGCGCCTTCGGCGCTCTTCATCGTGATCATGAACATTTCGTCCCACCAATACGAAATTTCCTGTCGCCGCTGAATTTAAAGGGTTCATAGAATGTCATAGCGTAATAGGTCTCTGCCACAAGATCAGGACGACTAGTGGCAAAAAACCGTCGTCTTCAGGGGTATCTCATGCTCTAAAAATACTGAATTTGCCGTTAAGCGTTATCGGCCGGCCTGAATTTACCGTTAAGCGTTATCGGCTGGCCTGAATTTACCGTTAAGCGTTGCCAGGACCCCCCATGCAGACCCTCAAAAATGTATTTGGCTTCCATTTGCCTAGTATTAGATCTACAAAATACTGTACAAAGACAAAATTAAGAAAGAAAGACACCTCAGTGCAGAAAGTACATAATCTCATGACATTGGCTCTTACATGATACTGCATAGAGTGCCTTGACCCTGACATTAGAGTCAGGGTCTGAGTCCACCAGTTCTAGCAATGTCGGCAGGGCAGCCAGTTCCAGAGCTGCAGCCTGACAGACAGGGTTGTTCTGTGTTACCGTGGCGATGACATCGCCTGCTCTCCACCGCAGCCCACTGTTCTGATGTCTCAGGTAGCCTATAACCAACGCCAGGCCGCCCATCTTGTGTAGGTCTGGCAGGAACAAAGACAACGTCACATTACACAACAGAGTACTACATGGTCATTATCATACCCAATAAAGAAGGTTGCAGGTTAGGTAATTGGTCAATCTACAGTTAAAATCTAAACTTGATTCATACTTAATATTATGTACCTTTTTTAAACATACAGCAAAGATCTACCATAATCATATCTCTTCCCACCTTGTGCGTTATCAATACTACAGCAGAGATCCATCAGCTCCTCCATAACTACCTCCTTCTCCTCTATGTGGTCCTCAGGCCCCTCCGCTAACGTCTGCAGACATGTTTTCATCTGCTCTACATCATCCTGGGCCGTTTGTGCAAACTGCTGCATAGCTGCTCCCAGCCACTGTCTCCTCTGTGGGGGTGGGGGTGGGGGAGATTGACAATACTGTATTATGGCTATTGACTTGACCATCCTGTCAATAGCACACACAAAAATTATTGACAGGAAGCACCGGAATATCTTTGAATCAAAACATCCAAAGAATTGGTGCAAATGCTCAAGGGTAGAGTAGAGCGTTTCACATAGACACATAAACATAGACATTGAATTTCATAGGAAGTCAAGGGTTCCAACCCCAGTCTGAGGATGTTTAAAAAATGTTAATTCTTTATTACTCTACTTGATTATTCTTACTCAGGAAAGTACCAGTAAAGTCTGGGGTTAGTCTTATTTTTGTAGCATTTTAAAGTAAAGGGTTAGGGTTGGCAGGATCATAAGGTGCCATTCCCAAGATTATCATAGGAACATGAGTCAATGGAGCCAGTGACAGCCAGTGACAGTCATCAGGCACTAACTTAACTTTACTTTTGCCTACCAAGTGTACCATCTGATGTTGTGGGGTTTTGTCACCGGGTGGGTGTATTCAACTCACCTGTTCATCCATGGGTCCAGGTGATACAGGTGTGTCATCTGCATCATCAGGTGTGTTTTCTATGGCAAATCTCAGCACACCCGCCAGGTTGGGGTTACGGGGCACGTTGCGGTCATCTGAGCCCCCTGCATCTCCACCGTCTGCCATCGTAACTATCTCTATACAAGAGCGGACATGTTAAAAGATTATGTTGAGATTAAATTTTTCAAAACTAACATGGATTTCAAAGACGATTCTATTCTAAATATCATGTCGCCAAGAATAAATTATACACAAGTGTTCATGGGAGTGGCTATTGACGGATTATCCTGTCAACATAAGAAAAGTTTGGACTGTTGGCAGGATGATCCTGTCAGCATTAGAAAAATTTGCACTGTTGACAGGATCATCCTGTCAATAGCCTCAGAATGAATCAATAAGATATGACAAAAAGGAGGACAAACACATGATTATACATGATCTGAACAACAGAGATTTTACCTGAGATTGAGACGTGTCTACTTAGAAATAGACGTTTGCCAAAGGCAAAGTGTTGAACTTGTTCAAGTTGTCGATAATCTTGTCGTCTGACCAAACCTTCCAACGTACTCCCTGGACTCGGACGAACAAATCAATGATTTTACGTCTGTAAATTACAGTTAGAAACAGGGACCGTACACGTGTCTACAAGTGAGTAATACTAGTATGTAGTCTAAAACTCACAATTTTCTGGAACTTTCTGGAAAACGGAGAACTTTCTAGTGGCCGGACCGCGGGTCCCACGCTGCCGAAAGGTTAGAGGTCAATACCAGCTACCGCAAAAGGCTTCAAATTACTGTCGTAAAATTACGATGACTATGGGATAGACCAGTTGTTTGTACCTTCAAGCTTGTGATACAAGTTCTTAATTCTATTTGTACACTTTGTGTACATTTCCTTCTTTCATTACTTTTATATTTTTTTCCATTTTCAGGTCACTCTGTGTTTCTGATATCGTGATACTTTCTGCTTCCCCCTTAAACTTTGTAACGTAAAACGTCCAGCTATCGTAAATCGATTCCAACGGGAGATAGCAAAGCAACGCAAAGCATAATGAAAATTTAACAACCTGACAAGATTAGATTTGATGCATTTATGACATTTTCAAATAATCCTGTGCACACCAATTATATTTTCATATCTTAGCATATGATTTTTATTATACGTAATATTGTCATATTTCATTCATTTCACTAAGTGCTGTTTTACGTGTGCATGCATTCTGTTCTTACGAATCTCTAGTCATCAAAATGGAGGAGATTGGAGTGACGGTGAACAAAGAAGAAACCCAGATCCCCAGCCCCGAGTCCAGGCCGGGGACGGGTCTGTCCAGCACCATAAGTGAGAAGGACACGTCAGAGGACCTGTACACAAGGTAAGAGCCGTCTGGGTGGGGACAGCGGACATGTACTCGGATCCTTTCTGAGCATGGCGCAGGATGGTGGGGGAGGGGGGCAGATCACATCACTGGAAATGTATATAGTAATCTCCGGACAAGGAAGTAGTGGTGTTACTGGTGTATGTGACACACATAAGAGTATGTCTCCATGTACCTCGTTGTACATGATACGTGCTTTTGTCAGGTTCTTTCGAACAGCCTTACCTAACCAGTGACATAATTTCAATTTTACACATTTGGCAAAAGCATAATTTAGAGATTATGGAAGTTAAAAATGAGTAGTTCAAAGTCTCAGGTCTTTATCAAGTGGAGTACCTTCTTCACATCTGCTATTGTTGAGGAGGCCATTGCTGCCTACAAGGAATGGAGAACATCTCCCATCCATGTTGCAATATTAAAGCACATACAGTATCACATGTTCGAATTAAAACTCACCTGTTTGCTCCAGGTACAAGAAGCTGCAGCGTCAGCTGGAGTTCCTTGAAGTCCAGGAGGAGTACATTAAGGATGAACAGCGGAACCTGAAGAAGGAGTACCTCCATGCCCAGGAAGAGGTCAAACGTATCCAGAGTGTTCCACTTGTCATAGGTAGGAGACTTTTTGTCTGGCCTGGGCCATTTTTTGGAGATCAACTTGTTCATTTGAGCTCTCATTTTGGATGATTTTGGAACTGTAGGTGGGATACTTCAATTAGAAATCAGAATAAAGGGTATGGGTAGCACTGAGGAATAGAAGTGAGGTAGCAGAAACACTACATCAACTTTTAATTTTATCACAATTTCAACAGAGCTTTGAACTTATTTGATGGCTGATTGACATGTTGTAAAATTTTATAAATAGCAGGACTATATCGTGTACTGGGCATGTAATCCAGTAAATGCAAAGTAACTGCCTGGGTAAAAAGAGCATTTATGTGAGAGTTGCAGAACTCGAGCTGTAATCCCTAAAAATGTCAGTTTGGAAGGGGGGGGGAAACCAAAATCTGCATTGTGCTGTTTATATTGGCAAAGTTTAAATCATGATAGTTCACCTTTAAAGGTGACATTTTCCACTGTTACATGTATCTTTATTTCCCCTCCCTAGGTCAGTTCCTGGAGGCCGTTGACCAGAACACAGGGATTGTGGGATCCACCACGGGATCCAACTACTATGTGCGTATCCTGAGTACGATCGACCGCGAGCTGCTGAAGCCCAGTTCGTCTGTAGCTCTCCACAAGCACAGTAATGCCCTGGTGGATGTCCTGCCCCCTGAGGCAGACTCCAGTATCACCATGCTGTCTGCTGAGGAGAAACCTGATGTAGCCTACGCAGGTGAGGAACACAACATGTACCAGGATAGCCAGGGCTTTTCTTTTCAGTTTTTTTTCTGTTCTGACTGAATTTGAGTAATTTGGCAACTCAGTCACACTAGACAGGCCACTATAAAAACAAAGTACTGTATACATGTTTCAAGAGCTGCTCTACCATAAATGTACATCCCTAATTCTTAGAAATTTACATCACATCTTCTATAACAATTTAAAAGCCTTGGTGTCACAAAATGAGACAGTGTATGTTTCTGTAATGTTACAGGGGTAGAAATTGTTCATGTTCGTTCGATGCATATGCAATGTTTCACTCCTTTGCTAACTTAACATCTAGCAAGAAACTGCTCAAATTGAAATTGAAAATGAGTATCATGCAATTGAATTTTTTAACTGGAACATGTGTGCGACTCTTCCTGTCCCCAGACATTGGTGGGATGGACATGCAGAAACAGGAGATCCGTGAGGCTGTGGAGCTGCCGCTTACACACTTCGACCTGTACCAGCAGATCGGCATCGACCCACCGCGGGGGGTCCTGATGTATGGGCCGCCTGGCTGTGGGAAAACTATGCTGGCCAAGGCTGTGGCTCATCACACCACGGCGTCTTTTATTAGGTGAGTTGCATGAGCACAACTCAGATTTTTATTTTGTTTTTAAGAATAGCCTGTTTTTTCATAGAAACTGATCATCAAACCATGATATCAGATGTTGTAATGTGAAATTGTACTACATGTCTAAAACAGGCCTGTCAGTTAACATGTTCGGTTGTTCTGTTTCAGGGTTGTTGGTTCTGAATTTGTACAAAAGTACCTCGGAGAAGGCCCAAGAATGGTACGAGATGTCTTTCGGTTAGCCAAGGAGAACGCACCTGCCATCATCTTTATTGATGAGATTGATGCCATAGCAACCAAAAGATTTGATGCACAGACAGGAGGTATGATTGGTTATTAGTTGTGCTTTAGTCAGTAGAAAAGATATAGAGCAGAGCAGTTGGCCATAATTTGAATTAAAGTTAGAACACAAGCATTGTATTTTGTTCTGAAGTAGTAGAGGAACACAGCCCATTGAAATTTTTCTTGATTCATGTACCTGTAGTTCAAGCTTGTCATGTTACTCTCTTGGCAGCTGATCGTGAGGTCCAACGAATCCTGCTAGAGCTGCTGAACCAAATGGATGGATTCGACCAGACAGTCAATGTCAAAGTCATCATGGCGACCAACCGAGCCGACACGCTGGACCCTGCTCTTCTGCGGCCGGGTCGCCTGGACAGGAAGATCGAGTTTCCCATGCCAGACAGGAGACAGAAACGTCTCATCTTCCAGGTGAGGCCGATGGTGTTATGAGACAGATATCTGTTTGGCTTTGGAATTTGCCTAGCAAGTGCAATTTCCATGTGCAGTGGATGATTTGAAATAAAAGACTTTGTAATTTTCAGTCAGTTTGTTGAGGCCGCTGGTGTTATAAGACTGATATATGTTTTACTTGAAATTTGCCAACCAAAAATTGTCCTCTGGACAAGTGAAAATCCATGTGCTATGGATGATTTGAAAGAAAAGACCTTATGATTCGCAGTCAGTTTGTTGGACCATTCAACCTTTGTTTTGGTTGAGAAAACATACTAATTTGTGTTGTTTCTTCAGACCATCACCAGTAAGATGAACATGTCTGAGGAAGTGGACCTGGAGGACTATGTGGCCAGACCTGACAGGATCAGTGGGGCTGACATTAACTCCATCGTGCAGGAAGCAGGTGAACTGCAGCTGTTGTGCTCTCCTCTGTTGCAATCTCATAATACAGCTTTCCCAAATTATGGCGAAGATAGGAATAAGGCCATTTTCAGATTGGGTACTACCCAGTAGGAATAATGTGACAGAAGTTGTAATTCAAAAAATTCAGTGCAATTAAGGAAATGTATTTACAACCACATACAACAGAAGTGAAAAGTCCACAAATTATTGATTAGGTTGGAGAAAGTCCATAACAACCATGTCTAAGTATGGTCGTATTTCCCCAGGAATGCTGGCAGTTCGAGAGAACCGCTACATTGTGCTGGCCAAGGACTTTGAGAAGGCGTACAAGACTGCTATCAAGAAGGACGAGACAGAGCATGAGTTCTACAAGTAGTTCGTGGCACAGACCCCTCCCACCAATGGACTCCTTGTGTTGCCCTTTCAGACCAGATGTTTACCCCCTCCCCCACTATACTCTCTCACCTGTTTCCTTAGGGGATATGTTCTAAGATTGTCAAGTAGAAAATTAGAAAAAATTTTACACCAAAGAAACCAATACTGGTACAAATAGCCACTGAACATGAGGTTTGTCCACTTTGTCCTTCTGTTTGTATGAGTCCCTTGCACTTAAAGGAAATACTGCAGAATCTGTACAAATTTCAGATGAGAAATTAGACTTTGATACATTCTCGAAACATCACAAGGAGGGGGCTGATTCTGTCAGCTATGAGGTCTTATACTAGAGAGAAATAGTGCAACAAGTCATAGCTTAATGGACACAATGTACTTTATATTGAATAAATGCATAAGATGACCGACAGTGTCTATTCTTGAATTATACACGTGTTAGATTTGATACATTATGTTAATTATCAAGTTTGGATTTAAAAATTTTTTTATAGAAAAGGGGCTTTGCTAGGTCAAATGTATTTTACAGTTTAACACCAACGCTAAGTGTCTTCCTGCACAAATAGGTTTGCACATTTCATCTTTTGAATTTGAGGAAAAGAGCCAATATAGGGCCAATGTGTTGAACGGTTTAACTATTCTTACTGACTTCCAGGAGGTAGGTGGAAAACATAGATTGTACAGAAATAACAGTGAAACTGCCCTAACTGCAGACATGTTAACTACTATCATCTCCATAATCTCCTTATTTTATATTCAAGTTGGGTGCAAACAGGGCCACCAGCTTAAATTGGTTCAGCAGGTGGGTGCAGGACTGAGTCTATTATGAACACAGACTGTTTAAATGCTTCCCATTTACCTATCCCAATATTTTAAACATTGACTGCTGTAGCTTAAAAGCAGTGCTATCCTGGGCATAGACTTCCGCCCCTTTTTGAGGGTATCTGATTTCACCGGAGGGAGAAAAAGGGGTCCACAGTGGTTTTAAATTTGGCGTACATACTACGTATGGTTTTACTGTAACATGGGAATATTCACTGCGATTTTAAGTTCAGGTTAAGAGGATCACCATATGAAAAACGTGAACATAAAACCATTGCAAGCGTTTCCCCTTTTACAGTAATACATGTACTAAAAGCCTGTGGCTCTCCCTGTGATCATTACGCTTGTCCTGGCATGATCCCACCAAGGACAAGTCATCACCCTCCTGGGGTTATTTCACTTTCTCTGTTTTTCAATCTATAAAAAGGAGAAAATAACTCATAACTTCCTGTTTTGACAACCGCTTCCTCTCTTGCGGAGACCGTAAATTTCCATTAAAACACAAAACACACCATCGCATGCTTCCATTGTTTATTACATTGTTATGTCCGAAGTCTATTCCCTACAAGCTGTTGAAGTGAGCAGCCGTGTGAGGGTTGTGTTTGTGGTTAACATCTGCACTCTCATTGCATCAGGCCATTTGAAATTATGAGATGTGCTCATCAGTGAATCTAACGGATTAAACCCTCAGAAATTAATGAGACAGTCATATTTCCCATGACTACAAATCAAAATAAATAAGGTGCTGGTATTTAATAGAACCTTTCAAAATATAGCTCAAAATTGTTACGTGTTGACGTCACAACTTCAATAAATAAGGCAAGTATAAACAATAACGACGTCACAAAAACAGGCAATAGAAGAATCTGACAAGTCGCCAAGTCTTCGTCGTCCTACAAATAAATTAACATCAACAAAACACGTCTTTGGACACAGTGTGTCCGTCAGTAACTGCAGACATGGCCACGCTCTGGAGTAATCCCATCATGGTGCAACGGTCGGTACACGAATGTTCAAGTTCGGTTTGGGTTTCTGTCCTCTACGACTGTCCCGGCTGCAGCTCTGCCAGGGAGTCGCTCATGAGTGTGTAGAGGATCATCCCGCTGGCCTCCGCCACCAGCCGCCGGATCATCCGCTCCACCTCCGTCTCCTCCTGCCGGGCGGCTTCCCTCTCCCGGTCCCCCGATAACAACACCTCAACCATCCGCTTCGTCCTCCCGTGTTGCTTCGCTTCGTCTTCCTTCCGGTCTTCAGCCGAGTGGGTCCTGTCCTCCTCGTCTTCTGACGTCAACCTAGTGAAATTTAAAAATGAAATATCTTTAGGAAAATAATACCAGGTGTTGTAAGATACTGAGGCAGTCTCAGATGTTCAAATAGCAAAAACATTACAAAACTCCTTAGAAATATATCATTGGATTAGAGAATTATTTCCGACTCTGATGGCTCCTTTCATATAATAAATGTGTGATCCAGGATGACACTGGAAAAACTAAGAAAATGTAAGACCTGCAGCTGTGAAACAAAGCTGCCCTAAGCTGTGAACAGTGCTGAGATCCAACATCAACAATGTCTGACTACAACTACAGCAGGGTAACTGACCTGTCAAACATGCCGACAACTTCAGCAGTCTCTTCATCTTCATTCGGCAGGGTGTGGTGTTTGCGCCGGTGGGCCGATGTTCTCTTGGCTTGCAGGAAGTTGTCCAGGGCAGCCAGGAGGTTGACTCCTCCCCGGTTCTCCCCCTCGATACCGTCGGAGTCCGGACTGGTGGCCTGCAGGAGTCTCTGCAGCGCGCCGGTGTCCGCCCGGGCCAGGGACTGGAGCAGGTCGGCCACGAGTTTGGAGTAGAGCCGCTCGGGGATGGCCGTTTGCAGCATCTCCAGTTGGGACACGAACCCGTTCCACGTCTGGAGCCTGCAGCAGAGAGAAAGGGTCAAGATTACTAAGTTAGGCTTACCCTCAGAAAAAATTTAAAATGTAGAAATAAAAACACTGGTGACATATATGTGTGGTATTAATGCTGATGAAGAATGTACATATGAAGCTTTAGATCCAGGTTTCATTTTATTTTATTAATGGCAACAGTAAGTGTGCCATGTACAATTGTCGAGCAATAAAGTTCATTCATTCATTCATTCATTAAATCCAACTGACGTCATGACCCAAGTTGTTTCCTATTCTATAATCTACCTGTTGTTCCCCGGTCGTGTATGGTGTGGAGGACTTTAACCTAAACTGTTAATCATTATTGTGCTTTCTTCGAACAATAAACAGATGTATTTCAATAGTGATCAGCCGGTATAATGTATCATACACCAGTATCTACTTCACAAGCGGGCGCCGGCCGGCGCGGGCAGCGACTGGTTACTAGTTCTTCACTTCAAACGCCTAACATTACCTACTGCAGGTGCGGATACGGGCTCCCGGTTCTTATCATGTCTTTCAGCACGTACATTGCCGCGGGGACACTGTTGGCGCTTTGTGTAAGTTGTGGAGTCAAGACTATCACTTAAGTAGAGTTCATACTTCAGAGAGTTGGTGGTTCTTCACATCTTGGACCAGTGATGTGCCAGCCAGGGCGCACTGTACGTGTTCAGAGATCCGGGTAAGCACATTGGCTACCAGCCGTTTTGTCAAACGTTGATTTTCTTTTGATGAAAGCCGTGTCATTCTTGAATGTATGAATAAATGAATGAGTAATTGCGAAAAGAATGATGAGCAAAAAATGACATATTTCTCTGCCCCTGTACAGGGGCGAGTTGAGAAACGATTGAATTTCGTAATTTCATGACGTCACCAGTCGATTTCAACTTGCCAAACAACGAAACACCGTATCATTACGTCACCGTTCCAGCTGGGATATTGCAACATCCTTGAAAAGTGTTACGTCACTTGTGTTTATGCAACATATCTATGGGATCCCCCCGGTACACTACTGTCAGCAAATTTCTACAGCAACTGTATTTGATTGCATCACATCTCACGTTATATATCCGGGACAAAAACAACTCAAGAAAGCAGACTGCAGCAGGCGTGTTTCATAACAAAAGCATCATGAAAGTTTCCGTGGAACTAACTAGAAGCCTGGGTAGACTATGCGCCAGTTTGAATTGACAAGCGCTAGTGTCATACAAATTCAAATACTTCAGTCACAGACGTACTAGAATTAACCAATTGCCGAAAGTTCTTTAGAGCGGTCAAACTGTAATCGATGAGGTAGGAAAACGTTATAAAGTAAAGTATGAGTGTTACTACTAGACATGAACGAGAGAGCCCCAATGACGTCAAAGTTTAGTATTAATAGCTATTGCGAAAATGTCAAGAGCAGACCGGTTCGGACGGCACCAGGCCGTGACTTGTTTATTTTCCGGTGTTTGGTGTTGCTGCTCTTGAGATGACGGATTATTTCGATGAAGAGTTCTCAGTGGTGCCTGGATTGTTTCAACGAGCTGATGACGAGGCAGGGCCAAAGGCGCGGGAAACTGCCCACGTGCAGCCGCCTTTCTTTCACTTCTCCCGTGTGTGTTCTTGATGAGTAGTCACCAAGGATGCGGTTTCGTGAAGTGGTCTAGACTTTTGTAAAAAAATCTGCCGAAGATCACAGACGTCATTAAAATATCCGGGACACGCCGCGCCGCACATGATGTAACCGTGAACAGTTTTTACATTACCAAACGACTTTTATAACGGGTTGTGTAAAACGACGAAAGAGCTGATCCACATTTACCAGAACGTTGTTTCTAACGAAGGTCGCTCAGTGCGTTAAGCTAGGAAAGGTTTAGCAAAGTGCCGTGCCCGCTATCACCACAGTACCAGAGCACGTGCACCTGGCCATAGCGCGACAAGTGGCGTTCAGCCGTCCATGGTGTTAACCTTTCATCGCTTTTATTGCGATCACTTTTATACAGTCTTGTTGTTTCATCTTTTATACGTATGTTTATTCAAAGCCTGACTATGAATTTTCGGACTACTTTCTTGACACGTGTTTTCCGCTCTTTTTTTGCACACTTTGCCGTCTTCAATCGTCCCGGACATGGTCAGTCAAACGACAACTGGTCTTTGCTCAAAGCTGACCCCATGCTAGGTTAGCGTCGTGCCGCATATACAAACGCAGCGCTTTTGTAAAGTCGCGTTGTTACAAGTTGTGTATTGATGTTCTTGTACCGTGACGCACTCAGCAAACAAGAGGCAAGCTTTTTCTGACGGGGGAACATGGAGTCGTGTTCTTAGAAATGCGTCTTTCGGGAAATTGCGCACATGCTGAATTCAAAGAAAGACAGAAGAAGGAAAAGAAAGCACTGCTCCGTTCTGTTCAAATCCAGGCCAGTCACTTTACCACACATGAATACGTTTGTAAAGGAGTGCTTTGTGTCCTTCTTGAACAGCTTGGCCCGACTTGACACGATTCCGGCCGTCGTGCAGACAGAAAAATGCCTGGTCTAATTTACCCTGATGAATATGATTTGTTGCATCCGTGTGCAAAAGAGCACTGCGCAAAAGAGCACTGCTGTCGGAATTGTGATTCCCAGCATGATTTTCATACGTGTTCTTCAATGCATTGCCACATCGTAGATCACAGTAGAATGATTTACGCAAAACTCGGCATTTACAACAGATATATGGCAAGTACCCAATGACTCTGTACCGACTTTCTGATCACAAGAAATGACTGGAAGTGCGTCTTACCTGGACATGGCGTTGCCGACACCAGTGTTCACCGGTTTAGTAAGTACAACAGTAGTGAGGCTGGCAAGGACTGCTACACACAGCACACAACTCGTCATGGTCTGCATTTTGTCTTGTTTCAGTTTGCTAAAAAAAAGTAAGAGAGACAAAGTTGGACATCGGTGATGACAGGTCCTAACGTTAATGGTCAGTGCTCAGCAGAATACGGTAGAGATCCTTGATACTATATACATGGAAAAGCGCATTTACGCATACAAAACAGGTCTAATACTCCAACTTAACTTTAACCAAGTAATAGACTAAGTTCAATCTAGAACTTAGTAGAAATAATTTCCTATTCTAGACACTTCCAACAGCCGGGACACTTACCGATAAATCACTGTTCTCTTGGTCTCGTTCCTCTGATCTGAACTTGTCCGACGTGAGGCCGTTATTTATATGCTGGGTCTGTTGACAAAAGTGATAACTGTTGCTACACAAAATCAACTCTTAATTGTGTGAGGCTAAAAGGGGATCCAATGAATTTACCGGAAATATCTGAATGGGGCGGAGTCGTGTTTAATCTTTCCGTAATCCATCATCAAACTAGCCAGCCCGTCGTCATGGTTACCGTAACGTCAACGGAAGAAAACATCGGACCACGTCAATGACCGACAATCGATATAAGTTGGGGCACAATGAGTCAGAAATAACAGTGGTGCCGATTGCGTCACGTGGAGCTAAAGTTGGGTGATCTGTGCAGGGTGTGTTTTCATTGGCACTGTCAGTCGTGATGGATGTATCCCTGGACTCACCATCAACACGAACTCAACAACGGTTTATTTGTGTGGACTGGGACTAGCAAACTTTCCTACCTGCAGAGTCGGTATTTTTGTCATGCAAGTACGAGTTCTCCAGGGTAAATCGCGGCTCCAAAATGTGGTTCCCGGCCCTCCCTAAGTGGTATGCCATAAATTCGGATGTCGAGACTTATTGTATAGTTTATGATGAAATAAACCTTTTTCTGATAAGTAAGCATTGGCTCATAACACTTTTAACAACATTTAATTAACACTTTTACACCTCTAGATCTGATTGACGAAACATAACGAAGGCGCTTCCTCAAATTCTACGTCATATTGCCACGTGCACGTGTTTCTTTTACTTCCGTCATAACACTACGTCACAAAATTCTCCGAATTCTTGGAAAGCTTACTAATACAGTGTGTCTGGGAGATATTTTTTTAATATTTTCACCCCCATTCTGCTACAAAAACAATTTTGCATTATCGCACTTAATGACATCATACAACCGGGACATCTGTTGGAGAGGTAGCCGGAACAAGCGTCATGACGTGGGTTACCCGGTTTAGACCATGCACACGTTGGAATGGTATAAGAATACTGACGGTTAAAACCACTTCCTCCTAGGTATCGAACTGAATCCATGATGATCACACGCAATCGCTGTCAGACCACGCACCCGTTGGAATGGTATGAAAACACTGACAGTAAATATCCTCTTAGATATCTGACGGAGTGCATGATGACCATACACAATCAATGTCAGCTATCCATGTTGGACATTCATTGACTAACAATTCTTCGTATAAAAGACCTAAAAAGTGCAATGTTGGCAATGTATCGTATCGTGTCGCACATATGTACAACTGATAAGCTAGATAAAGATGTAGATATACATGTCCTTGCGTATTAAAGTAGACTTATTAAAGCTTACGGGATAACTCCATATACATGTAATCATAATGCACAACACCCGACGTTGACCATTATCTATGTCTCCCAGCAGAACTGACAGGTGTCGTGCATTTGTCTGCAACGTTTCAATAGAAATATTGAGTCAACAGTAAGGTCCGATAACTTCCTGTTTTGAAAGCAGGACATCGCCGAAGTGTCCGAGAAATACCCGACGTCAGCAAGGAAAACAGGACGGAAAAAAACAAAGAAAATTTGTTGTTGCAAGAACTCTATTCTTAGTCAATATAGTCCATCCGGTGGATTAACCCAGAATATGTCGTTGGAAGAGTTGTAGGAAGGTTTCTAAGAATGTTGGTCCACTTTGCAGGGCTCTGTTAGTCTCCTTTGTATAATATTCCGTATGTCTCTAATATTCTTGTGTATCATCGATAATAGATATCAGTATTTTATTAGATTATTACTTTCCTACTCTTCCAATCATTCGGTGACGGAGTCAGTCAGTACAATATTATAAGGAAAAAAAAGTTCTCACTTGAACAAGCACAAACCAAAACATTTATGTGCGTATATGGTCCGTGATGGGATTTTTTGCCAATGGCTACAATTAAATGACGTTTTCTGTGTCATTTATTTTGAGCTGGCTTCTCCTCTTTCTCGTGTTCTCTAAGAGTGAGAAAGCTACCATTTTCTTTATGTCGCCAACCCACATATGTGTGGGTTGACGGCATAAAGAAAACGGGATAAGATAGAAAGCCCGACAAAAACGCCTTAAAACACGTCAAAAACCAGCCGGACCCACTCCTCTGCTTGGAGAGTATAAGAAAGCCACGCCCCGGAGTCTGACTCACCTACACATGACAGACAAATCGCCCCTCCCCCTGCCCCCCGCCTCGGCGCTGAAGAACTCTCAGCAGCCTGAAAGATTTGTTATTCGGCCACTTGAGTGTTGTCGTGAAGTGTTGACCAGACGCAGATGTTTCAACCTTAACGTTTCCGCGGCATCCTTTGCGACAGGATATCAGTAACGACATGTAAAAACTAGTTTATCGGGTTACAGTGCATTAAAAGCTCTTGACTGTGGCGTTTTGTTGACAAACGTTTTGCGCACACTTTGAAATTACCTATTAAAATATGGCGAAATCATATATTCCGTCTGCTTGTGTATTACATCCGCGCGCTTTGAAGTTAGAACAGAGAGTGTACATACGTTAAATCAAGGGTCCCAAAAGCATAATGAAACTGGGGAACATCACTGCGAGGCTATGTAGAATGACATAGTAACTAGTGGTTGCAAACAAGACACTATCCGAACCTACACGAGAATGTTAACGTGTTATGCCAACGGTCACATTTCCAAAATGGGACCCGACCGGGCTGTGGCGTGAACTAAAATCAAACAATTCATATCAAGAATATACACAAATGGTGCTCATGATTAGTTTTTGAAGCTTTTTTGTGTTTTGTTGTCTTTTATATCATATTTGTCGTTCCCCCTAACAGCCCGGCCGGGCTCCGGCCGCGGGTTGGGAATTTTGACTTGAGCATTAGCTATTAGGCGGGTCATTTTCCACCTAGAATGTCAAGGTCTGCCGTTCATAGACATGTTGCAATATCCTCACCTTGTTGCGGGGTTTTGGGGTGGGGACAATCGCCTTTTGTAACAACTCTAACTTGGTAAATGTATCCCTGGGCTGCTATGTTTGTTATCGGTAGTGAGGGGTTTAAAATGTTGTGGAAAGAAAAGCGGGAAACGGCCCGGCCTTCATTCCCGAGACCCTTGGATAATGGGCCCTTGTGCGGCACGCCTAGGCACGCGTGCACGTTGTTTCATGGCGCCCTTCAGCTCTATACTTGTCTTACAACCTTTTGTCGGTACAAGTCGGCTGTCAGGTGGAATCAGATGGATTAACGTCTGCCTGGTGCTTGAGCTGACGTTTTGACTTATTACCTTACAACAAACACGTTCAGTACGATAAGCTCCTTAGTCAGATCTTTGCTTCATTACCGAGCAACTTAAGAACAAAAGTAACTGTCACAAGCGACCCTCTGGCCTTTCCTTTTCTCTTTGCGGATGTAAGATCTTCAAGGCGTGTGCTGGTCACCTGTTGATCTACGAAGGGGCTTCTGTATATAAGGAGGATCAGGAAAATCTTGTACGGTCCATTCTAAAATAACACAAGCTGGTAAACTATTTCTTGACAGACAAGCACGTGCTCAGATACATGTACGAAAAGACCATAAGTACAGATGAGTTCACTCTGAATCTTTCGGGCGGATGACGTAATGACAGTTGACTGCCATGTCGTTTCTGCTATGTCACTCTTACTTACCGCTAACCAGTGAAACTAGTTAGCCAGGGGTGTTTAGCCACCTAGGGTGTCATTTGCTGGAGGGAAATGATCCCCTTACCACGGGCTCTCCTCTATGAATTTAAACAAATAAGAAACTAATCAGCCAGGGGTGTCTAGCCACCATAGGGTGTCATTTGCCGCGGGCTAACTCTCCTGGTCAATTATACACCATAGCTTTGCCATATTTTTCTACTTTCTGTTATGATAACCCCTTCGGAAGGCCTGATGGAGGCTACGTGTCGTTGATGACGTCAGATGATACAAGACGCTACAAGGTACTTTTCTGGAAATTTTATTTTTTGAAATAGCCAGCATATTTGGCCAACATTTGAATTCCTCAAGAACGCTTTATCATAGCAGTGTGTGCTCCAGGCACGCTACTTCTGCTCAGTTACATAAATTCACCTGCATATTCATGTCACTGATGAACATTATAAAGTATAGGGAGCGAAATGGCAGTGTTAGGAGACATTTCTTTTCCCATGGAGGCTGAACATATTTGGAGAAATATCTTCCATGTTCGTGTCCGCCACCCAGGCGCCTCCGGACCTCTTCGAGCCGATTCGGAACCACTCGTGCAGCAGCCCGAAGCCTGCCGAACTCCCTTCGCTGGTCTGGACGACACCGGTCGGCTTCCACGGCTGCCACCGATTTTCATGTATGAAGGGCCGCCGCGGAGTCGTGGCGGGCTTCCTGGGGCCGTATGGATCTGATGTTTGCTGTAGACCTGTAAGACACGGAAGGAAAACTGTACTCGCGTGGGTTGGCTAGACAAAAAAAAACATGACAAAGTAGAAAGCCCGACAAAAACGCCTAAAGACACGTCAAAAACCTGCCGGACCCACTCCTCTGCTTGGAGAGTAGGAAAACTGTACATGAAGTGGTGGGTAGGAGAGAAGGGAAAAAACACCCGACAAGTACTTAAGAGTTGCAATTGTATCACAAAGTATCCTCACTGTAACTTCTCTGACCAATATGTGACCACCCTCCAAACCCTCGTCTTTTCCACAATCCGGTTAATCCACACTGCACGAAATGGCCTCGGATCCTGACGTATCCTGACAGGAGAACTCGGAGATCCGGAACCTCCGATCCGTAAGAATCAAGACGGATGCGGAGGCCATATTGTACTGAAACAACTCAAATTTACCTGAATTAACTTGCATGTGCAAGTGGTATACCACATCAGTGTACCACTTTCATATGTAGTTTAATGTAGGTAAATTTGAGTTGTTTTAGTACAATACGGCCCCCGTATCCGTCTGAATTCTAACGGATCGGAGGTTCCGGATTGACATCCTCAATTGCAAACGGAAACATGAGGGTTAGTTTGAATAAATCAAAGGACTCTACGACGCTACAGAGTCGACAAGACGTGGCCACCTCCTGAGAAGACCGTCTACTGAAGTATTGCCTGAGATCAGGTGCGGCGACAACTCATAATGGTCTCCGTCGACAGCTCACACGCACGCGGTGGTGGTGGAGAGAAATTCTTGTTTCCTAACATTAAGTTGGAAATCTTTCATCTAGTGATATCTGATATATTATAATGACGTTCAAAAACATACTTATTCTTAAGTAGCGGCGGTGTGTGTCGCAAGAAAGATGTTCTTAAAAAGGATTTCCGGGTTAGCGTACAATTGAGGGATTGGAACACTGCCGCAAGGCTTGGATTCGAACTTATGACTGTGTGGCTCAGAAAGTGCCATTGATTTAACATGGAAAAATCTGTTCAAGACTCGTTGAGGAAACGGCATAAGAACATCGGTATTGAAAACGGTAGATGTACAGCTTGGTGGGATGGGATTGACATAGGCGCCAACAAATACGCATTCCTATGGCGACCATGCAAGTCTTTTTATAAGATATAGTAGTCCTCTCGATCAGTTTCTACTATCTTTCAATCCGAGAGTCTCAGAGAGGTCTGGTAGAGGCCAGGTACAGTGTTGAGCAGCCGGCCAGATTCGTTACTGGGGCTACGCGGTCACAAGAAACGATTTGTAATGCCCGAAGTGCTTACAAATATCTTTTTATTTTCTCAAAACAACACGAAATTGGAATGCGATAAAAAGGGGATGGCTGATGCAGGTTACGAAGAGTTTAGGTTTTGCCTTGCGCAATATACCATATCACCGTGTGGGTTGGGACTCTAGCTTGGAGGGCGTTCTCTGGTTGGTGCCTTGCCGCTCAACAAGTCCAAAGCTTACCGTAGATTCTAAACAGCGGTGACATGTATCCATCTACAACTTTTACCAACTTCGTATCACATCTACATTGATACACTCAAAATAGAAAATGTGCGACAGAACAGTGATATGGACGTTTACAAGCCGCAAAATCCTGTGTTTTTTTGTTGTTGTAATTTTGACACACAGTGGTCGAAAGGAAACAGAGGACATGAGGGAATAACCCACCTGGAAAACTAGGAAGTCTGTCGGCAAACCGTGACTCGGAGGCCACGGCAGCAAGTATGACGAGCAGAACCACCATCGTCTTCCCGTGGATGTGCGGCGACATGTTCGTTCGGCTGGAGCCTGCAGTGTTGGGACGTCACACAAGATGCCTGTCTCCCTATATCTGCAAAAACAAGCCGTCAATTTCACTAACTGCCGAAGATAAGAGCAGGAGCATCCGCTGACGAGATCAAAAAGTTCACTTCCAACTAATCTTAGCACATCGTTAAGAACAAACTTCCGTCA
Organism: Branchiostoma lanceolatum; assembly: GCF_035083965.1. Taxonomy (NCBI): domain Eukaryota; kingdom Metazoa; phylum Chordata; class Leptocardii; order Amphioxiformes; family Branchiostomatidae; genus Branchiostoma; species Branchiostoma lanceolatum. The sequence continues at coordinate 11,635,009 of NC_089724.1, forward strand.
ATTGGTTACTTTGCGCCAACTACTTCATTTGACTGCAATTGCCGCTCTGTAATGCTAGCTTTATCAGTTGCCACCATGCGTGCCCACCTGACATTAGCACTATCTGGATTTAGATTTCCTAAATATGTTATTCGACATGTTTTTGACAGAATGTTATGGTACCGATTGTCTTATCTGTGATTTTTGCGACATGGTTCGTGATAAGATAATATGTGATCTTGCTGTATCTCGTGGTTTCCATAGCAGGCCCTCTGGGCCTTTTAAGCGGACCGAATGGTTACGGGCTGGCTGCAAAAACGACCCAGTACAAAAAGAAGTCATCAGCAAAAGCGTATTATAAGCCAAGAAAAAAAAGGCCCGGAGAGCCTGCTATTGAGGCTACGAAAATGAACTGTTAAGCTCGTGCATACAGAAATGGGCGCGAAATAAGACCTTTCCTGTATAGCAGGTCCAAAGTTAGCCCTTACTGATAGTTAGCGGTAGGTTGGGCAACCCTGGCTGCATGTACACGTATGCCAGCTGAACCCATAGATAAATAGCTGATCCATCGCTTAGCATTGATAAATGTCGGTAGAATCTTCTTCAGTCCTCAGTGCACACATCAGCGCTATTGCTACAATAGAGTTGTTAGAAGAAAACACCAGGAAAATCGTTTCTGGTCCTTTCAACTTTCGTTTACATTAAGCAGTTATCAACAATGGCCTTGCTAATGATGGCAATAAACATTAAGGTCGTTTAAACTTACCTAAAGCTTAAGCTTAAGCTCCTCCACTTCTGGACACTTTGCTGTGCTTGTCTGGACGTCAAGCTCTCAGTTTTCGTGTCGGTTAGAATATCCCCACTTGCCTCATAACATCTCAGCTAAGGCAACAGACCCGCTCTTAAAGTTTTGCTGAGAGCTTTGATCGCAGCAGTGTCGGCGTACATAAGCATTAGAGGTTCTGCAACATACAGTTCTGTGACGCGCAAACCTTAAGTACAACACGCAGGGTCTGAAGATCTTAAGATAGGAAACGCTTTAAGACGTCAATCTTTCAAATAAACATAAAGCTTCACTTGGATGTCGAATATCAAACTAAGAATTGTCACGTTAGTTCATCGCGAGTAAGTGAAAGAAACCCCAGTAGTCTTTCATTGATGTTTTCCAAATGGTTGCGCTACTTCATGCCGCACTTTTAAATTTCTTTGTACTGCTTTAGAATGGGCTTCTCAGCACCACTGTCTAGTCATACTTCAGACGACTTCTGCAGAGACTTAGACCTACAACTTGCCACCAATATCTGCATTATCTCTCTGAATTCTTGAGTATGTGTCGCAATATTGCTCTTGCAAAGGAAATGGCCACATTCGTCGTAGGCCGTCGTGCAATTTTGTTGTAGAATTTTCAAGCAGGCTGTGACAGAACCATCTGCTGACAGGGCTCTAAGAGAGCATTTTTTGTAACAAGACAACTGAATTTTGTATGAAATACGCATGGCTATAGCAAGAATGCCTTCAGTTTGTGATCGTGGGGCATAGTTGGTTCTCAAATAATCCCACAGTATGAATCAGTGTGTGTTCTAGTGTTCGTAAAAAGGTGACTACACACGCCCTTCTCTGCATCATTCGCTCTTGTGAATAATGCAACTCCTGTACATACATATGGTACACCCCTTTCTTGACTCGCACCCACTTGCTTTCCGTTTCCGTTTAACCTTTAGATTTAACGCTCACTTTGTAAAATTTGTATTTATAACCTTTTTTCATGCAATCATCCTGTTATTGTAGATTCTGGTAGCCCGTCGTTTCCGAATATGCCACGTCATCACTCTAAACCATCAAAAGTTCCATTCTGCGCCGACCAATACCTCTGCTCCGGAGTGGTAATCGTCTACAGTATTCGTAGGGTGATGTTGGCGAGATAAGCGTATTTCTGTCGAACAGACAGGCTGAGATTACCGGTGACACAGCCGTGATGAGCGTGACGCCAGCGACCAGAATGAGTTGGGTGCTGTCAAAGGCCGGAGACAAGAGTGCCCTGGAATGTCATTATGCAGAGTAATACGGACTGTCATGACTTGTGTGTAAAAGTACAAACGCATGTGATTTAGCGGTATAAAAGGTAGTACCTGATGGAGGTTGAGATGCTACATGTCGTCTGCGTGCAATATCATTTTTCTACCAGGATCGCAGGGAAACGTCGCGAGTAATTACCCATTAGGTGTTGCTGGTTAGTGCATGGGCGACATATAGGCAATCACGCTCTTGTTAGAAGTAAAGAAGTGAAGACATGGTTTCAAATACGCCTGTTACACAACTTACAGTACTCCCTTGTCAGACTTCGCAGAAAATTGAGTTGCTTCGAAGGACGTTTCCTGTCCTAACTCTTCTTCCTGATAAGCCTCTACGATGTCTCCCGGTGTCAGTCCTTTTGATTAGGAGCCTTCTAACTTTTAGTAAGCTGTGCACATAGAATCCCGAGTATAACCCTCCATTAACATTAATCCGCCGGGTTATATAAATCCACCTCTTTGAAAAACAAGGTTTGAGAGATCTCTAGTGCAGCACCCCACCGACCACCCCACCACCCCAGGTATGCACAGTTTATACATACAGGAGTGCATTATGCTGGTTGGAGATCCGTTTTGACTCATCTTTTCAGGTTGGTGGAATTATGTACCCTGGTGGATGTTACATTGGGCCTCAAGGAAATAATGCGTTTTCCCCCGGACCCCTCGCATTATTTACGATGTGGTGTTCAGTAAACATACCCCATTTACAACGCGTAAAATAAAAAGCGAACAGATGTATAAACTGAGTCGAAGCCATTCATCAACATACAGATGGCAATGGAAACTGGGTTGGCTTTGAAATCCGAAAGAGCCCATTATCTGTCCGTGCTTAAAGTAGCCACTCGATAGGCCTGCGCACTTACTTGTGTACCGGTTACTGTTTGTGAAGGTGGTTTATATAATATATCCAGAGATTTAAGATAAGCCCAAAGGACGTCACACTTTCTTCCGTTGCCGTGGTCCTAGAAGGTTGAAAGGGACTAGATAAAGTCAAACAGTATTAGGAGTTCTTTCCGGTGCCGTCTTCAGCCGGTGAACTGTGTAATGCTTAGCTACAGCACAGGAAATTACCGGGTTAAAGCACATTTTGATCTTCTTTGATCCCATAACATACATGGTATTTCATAGGATCAGAAAGGGGTCAGGTTTTTTTATAGCGATGGTCAGTCTTAAGCCCCTGTTATTCATTCAGGACTTTCCCCCGTCCACTACTCAACTAAGGTTGGAGGTGGGTTGAGAGCAGTCTGACCCGTTTTAGGTCACACTTATCTTTTGGGTCTGTCTGTTTGGGTTTTTTTTTGGGGGGGGGGGGGTATCAGAGGCAGGATACACAAAGACATGGACATAGTGATGCTACATTCCATACATATTACAGCGCCACAGAAAAGCTACATAAAATTAAACAAATACAAGCTTAAGCAAATTTCTTGATAAACGCAAGATAAACAAAATGTGACTGTTTGTTTCTTTGTTTGTTTCTTTGTTTGGTATATCCGGTAAACCGCCTTTAAGCGCGACATTTTTTTTGCACAGTACGTACAATTTGAGTAAGATCGGACTGTAAGGTTTGATCCACTCACAGCGTGACGCGATGGATCCATACCCTTTTCGAGTGTGGTGGGCTCTTTAACATGCTCTAGGTGTTGCTCTTCTTAAAGGGGGGGGGGCAATTCCAGAGGAAAGTGATCTGGTTCTGCAGATAAGATTTTCTCTGAAGGCATGGAGGGACTCTACTCAGTTACTGGATTATAAATGGTTCATGAAGATGTTCATCTGTGATGAAATCTGACAAATTTGGTTGATTTTATATTCATAAAGATGTAGCCTTTTATAAAGCAACACCCGCTTCTGGGGTTCCCCTTTAAACACGGGGCTTTTCGCCCCATCCGGGAGAAACTTCCTACCTGTCCTCATGTTCACCTGCGTCGCGTGAGGAAGTAGGTGATAATCGACTTTCTCAATTGCAAGGGTACCACACTGGGGCCGGCTCGGGATTCGAACCCAGAACCCGTACATTCTGAGTCAACAACCCTAAGCACAAGATCACCTTGCCACCATTTCACAACCAGTCATGACTTACTCCAAACGAGCTCCCAATGCTTTTTAACCTACTCTCAACCAACGTCTAGCCACAGACTGCCGACTCCCTCCTGATTCATAACATGTACAGATTACCAATTCTGTCACGTATTCAAGATGGGCATAGCCAGTGATTTCATTTTATGATCAAAAGAATCCATACTTACCGAAAGATCGAATTGGGAGTCAAATTTAACCACGCCTCAACCATTGCTGACTCACTCCCAACCAGTCACCAACAACCCTTTCCCAACCCATTCCAGACCTTCCGTCCACTCCCGAATATTTGTAACATTTCTAAACATTCGGCTGTTATAGCCGACCAGTAGCCAGCCTCGTAGTCCAACTGCCATCCACAGCCGACCCTGCTCCCAACCTTCTCCCAACCACGGTTTTGGGAAGGTTGGGAGTAGTCGGGAGGACATGTCGTCTATGTATGACACGGGCTTCAGACACTGTTGGAACAATCATTGCGCCGCTTGTTTTCAAGTCAGGTGGACCCTCAGTTAACTCTAGCAGCTACAGGGGTTATCTCATAAGATCGGCCGTAGGCATTAGCCTCCTCAGCAGGCTTACGGGCTGGGCCTTTGAAGGCTTATGGTGTACTTTTTCTGATTGCACGTTTCTATCAGTTCTGCTTGTCTGCTTCAACCTTGAACCCGTAAGCTGGCCCCGGGCCAAGAAATCGGGTAAAATCAAAACTTGTATACAATCCGAAAACAGCACATACTGAATGAATAAAAGAAAGCCCGTCCATGAGCCTGCTGTGGAGCGAGGCTAACAGGGATCTAGTACTTAGTTGCTGTCAGTCAGAGACACTGTGTGAACTATCAACGAATCGGGTACTTAAACAGAAAGACCATCTTCTAACGGAACATCGATTACCGCCCACCTGCACGTAAGCAGATGCTAAATGTGAGATTAAAACGTAAAAGGGCGATTTGACTGGATTTGGTACCTCCCTTGCAACCAGGAATAGTTCAAATGAAGAAAAAGCACCAAATCCTGCACAAATCAAATAGTCCATAAACGGACGCCTACGCCAAACCGACTTTGATCACATATATACGTTAGCATGTGGATCTGGGCCTTTCCCACACTAAAATTAGTACATGTTGATGGGCGCGTAAAGGTAGGATCAGGCTAATCTCCAGGTAGGAGTTTGAATCGGAGCCCATGGTTTTTGATCGCTTTGTACGTCTTTCAAGTAATGCTATTTTTTCATTTACTTGACTCTATGGCTTGATACGCAAGGTTAAAGAAAACACCAGTTAAAAAGGCTTGTTGAAGACGCGCTAAAACAATTCACACTTACACGTCGACTTGTAGATTAAAGGTCTGATCCTCGATGATATGTTGAACTATTTACAGCATAACTAAAAGGCGCGGGCTTTACTTGCGTTAAATAAATACCGGAGGACTTTCTATGTTGTTCATTGATGATGAAACACTGACGTTGATTGAAGCTACATCCGAGAAATGTATCTTTAAAGGCATCACAGCGGCGATGAAGATAAAAAGCAATGCGCCTGAAGACTGATTACGACTGCCATTCAAACTGTTCCTGTTATACTGGCATGATTGGGAGTCTGCTCACCGCAGGAGTTGGGTGCCTGTGGCGGAACTCTCCACGGGAATCTTGTGCGGCAGAAACAGGCAATCTTACTGCGATGTAACATACATCCTTATATGACCTAATCAGCAGGAAAACACTTCGAGTTATCCATGCAGCCAATTATGCATGTAGGGTAGAATTTGCGAAACTAAATTTTTCAAAAACATCTTAAGGCAAGATAACAATCCGCAATTATGACATTTGAAAGATTTGATGAGTTTCTTTATGTAAAAGCCAGCCTGCATACATGTTGTTAGCTGTCAAACTGTGTGACGGATGTTGAACCTGCCTGCTAGGATACATCGTCCTTCACGTTTTGAAGTGGAGTTTTCTGATGCTTTCTCTTGGGTTAGTTTTTCAATCATTTTTCACCTATCATAGACCCAATTTATGATTCAATACCTTCAGGATCACTAGTGGAGCGTGCACCGGGTGATCCACATCTGCTACACAAATTGGTGCATGTAACACGACTAATATAGATTTCTCAACATCATTATTATTATTATTATCAACGTACTGTTTGGAATAAATTATAGTGTGTCGTATAAGAACTACCGTTTTTGTGAGACATTCAAGTCGACACAGAATGTCCAATGCTAGAGGATAGTGAATGTGCAACTTTGTTTGTGAAAACACCGAGTCATGTCTCCTAGTAACCTTTGCGTGCGATCATTCATCTACCGAACCGTTTTCCACGACACAAAGCCAGGGTTGATCATGAGAAGATGCACAAATTGCCTTCAAGAGATATTACTTACTGTGCATGTTTCTTGGTTGATCTGATTGTACATGTCTCGCACAAAAATCAGAGCAAGAGCGCCGTGTAATCATGATGACGTCAGCGCGTTGCCACCTTACCACCTCAGACGGTTGGGCTAATTAGACTGGAATGAGGTGGAGTAACAAATCAGCTAGACTTGTTGACCTTCGTGTCAGCAGCCAAACGAGTTCAACACACATTCTTTAGGTACCTTTAATATGTAAGCCCCAGCTTTGAATTGTATTTGCATGATGTTTAAAGTTTGTATCAGCCAATGAAAGGGTATGTCACCCTAGCCTCCATAGCAGGCTCTACCGGGCCTTGGGGGGGGGGGGGGTGCTTTTATTGGCTTATAATACACTTCTTGCAGCCAGCCCGTAACCATCAGCCAGACCGTTTGGCCAAATGGTCACAGTTTGGCTGATGGTTACGGGCTGGCTGCAAAAAGTGTATTATAAGCCAAAAAAGGCCCGGTAGAGCCTGCTATGGAGGCTAATGTCAACCCCACCGACGGTGCGTAAGCACGTCGACTGGTGATGATGATGATAATGATGATGATGATGATGATGACGAATGTAAGCTGTCTTACAGATAAGGAAACGAAGTACCCAAACCCACACGCTGTTTACTTTTTTTCCGTGTGCGAAGAACTTAACGGTACAGTAGGTGTGAAACCAAAGTCAGGTTCGCCAGATTTTCGGTCTAACCCATGGCTTTCTTCAAGACAACTGACACTTAATCTGGACACGTGACCTTGCTTTCACATGACGCAATTAATCCGTCAAAAGTGGACAAAATTTGTGAATGGGTTTGTGTTGACCGATAGTCGACTAGTCTGAGCCATTTCAATGACATTTTTAGGATTTTTTTTTCAGTTTTCTCCAGGAGGAACCTGGCACGTGAAGCTACAATACAAGACACAGTTGGAGGCTGAGGATCCGCTTGGCTGACAGTTGTAAACAGTACATATATCTAGCCTGGTATCCAAACCTATTAGAGCTGCAGATTATTTCTCGTCCTCTCCTATTAGTATTATATCTGCCGATCTCTTTCGTCGGGACTCGGCAGTTGTAATAGGTATGGATGCTACATGTGCCAGGCTAGTACCTATCCGCACTATCCTACTTTGGAACTTCAGTAAAGAAATAAGTGTGTAATCTTGACGCCATTCACTATGTCTTTTTATTCAACTCTAAAACTAATTGCATGGTCCTTTTCACAAACTGATTTCAATACCACTTTGGGCCGGTTATGTAACAAAGATATTTGTGACCAGTTTTGGGTACCAGCCCCTCCAACATTTGACATGGTACGGATAATATGGTACAAATCTCAGGGTGATCTTTAAGATTTTTCTACTGTAAAAATACGTCGGTTGATCCCGGACCAAATTGATCTGATACAGCGGATTTCGTCTCAGTAACCATTGAGTTGAGCACGCTGCTTGAACATGTCCGTTTTGCATTACTGATATCATTTCCGCAACTTTGATTCAGACAGTCAGTCAGTCAAAAGACTCTCATCCACAAAATCGTAGAAAACAGTTACATGGTCTTGTGTCACGGATACATGGATGTGTCTATGTGTCACGGTCACGGACACATAGATCTGCCGAAGCGCGACCAGGCGTTGGGGTTGTACTGGACCCGGTCAGGGTCGCCGGCGTCCACCACCTCCTCCTCGGTCTCGGTGAACGGGTCGCGCCGCTGCACGCCGTTTGTTGGTACGGTCACCTCCCAGAAAAGGTCATCGCTGTTCAGTCCACCTCTCCGGTCCGGCCAGGCACGTTTGACACCCACTCTGCTTCGTATTCTCCTGCCTGAATAAAACACAACAACAAAAGCTCTGGTGACTATCATTTTTACGGAACAAACTATTTATACAAGTAGCTTTTAACACGCACCATAGGAGCAACTGTGGACAAAAGTCCAATTACCGTAATGGCTGGTCATCGACGTGCAACTTTTTAGAACAAAGTTTTTTTTTAAACATTCGTAGTCTAAAGTTATAGTTAAGTACAAAGCTAACAGTATGACTGGGCCAAATATCCCGCAATCACGACACAGCGCCATGATCGTCCATCAATCTGTAATAATGTTGATACGATCAAGTCTACGTCAGGAAAGACTAAGTGATGTTTAGCTTGAAGCGACAATACCCTCATAATAAGATATCAACTTCTCATTAGACTTAGTGATAGGACTACAATGCGGAAACGGGGAGTTTAAGATCCCATGATGGAGAAAACTGGGCTTTATCTTAATCCAAGCTGGATTTTCCACTAAAGTTCAATTCTCCATTCATAACTGACAGCACAAAATGGTTTTCCAAATGTATGTATGCAACAAACACAGTACTCGCCTATACTACAAATTACTCGACGGTCCGAAGATTCAGACAGTGATCAAAATACAAGCACAGCATGAATAAGATTATCCAATGTTAATGACACATAAGAATTTACAAATATATAATGATAAGTGTGCATAGTTGGAGTATGTTGGTGCATGTTACACATGAACACTCAACGCGACCACAGCTCACGCCACCGCTATCTACAGGGACGATTGTCCCAAACCATCGCCCAGGTAACACAAATGCGACAGGCAATGGACGGGTGGCGAGGTGGCCGGGTGGTCTTGTGGTTAAGGTTGTTGAAGTATACGCTAAAGGTTCTGGGTTCGAATCCTTGACAGGGCCGAATATTGGGCCCTTGGAAAAGGCACATAATGCCTATTCATTCAATCGGCTCAGGTAAAAATGAGTACCTAGTTTCGGCTGGGGACGTCTTCTCGGATGGGCGGTAAAGCAAAAGGTCCCTGGTTTCCCACTACACGAAAAGAGTAGGGGTCCATCCCGTTGTGAGTGGATCAAACCTTACAGTCCTGTCTTACGCAGCTTGTGCTTACTGTACAGAATTGGTGTCCCAGGAAGACTTCGTAATCTGTACTCTTGTCCATCGTGCTAAACTCCCAACAGGTTTCAGAAGCTCCGAAGTCCATCGTAGGTACATCATTTTTGTGAACTGCAAAACTGTTTTCATCAAATGAAAATGTTTATATTGGTTTGGTCTGGGAATAAGTAACTTAGAAGTCATTTTGTATAGTCATTAACCATTTGTAAGTGAGATAACGGGCATGTACCTCCACAGCCTTGCCTGTGCTGTGCCTCTCGTCCTCCTCCAAGTGCCAGACTGTCTACTGTGCTGGGTAGGATGGCGTGCAGCAAGACCAGGAGCGACGCCAGGAGCAAAGCAGTAGTCCTCATCGTTCTGCCGGTGGAAAGTGGCGGTACTTTTTCAAACAAGTAAGACAAAAATGTGCACTAGACGACAACAACTGTAGGATTGAGTCCTGATACGTCATTTTCCTGGTCATCATATCACCTTAGTTCCACGCGTTGAGACGTCGAGAACAGGCTTTTACCGCAAAACGAGATGTCAGTTGTTATTTTGTTTCTTTTGATGCAAGGAAAGCCAACAAGTTAACGCGATAGATTTTCCTCAAGTTTATGTCCCAAGATGGCATGTGTACGTCATTCAACATGCAAGGTCAAACAAATCAGAGATACAATTCTGAGAATCAGCTTCAAATATTACCAGGAATTCTATGTACATATTCATTTCGAATATTAGCAAGAATCTTACGTATGCACTTCAAGTTAACAGAACAGCGGGACTTTGTGTCGTAAAAAGAGGCCAAAATGCGATGTTGGCAAACTCACCCTGTTTCCTCCAGACTGGCAAGGCGACGAAAAGATGCCGACGAAAAGATAGAGTTAGGAATATTAGTCCGCCCGCTGGACTGTCAGCTTTTATAGATGTAGACACGACTTGTCCCGATTATTATATCCCTTAATACCATGTGGGACTGTCTTAACGAACGCTGCTCACTAAAGACCCCCCGCCGGGACACTGCGTCATTCCTTAAGAACACCAGATCAGTTGCCATCCCGATACATCCCTAACTACCAGAAACTTCCAACCTCTCAGAAACTTGCAATGTTGCGCTGTTTCCACAGTCGCCACTTTTTCCGTTTGACGATTCGAAGGACTCTAATCAGTATCATTCCCAAAACACGACTGCTGAATACCTCCAGTAGCGCAATAAGATCCCCGCAGACTCTTTCATAACCACAGATAGATTTTAACGAGTCGAACGAAGTTAGGCGCTGACGTAAGAGAGACAGTTATGCACAGGGGTCACTGTGGGATTCATGTATGGCGTGATGCGAGCTTTGATGGGACAAAATCTACTCGACGAAACCAGCATCAAACATCACTTAATGTTATCTCGACTGTCTGTTTGAGTTATCTTATCATCAATGTGTGAAAACCGACCAGCATGTAGTTGGCAGGGACCCGTCTTTTTTAGCTTTCGTCCGCGCATTGTAGCCATGGCCGGCTTCGTACTGCCATCGCAATGAACATCAACCTCGTCCGTCGTTCCACCTGTGCCACATAATCTTCGCCATCAACTGTAAAAGTCAAATTTAATTCCCTCCAAAGTAAACTTTGATTCCCTATCCCTCCAAGTCACTGTTGATTCACTCTTATATCGTTTAAATGCCTACCGTTCGTCTGTGAGTGGTTTGGATATTGTCGGTACTTTTACCATATTTAGTAAGAGTTTTAGATTTCTCAGACGTACCGCGTCGTTTGTGATTAACAGGCTACCCACGGACGCGTGGTTTCTCCAGAAGACTGTGGTGGTTTATTTCTCAATACCGAGAATTGGACAAAATAATTTACGACCATCCAAAAGCTATAAACTTCTCTTGCCAATTTGTACAGAAATACATCTTAAATGCATTTTTCAGCGGTCTCGACTAGATGGATGGTATCTTCGAGCAAATGGTATTTATTTGCATATGAAATAGTAAATAACGTGTAACGTTAACCACCGCCTACACATTCAAAACGAAGACTTCTTTATATGTCGGGTGTCTTTAGCACTGCTGTTTGGAAATCCTGGTTCTTATACCAGTAATCTATGATCAAAACAGTTTTCTGTCATTCATCCATTAGCGAAATGCCAAGGCTACTACCTGCAATACCCGGAAAGTCCCTCATGTAACTCTTTAATCCACTTCAGTGCTTCAATGAGTTAGATAGATTTGCTACCTATCCTTCATCCTTAAGCCTGTAATTTCCACGCTCATCCATGTGCTATAACGTTAATAGTTATCTTGCTTTTAACCTACTATTTGATTCTAAATAATTCTCAACTAAACTCAAACAATCTTCAGTCTACCCTTGACGTTGCAGTAGTTGGAGATTGGTACCGTCGGTCGGACTGTAACAGACTGAACTGAAGAGTTAATCTTTCCTTGTCTTGTGCTTCTCATATGTTCCACTTTCGTATCATTAATGAAGAGGATATTGTAAGAGTGATGACGTTGGCGTTAATCCAGTGTCTCAGCAATCAACATGCAGACTGCACCGGAGGACGTAAGCGTTCACTCAAGCCAAGTACCAGATAATTTCACATGGCAATAACGGCCGACGTCCGTTCGTATCGGACGATCGGACGTCATTTCAGTCATGTAACTCATTGATGTAAGCTTTAAGGTGATTAGATTTTGGGACCGATGACGCAGCAGTTTGAACTGTCCTGGAGTGCTCGGCATTTGATCATGCCAGTGGGGGGTCGGTTGGAAGAAATCTGATTCTACAGCTATATATCTAGGGATCACGGACAAACGTTCCAAATTATGGAGCTAGGTATCCAGTCAACAAGATTATTCTTTCGGGGCATTTGATTGTGGATTGCTTGAAGAGTAAACTACGACAGGGGCGTTAGGGCTGGATTGTCATGATTCTACAGCCTAGGTTGATGGTGGTATGATGTCGGGCTCGACTCTGATTTACAGTACTAGTAGTGTTACGTGCTGGTGATACATCATGATTTCTCAGTGCCTAATAAACTCCGTTGTTGATTTGGAATGCTGATAAACGATAAATGACAGACATAGCTTTCTGATTAATTCGATCCACCACACTTTTATACTAGCTGAGGCCGAGGTAAAATATGTTGTTTTCCCGGTTTCCCCAACGACCCTAGCAAAACCTGGCTGCATACCCTTGCCTTTTTTGGGTCGATCGCTGGTAAGGAACATAGACTTTTCGATCTGGCATCTGAGTGATAAAAAAAGAATTCGAAAAAGTCTTGCCAATCTGTTTTTGCAAACGTCTTGTATTTCACACTCTGATTAAAGGAGTCCTAAACTCCAGATGGTGGGGTTATATTTCAAAAGATGATAATTTCAGAGAGTAGAAATGAATGCTTTTTACAGTATACGATAAACTACCCACTGGTCCCGTACGCATCAAAAAACATTCAGTATTCTACTAAATTCCCAGGGTGACCCTCTATTTTCTAGTTAATTAAACTAAACAACCTCAGTCTATGGCTTGCTACAATGTGCCTGACAAGGCCTGACAAAAGTTAGGTTACAAAAAGAATCTCAGGGGCGATAAGAAAAACTCGTCTTGTTTTGTGTTCTTTTATATCTTATTAACAGCTGTCCTTCTTATTGTGCTTATTGCCCCTCATATATGCCCAAAATATTCACGATGAAGGAAGTGTGTATACGTATAGGGAATACATGGGTAGGGTCTGCACGGATTTAGTGAGTGTCATATTGTTTTAAAAACACCTTGTGTAATTCACCACAAGCGGAATTCTGTAAAATTTGGCTGATTATGTATTCATTGATACATAATCTAGTGTGAAATAACACCCCCTTCTGGAGTTTAGGACTCCTTTAAGGATTTGATCAGTTGGTGTAAGAATGTGTAGTAGACATTGTACTTTGTTCCATTTATTGATATACAGTAGAATCCGCTTAACTGCACATGTCGTTTGTCAGCGTATTTGGTGCAGTTATCCGGCTGGTGCAATAATGCGAAGTTGCCCAGCTGGACCGGTAGTACACTATATCATACAGGAGGTAAAAAGTTTATAAACCTCGGTGTGCTGTATGAACTTGTTAGCACGCATTTAGCTGTTAGAACGATTTCGTTATACAGGTACAGTGCGGCAACACCGTAGATGCCACCTCTTGTTTTTGCCACGTTCATGTATTAAAAGACATCTCAGGACATCAGGAAAGACATCTCAGGACACAGTGAGTGAAACTAGTAAGCGCCAGAGAGGTCCGTCTCATGTTTGGACAGATTTGACTGTGTACACCATGGTAGTGAATTACTGTACAATATACTGTACTACGTATCCAGTGGGTAGATATGATGCCATAATGATGGTTAGATGACTTAGATCAGTGACAGACCATTCTCCTTATAGCAAATTTGATGCAGTTATCCGGCATTGGTGACAATGCGCCGTGCAGATATGCAGAGTGATTGGGAACCGGTTTGGGATTTTGGGATTCGGTACAATTAGATGGAGTGTGTGTTAATCCCGGTTGTGCAATTAAGTGGATTCTATTATACTTGTGATTGTATAAAGTATATCTGTATAATTACAATATGAAATTGGAAATGCCAGTGTCCTGATGTAGTTCTACAATGCATTAATGTTAAACTGCATTTGTTGTATCACTTCGGCCGAAACAAATGAGAATCCCCCCTACCTACCCAGATTGTTCAGAACCGTAATCGGAAACACATCATTAATTTTCACAGGCTTTAGTGTATTCCTCGTTATATCTCCCGTGGGCCCCGCGATTATGGTTCCATTTCCGAAGGGAAAATGCAGATACTCATGATCAGCAATGATTTTCGTTCTATGCATATTACGGAACATGGCCTTTTGTCAATACAGTTAATCAGCACATTGTACTTCTTTGTTCCATTTATTGATATACTGTGATTGTATAATATATATCTGTATAATTACAATACGAAGTTCAAAATGCTAGTGTGCTGATGCTAAATGCGTCGACTTTGTTAATATACATATTGGAGAAAGCGGAACCCATCGTTCCTATTCAGTACTAGAAAAACGTGATACTGTAAATGCATTTAAGTTCGCGTGGTTTTTATTTCGCGCTAAGGCGAAAATGGAGTGTTTTTATGTTTGCGGCAGCGCTATAGTCATATACTGCTACAGAATTGGACAAAAACATTCGCAGTGGTTTTAAGTTCGCGGTGAAGCGGTCGCCGCGAAAACCTCAAATATAAAACCACCGCGAACATGTCTGCATTTACAGTAAGTTATACATCTATACAATCCATCTTGTATTCTTATGCTCACTAGCTACCATGGAATTACCTACAGTACACCGCTTGCTATAAATCTGCCCATGGTTACATCATGGTAGTTACATGTACGGGTGACAGGACACAACATTCTGCTGTTCGTATTTCTCTCGCAATGTGGCGTAGCTACCCGTAAAGGATAAAACCTTTCCCTGTGTCATGAGCCTTTCATGGCCATCTATCCACGCTATATTGTGTGGGAGGACTTAACCTAACTAATTTTTAACTACGGGGGTTTAGCAAGTAGTTGACAAGGGAAATTTTCTGAGGAGGGACGGAGAAGAAATGAAAAGATAAGTCATATCATGAATAGAACATGAATTACACTCAACACGTATTGACGTAAAATGGAAGGAAATTACATCTAACGTTACGTAGTTTTGAAGGGCATTACCTCCAATACATTGTATGGACTGAGGAATGTTGGATTTTGCCTTCGTCAATTGACTAAGTCTTCGGTGCATGTGGATATTTATGGGTTGATTCTTGGCTTGACGCTTGTGACTGGTGAACGTTTAGATTATCGGAGGTGCAATGTCAACGAGCTTTAGTTTATAATATATTTCCAGTTCCCTAGTTTATTCAGCGTTCTGCGCTCTGTGATTTCCCACCCAGTCCGCGTCATGGAAGGTGGCGTCTGCTCTATTTTGTTGACTATTGCTACCTCAAGCCTAGGTTACACATAGCCGAACATGGCCTCCCGACTCTCCCCCGACCATGGTTGGAGTGATTCGGGAGTGATTCGGGAGCTAGCTCGGTTGGCGTTCGGCCGAGTCGGCTGGCGTTCGGCTGAGTCGGCTGGTGTTCGGCTGCGCCAGCCGAATGTTTTGAAAATTTCAAAACATTCGGCTCTGGACGTAGGGTCTGAAATGGGTCGGCTGGCGTTCGGCTGAGTCGGCTGGTGTTCGGCTGCGCCAGCCGAATGTTTTGAAAATTTCAAAACATTCGGCTCTGGACGTAGGGTCTGAAATGGGTCGGCTGGTGTTCGGCTGGTGTTCGGCGCGGTCGGCTAGTGCTCGGCTGGTATTCGGGATTGAGTCAGTAGTAAAATTAGAACCTTAACCACGCCAGAAACACTACTGACTTACTCTCAACTAGTTTCCAACCTACCCATAACTCACCCTAAGGCCGTAGACAAATCTCTGCTAACTAATTCTCAACCAAGTGACTACTATCGGAACGTGGGCGAATCACCCCCGACCTTCACACGACCAAAAACAAAGAAGAACACTAAAAGCAGTATTAAAGCTAGCCATGATCCGAATTCGATCTCTCGGTGATGTTAACAACATAATAGAATAATTATTTTAATTAAAACCGCAAATGACCCCTATTTTGAAAGTCGCTGAATATGTCCATTTAAATTCGTGAGAGGGTCTGCAATCGGTCGGGGTTTAGTCAGGAGATATTCGGCAGTCTGCGGCTAGAGGTCGGGATGGTTGGGAGTAAGCTAGAAAGCATTCGGGGCCCATTCGGGAGTAATTCGTGTACTGGTTAGGAGATGATCGGCGCATCTTCGGCGCATGTTCGGCGCCAAAGATAGGTGTGGCCCAAAAACTGGTCAGACTGCTCCCGAACTACCGCCGACCCGAGTCGGCTAGCATTCGGGAGCCATGTTCGCATTCGGCTATGTGTAACCTAGGCTTCAGGTGCCGTTACTCACTACTTTGTTGACTATTTCTACCTCAGGTGCCGTTACGAATACTCATCCTTACCTCGCCACACCTTTAATCATCTGCACCGTCTCTGACCGGCTTACCTCTCTGCCAATCTGCTAGCCTGCACCGCTTTACTGCTATATCTTTTTCAGTCGGCAAAGGAGATTACCTCAACGTATCCACCCCCTCCCCCTCTCTTGCTCATAACACCAGCTTTCCCAACGTGAACGTGCGTGTATGTTTGCTTCCATGGATCTGCAGGTTATTGACAAATGTTAGAATGTGACCAGCCATACAAGTACGGCGACCTTAAGCTTTGTCTTGATCTAGAACCCCTCTTATAGAAGTAATAAAGGATTGTGACAAGAGGTGAGTGCAGCTTGCGTTCCCTTCAACTTTATTCCTGGAATGTTTCGAAGTATACCTACTAGTACTAACTACAGATCAGCTGACAACATCAGGCCCGCAGTACAGCTCACTTCGATTTCTGATACTTCTTTACTACTTCAACGATCTGTGCCTCGTGACTACTGGCGACAAATCTAAAAGAGCGCAACGCTACTTCAAGATATTAGCAAAATCTAATATTCTGCTCTCAGCAATTTTTTCTGTGGCTATTGAAGCCTATTCTGCATACAGTAGTTTCTCTGCTCACAAGGCAATATCGAACACGATTCTGACTACATCATATCTGCGCGTTGGGTAACCGTTTGTGCCTGAAACCTGCGCTGATTAACCATACAGGGCCAGGAAGCCTTGCGGGTTGGGCATCAGTTTGCTCCAGGTTACCACGCGGGACCCCTTCCACTTGGAGGATCTCCTTCGTCCGTCGCTGGTGTCCCGGGACTCGTCTATCTTCACGGCGGCGGGGCCCTGGCGGAGCGGCAGGAACTGGAAGGGCTGGGCAGGGTGCAGGAAGTCCTCGACTGTGGTCCGTCTGCCGCCGCCGACTCGCGGAGAACGGGGCGACAGAGGCACGCTGGGTGTGTCCATGTTCGGTAACATGACTCCACCTGAAGAATCACACACATCGAAGGTCGTTAGATATTGATTTAAAGACAAGAATCTCGAGCATACTTTCACGTGGAAGTAACTTACAAATAGCCTGGGTGCCATCCGATTATTAATCGGATATCTACCGTCCGATAGTAATCCGGTCTCCATGACCCGTCCCTCCGTCCAGGGACGGGAATTTGCTTGTTGGGATCAAGGACAATATAATGTCCTTGTTGGGATGAACAAGAATTTCACTCCATCCGTCCAAATATCTGAACTTAAATGAAATCGATGAAAATGTTTTCGAAAGTTAAAAATGACAAACCTATCAACAAAAATCAACAACACCTGATCCCAAACCATGATTAAAGCTGAGACAGCCCTGTCCGCCAGTGATTCGGTAGTGATCCGGTAGTAATCAGATGGCACACAGCAAAAGATCATGTATTCATCTTTTTCAACGTTCGTAATATGAAATAGGTAAAAATTTCATATTTTACTTCGATGTGGACAGAGCCCTGCTATCAGATTAGAATATGCCGGTATCCATATCGTATTAACCACCCTGTGTTTTTTTCTCCCATAGCAGCACGCAGTATCTCATTGATAAACAGACAAACTACTTTCGCTGCAGGTGGCTTTTCGATTAGCGAAGAAGAATAGTGAGATGGTGTGGTACTAATCAGCGCACGGTCGCTATGACGTGGCTTCAAAAATTATCACGATAAAATTGGATCTTTCCCTTGTTTCCCTTAAATCAGTCTGTGCTTTGGAAAACGACACTCTCTTCGTTTCAAAATTCTATCCAGTTGCTTGAGTAACTATTTTTGGCGACACTCTCTTCTGTCTGTACCACACGGAGACTTACTTTCCACTCCTTCTTGGAGAGGAATTCCGTCGGCACCGACCCAGGCTGCCAGCAGCAGTAGAATCGTCAGTGTTCCGGGCATCATAAATGTCGTCCTGAGTACAAACAAATTAAAACATATCAAAGAAGGGATTTCTACATTCGATTAATGAGACAGACATTCACAGATGCTCAAACCCGCAGATTCCGGCCGTATCTAGCCAAAGGCCGATCGCGACTTGAACTGGACAGGTTTTTTAGAGTGAGGGGTCGTTTTGGCAAATGCATGTGGTTGGAGCGAAGTGAAGCTATATGACAGGGACGGGTATCATGCTTTGATAAAAATGGCAAAAGGGTGTCGACCTCTGGGTGTCGACCATAGTGAATAAAGAGCGTTAAGCTAAAACAGTAACTTAGTAAGTGCTGGAATCTTCTCTCCAAACAAATCGGGTCGGATGAAAGATTGTGTAGCAGACAGCGACTTATGCTTCGGTCCCAATTGGAACAAGACTGGCAATGATAAAAAGACATTGCCATGGCGACGGTGGTTGTTGATTTAATACTTACTGTACCCTGCTTAGGGCACTGATAGGTGGTGCTGTTCATACGGGATTTCTAACGAAAAGGGTTGATGGACAAATACATACACACACACAGTGACACACACACACACAGACAACAACAGTACAACTACATTCTACCATACACACCCCACCACCAAAACGAACATCCATTTCATCACAGCCTGACCATGACAATTAAAAACAGCCCACTGATTGGGTTCCCACCATACACAATGACTATAATTCTACTCTGATACTAGTGATAGGACTGCTGCTTACATGAACAACATGTTAGGCAAAGTCTACACAAATTCTAACATCATAGTCCACCTACCAACAGACACGGCACACACAATAAAACAACAGCCTTTGTAAACAATATGTTCCAATAATTAAGACCTCTAAAACGTGAATGGCCAGGACTTTCCTCGGGGATGTTAGTTAATAGGACTTTCTATGGAATGTCAGGATGGAATTTGAGTCCCACTGAAATACCAGGAACACCAGTCCTAAAGGAATGCCAGTAATTTGTCCTAATGAAATTCTGAAGTGATGTTTTATACAGCAGTTTGTTTTTTTAGCACTTTTTTTACCGTAACTGGATTAAGGAAAAGTTGCTTCAACCAACGATGCAATCCTTTTTTAGAATACTTTTCTAACGTCCGTTTGCCGCATGAATTCCTAGCTATACAATAATATTGGTACGTTTGATTTATTTTGCTTGTCTACATATGTATGTATGGTGTCACCATGAAAGAGGCGGTGGTCCGGACATCCATGTTGACATGGATTGATCATCATGGCACGAGTCGCTCTATCACACATTGGGGGTTGGGGTTGTATATGAATTTGACGTAAGCCGTCGGCCTCATGTTTTGGGGAAAGCCTAGCTAAAGCCCACCACACTTGCCGATAGGTAAGGCGGACGGCGCCAGTGGACACTGGCTAAAAGCAAACATTCGGGAATTGGAAAGAAGAACTACAGCAACCCTTCCCCATAAGCACTGAAATCTTGCTACAGAAACAGCACGAAACATTACAGCTCGATATGACACCAGGCTAGCCTGAGTACCATCCTCCGTAGGTACGTTAGCAAGCGACAAGCATTGAGCCAGCGGTCACTACGGCCTGAGGATGGTACTCAGATCAGGCTAACACCAGGCACGAGAAGAAGTCCATCACTTTTTACACTCTGATAGCCAAATAACGTACATTGCGTGATTAGCATTCTAATGTCGTTATAGCATTGAGGTAATCAAATATTGTAAAGAAAGCTTTTAAAGTAAAAAGCAGTCCATTACATCCTCCTTAGAAAGTGGACATCCAAGAACAAACATGGACCAAACAGCCAAAGCCACAAAACTTACCTGGAGAGTCAAATCAAACGTCTTCTTCGTAGGTTGCCGACGTCTGTCCGTATCACTCCTCCAATCTGCACTGGTGCGTCGATAGCCCGAGACCTTTTATCTAGTCCCTCCTTTGACAACTCATGACGGGTCACGTGCTCTCTGAACGGAATTCAGTTTGACGTACACACTGCCGCCAACGTACCTGCAGCTTTTGTCTGAACAATGTGTTGTTACAGCACCGTGGAAGAGCTTCTCCTTGGTAGACCGGCTGACGTATTAGTACTGTATTATTTCTGGTATTCGATAATGATATTTTTTACGTTTAATCTGTAATATATCATTAGTAATCAATCTTTTGTTATATATTTGTTCCTTATGTTTATTTCATCATTTGTTATACCTTTGTTCGTTATGTATTATATCACAATTGTATAGTAACTAATATTTGTTAAGTTAATGGAGGAGAATTTCTTATAAGCCATGTGGGCTTCTTTTCTCCTCCGGCAAACTGGAGAAGCAAAGTGTGGGGTGGCAATGGTAACCTGGTGACGGAACAGGACATGCTGGATGACCATACATTGGCACAGGCGTTAATAGATACGCGGGGACTAAAAGTTTTTGATATGTTGCAACTTTTTGCTTCTGAATTCTATGAGATGTTCCCGAGTTCAGCGAGGTTTTCTAACGGTCATAACGCCCATGCAACAGACCTATAGAAGCAGTGGGGCGCCAATCAAGAATGGTGCCACTCTTTCTTTATGCCAGGGTCGCTGTAATTTCCGCGCGGACTATCTTCATTACCACCCCCCGTGTTCTTACCACGAGTTCCTCTCCCCACTCGGCGCCTCAGACGCACATGTACAGTCCTATGATGTCATAGGTCCGTCAGCTTCGCCCGGAATGAAGACGTGCGCCGACAGTCCGATCAGCGGAGCAGACCAAATTTGGTAGTGGTATCAGCACAAACAGGTTTAGCCTGCGATTCAGCCTCCTTGGCTCTCAACAAACAAGCAGGAGAATGAAACCTAAAGCAGACACACTCGAGAGAAGTAGAACTTTCCAAAAAAATCCAAATGACCATCATTTGTACCCGTACCTGTTTAATACCTCACAGCTCATAGGCCTTTCAAGTATGATTTATCATATTCTACATAAAACGACTTATCTTCCTGTCATCTGTACAAATATCCAGGTCAGGTAATTTTCTGATACGGTGTTTTCATCACCAAGGGTATTTGCGTATAGGACTACATGGAGAGTCCAGAGGTAGTTGAACAGGCTTCACTTGAAGTCAGACGGAACAGTAAGTTCAAAACAATTCAACATGCCATGAGGGTCTTCCTCACAGGTATGAATTCAATACCCAAACACGACATATAGCATGTGGTTACACAATAACAGCGTCTCCATATGGCGAGGAAGACCAACAAAACCTTGACGGACCCAAGATTGATGATGTACACGGCAACGGACTGTAACAAGTCAAAGATCCTCAATAATAGCGTCATGACAAGTTTACTCAAAATCGAATTAGCTAGAAATAAATTTCGAGTCAAAACTCACCGAACACCAAAAAATCTTTCCCACACATCAAACATAAAAAACATCATTTTCTGAAGTTTGACTAGAGCTCAGGTTCTTAGTTATACTTTTATACTAAATGTCATAAAACCTCGTATTTATAGCATCTCATATAGGTGAACAAAAGACGCAGTTGGTTGCGAAATAAATATAGGACTAATATCGTGATGTTACGCTGCTTTATTTTCTATTAGGGGCAATCCAAAGACACCTAATGCGTTATGGATCCCTTGCGTATTACAATGCATCAAAGGTAAATCAAAGTGAATCATTATTTTCTTAAAAATTAGTTTCAACTAATTCTGTCATTTTGAACTCTTCTATAGACGACAGGGCTACGATGGTTAGAGGCAAACAGAAATATTTACACTTGATAAAAAGTGTAAAACGAGCTGAAGTGTTACATCAGCTTCGATAGGGCTTTGTCAGTACCAGAGGAGAGTACACCATGTGTGGCCATGTATGGTTCTTCCTCCACAGCATGTCTCAGTGTTAGGGAGTCTATTAGAATTAAAGGAATTCAATCTGACGACGTGGAATTCATCGTTTTTAGTGATGAACTCCACGGCCGTGGAATTCATGGTTTTAGTGATGAATTCCACGGCCATTCCAAGACGGTTTAGTGATGAACTCAACAGCAATGCCGTCACTAATAGCGGCTATCCTGGTTAATGAATGAATGAAAGACCTTTATTGTACATTTATGCTTAAACAAGCTAAGTACAGGTCATGGAGATAAGCAAAGGACTACATACAGTGGTGATAATATAACGTAATATAATGTGATATCTTACTGTGTCTAATAGGACTAATCTATACTTGTCTACTATTTACAGGTTCGACTTCTTCTCGCTTCATAAGGCAATTGTAGATGTATGTAGATATGGAACTCGTAATACATGGTTTGTTCAGTTTCATTATAAATAGGAATTTTTCAGTGCTGTTTATATATTTAAAACTAGGGAACTTATCTTGTATATAAGTATAAGGATATTTCTCTCATCGTTGTATAATGTACATTCCACAACAAAATGACTTTCGTCCTCAATTCTATCTAAATTACAAAATTGACAAATTCTTTCTTGCAGAGGAATGTGGTTGTGCCTGCCCTGTTAATGTATTTGACATCAATATATTTCAAATTGCCATATTTGTCCATGGAATTGGCCATAATATCTCTTCCCTACGTACCTCAACAATACAAAGGTCTTTTGAATTTCAACTCAGATATCCACCACCACTATACTGTACGATGAATTCCACGGCGAATCGTCGCTATTAGTGACGGCATTGCCGTTGAGTTCATCATTAAATCTTCTCGGAATGGCCGTGGAGTTCATCACTAAATTGATGAATTCCACGGCGAATCGTCGCTATTAGTGTCGGCATTGCCGTTGAGTTCATCACTAAATCGTCTCTAAATGGCGGTGGAATTCATCTCTAAAACGATTAATTCCACGGCCGTGGAGTTCATCACCCTATTGATGAATTGCACGACCATGGAGTTCAACAATCCACGGTCTTCGGACATACCTGAATAACAATTTTACTGTAGATCTGAGTGGTCATGTACATGTATACATAAGCCTGACACATCTGTTTAACACATATGGCTGGTTGTCTAGATTTTCTTTGACGAATGTCCCCAGGGGGGGTGTAGGACCCACTTCCATTCCTTTGTACTGCTAACATTCCAAACATTCTTATTGTCTTAAAATTCCTATAGACAAATTCCTGTACAATTCCTAGAGTTCTTGCAAACTGTGCGTGGTACTGGATCTAACACGTGGAAAATCTAACCTTGGAAGCAGGCTCTTCTACGGGCGCGCTGTTTTCTGGTTGCTACTGTGTTTTGATGATTACAATTTGCATTAACTGCCATCGGCAACATCAGGGTTACTGAAACCACCAGAAAACGGTCAAAATTTATGAATTTGTCATCTTATCATTAGAGAAAAGGGCCGCAGTAAAGCCTGAATTGGGTGCTATAAAAATCGCACAACGGTGGATGAAATTTTGAACATCGTTCGGCCCTCGGTGATAGCTGATTTTAGCTGCAATTTACCTGCGATTTACCTGCGATCATCGTGCGATATGCTATCGTAGGTGCATCGTGCGATGTATGTGACCGGAGCCACCGCATATTTGAAATGTCTTCGGATGCAAAGAGACCCTTTGGAGACTGTGTCCCTGTCCTTGGTGCTGACTGTGTTTCCCTGTCCCTGATTGTGTTTCCCTGTCCCTGATTGTGTTTCCCTGACCCTGATTTGATTACAGCTGGTACTCTGGTAGTCACAGATGCCACACATTCTCAATTGTCCAGAGACTTTATTGTTTAACCACATAATACATATCATAAAACATATTTGAAAGGTCTTGGGATGTAAAGAGGCCCTTTGGAGGCTGTTTCCCTGTCTTAGGTGCTGACAGTGTTTCTCTGTCCTTGGTGCTGAGTGTTTTCCTGTCCTTTGTGCTGACTGTGTTTTTGTACTGGCTGAGTGTTTCCCTGTCCCTGGTGCTGACTGTGTTTCCCTGTCCCTGGTGCTGACTGTGTTTCCCTGTCCCTGGTGCTGACTATGTTTCCCTGTCCCTGGTGCTGACCTTGTTACCCTGCCCTGTGCTTCCCTGTGCATAATTCTGACCATGTTTCCCTGTCCCTAGTCTGACTGTGTTTCCCTGTCCCTGGTGCTGACTGTGTTTCCCTGTCCCTGGTGCTGACCTTGTTACCCTGCCCTGTGCTTCCCTGTGCATAATTCTGACCATGTTTCCCTGTCCCTGATTCTGACTGTGTTACCCAGCCCCCGACTGTGTTCCCCACTCCTGGTCTATTGCCACTTGCCCCTAACTAAAATCTAGACTACAGGTGGCATGCATCTTCACTAGCTTTGTGTTTCTGGGGAAGATATGGGGAATATGGCAGGAAAAATATGTGTGTTGGTAATGGCAACCATAGAATAGAAATACAAAGTACTGCCATCTTCTTATTGATACACAGTACATTTTTACAACATGCATAAAGTAATTCACAATGCCCCTAAGGCCAGTGACATTATCCAGACTTTTGACATCCGATGTCAAAGGTTGTGAATCTTGACAGAACTATGCCTGCATGACTGGACCATCCTGTTTAGCCTCCAACTTGACTCCACTGCTGGCAAATCCAGTTCCACCCTGCAAAAAAAAAGCACAGACAACTCACTCTTGGCATTTTATTGGATGTTGTCAATAATTCTCCACAGTGTATTGATAATCAACAAGATAAGGTTAAAACTCAGATTTAAATAGGTCTCGAACTAAACAAATTTTGACTGTAAATTGTGTGCATCTGTATGTTTTCAAAGTTGTATAATAAGTTGTAGTAAAACTCTTGTATAGCAAATCTCTGCAACTCAGCCCCTGTAGCTGCAAACAAGCTTTATTCCATGTTGTTATCTTGTGGAAATTAACCAGTCTACTACTACTACTACTTCTGCTAACTCAGGTTCCACTCTACAAGGGTACTCCTGATCAGACCAATAACTTTTCTTGGTTTTCGGACATTCTAAAGTAAAACATTAAGCAAGAGGCCTCAGCTTTGCTACTGTTCCTAATTCTAAAATAATTTTTCTGACTTTACTCAAGTTGCACTGTTGAGATAAAGTAAAAAGAGTACAGAACAGCCCATTACTTGTTGTGATTAAAAATACACCCAGGGAAGACTCCATGCCAGCAGGAGGCAGATGGAGTGGGGAGCCTGTGTTCCTCAGACAATGAACCATGTTCTGTCGCGGGGTACAGCTGCTAGATTCTCTCCCACTCATGCAAGGAACATGACAGTTGATGTGTAATGATTTCATACCCACCAACTGTGGGGCTAATTTGGCATCAGATAGTAATTTACATGGTACCAATACTCTATTAGAGACTCCGGCATGGAGTCAAACCGACAGGCAGAGATGTATATGCCTACTGTCAACAAGCCATTGTGGAAAGAAGCAGGCTGAATAAAGGGTTTCAGGAACCTGCTGTGCTTTATTTATTCACTCAGAATCTAATGAATAGATGACTAACTGATATGAGACCCTGAGGTATGATTAAAATAGTTTTACTATCTATCCAGGCATCAAAGGTTGTAGAAACTATCTGGGAATCTTTAGAATAAACGTTTTCATTTGCTAACTTGGTTGCAGAGTGACCATTCTATGTTCCACTTAAATTTTGGGAGAGCAGTTTTGATGTAATTGTTCACTGCAATGACTGGGACTTGGCTACCTACATAGTGGTTCTCAAATATCAATTGTTTGATAGACAGAACACATCACGTAAGTCAGGCATCCAATGACAATCTGACCTTCCTATGCTGTGCAAGTTTTCATCAATAAAGAAACAGTATTGGTCTGTTATAAGATCAAAGTAAAAGTCTTCTAGACTTCATACAAAGAGAGTAAAACTACATGTTGTTTTCATTTCTTCTAGACTTCATACAGGGGTACAGGGTAGTCAAATATCTTATTAAGACACATGGGTATTAATGGATGCACCTTACCCTTTGTATTGGAATAATGTCTCTGTCCTTCAGCTTGTCTCCAGACACCGGATCGGTCATGTCTTTCTTAATCAGTCTCTCCACTGAGTCCATAGTCACCACAGCACCGCTACAATGTGAAGTACATTGTAGTAGTCATAAACAAAAACAAAGAACTGTGCACCAGCTGGGCTTCAGTCTTTCAAGTTTTAGCACAGGCTGATGAACTAAACATGTACATGTCCTAAAGTCGCCCATGCTTCTATGATATGCTGACACTCATTTATTTAACATGGCTGTTTCTGTCCCCTTGATTATAAAAGCATAACAAAAACATACGCAATGTTCTTAATGTAATTTTGAATGTGTTGATTTTTATATCTGATCCGAGTTTACACTATCTCAAATTATGACAGACATGGGCATTAAGCAAATACATGTATGGGTATACAAAACTAAACTGATCATGACTATCTATGTTGTGTACAGTATATTCCTCACTTGCTGTTCACATACTGATTATACAATAAAGTCAACCATGAACTTACGATGGCCTCAGAACAGCACAAGGAACAGAATTCCCAAGAGCATCACCGGTAACAGCACAAACATAACGGACCTACAAAACAAGAGATGCAGAAAAGGGTTCAGATAGGATTTACATCTCTGATTCATATTTTGGTTTGAAAATCACTGACATCGATACATTTTGAGCAGTTCCACATTTTTCAGCAGTGAGTAAATAGCACAATTTTTAAACACAAGTGACAACACAGAACATGAGTGACAAGCAGGGCTGTTTCCAGATTTTTTCCTCGTGCCGCTCACTGTTTGGGAGGTAATGTTGTTAATTTTCCTCCATAAATCTGTCATTTTAAGTTAACTTGTACATTTTCATCAATTTTATGTCATGATTTTTTTACAATTGGAGTGAAACTTTTGTCCGTCCCAACAAGCAAATTTCTGTCCTAGGACAGAGGGACGGGTCCTGGAGACAGCCGTGGGGACAAGACAGAACTTTTTGGCCTTGATTGAATCTGGCCTCTCTCTCTAGGCAATCGAATAAAGGTGCTGCACTAACTTGTTAGGATCTCAGCACCATCTTGTTCAAATTTGGCTGATTTTGCTTCTAACCTATAGAACCACCTTGCCACAAAGTTTAAACGAAGCACTTTGTGAACCTAAAGGTACCTCTACTTCTCTGACTCGTTGGATAATCACTTTTGCAGCATCATCATCATTACAACATTTGGGTCCATGTTTTGATCTGGCAGTTTTAATATACCTTGATTGTTATCATGCTGTAAATTCATTTATTTGGGGGGATTTGATTTTGCAGCAGGAGGGGAAACAAGGTTTTCAGAGTGCCTTAAGTTTGTGGTTGAAACAACTCTGCAGTTCAGTTAGTAATACATTGGATTACAATATATTGGTCACAGTAGTAATACATTGGATTTATTAACAACATTTGCATCAACAATGTTTTGATCTAGCAGCTTTAATATACATGTACCTTAACATCATCATACTATAAATTCATGAATTTTCACGAGGATCTGATATTTCGATAGGAGGGAAACCATGGTTTTGCAGCATTCATGATTTCGTGGTGGAGAAGACAAAACCAACGCAAACATTTCCAAATCTACAATATTTGTCTTCCCCCATTATCTAAAAATCTGATGCCCACTCATAGAATATGAAATCTGCACTGTCACATCAATGATGATCTTATTGTGGAAGTTTGAAAGGCGCTGATGACAGGCTCCGCTGGGTGCCAAACTTGCGTCAGCACGTAGGCAGGCAGGGGAAATGAAGAGCACCAGAGGAGGAGGAGATGTGGCAACTTCCTGTCAATCACGTATATTCCAATCTAAAGATCCTTTTTTTTTTTAATCAATTCATTAGAGCCTGATGTTGCCATTGATTTACGAAGAAAGGCGGCTCAATTGTTATTGTAGCAGGATCTCTTCACCCTAGGCCAGAAACATCAATGCTCAAGACAAGCATGACTTCACTGACCCATTAGGAGAAGCAGGGGTTACGAAGGCTGCTCGGGAAAGTCCCTACCCCATTCAAAATAACATGCCATCGTCTTCAGAACCTTCCATCTGAACTGAACCTGTAAGAGTAGTTGGCTGCCATTGTCAGACGTTTGCACATCTAACATAAACTGAAAAACATTACAACTGCATCTTCACAGTAACATGTGTGCTGTAAGAGCATTTACGTTCGCAGTGACTTGATTTTGCGACAGGGGGAAAATGTAGACTACATAGTTTTTAATTTGCAGTTGAAATAATGTGGTATGTGGGCAGAAGACAGAACGAGCATTTTCTGTGATTTTAGGTTTGTGTTGAAGAAGTTACCTCAAAAACTGTGAATATTAAACCACTGAGAACATAAATGCATTTAGTTACAGTTTGTTAGCGCTCCCAACCATCCCATCAACAAGAAATATCTCCTCCATGGATACAACTTCCGATCAATTTGCTTCTAGGATCAAGAATTTTCTGTCGCCAAAAGGCAAAGTCTTAGTTAGTAGAAAAGTCATTTCAGAACAGCCTCTATGTACATTTGTAAGACATTTTGATAAGCGATAATGATGTTGTTAGTGAAGGGTCTCTGACAAGCCACAGGTTCTTTTTCATAACAGCAGGAGACAGTGGTTAATTGCATGATCATGTCACGCATCTGGGGTTTACAAAGTCAAGGGTGACGGACCTGTTTGACGATGAGGGATGTCTTGTTATCCCGGTCGTTGACAGGTTTGAAGACTACGGGGATCAGGTCCTTCATCTTCAGGGGTCTGCCGCTCATGGGACAGCGCACCTTCTCTTCCTGAGGTCAGACAAGAGCATATGTCTATATGATTTTCCAGTTCTATTCAGAATATAATTACATACTAGTACATGTAACTAAGGAAATGGATTGGTTAGGATAATGTCTTTTGATATTTTCTTAGCTGCTGGCGCAATATGTTTTTCAGGTTTTCAGTCCTAAATTTGCTGTCAACTATGATCTATCTCATACAGAACTTATTCTACAAGTACTAGTAGTTCAACTTGGTCTATTTCGTACAAAGAAACTAAAAAAAAGTCCATAAACAAACAGCATAAGAATTCAAGCAATCAAATTTATTACAGACACCCACAGATTAAAGACTCCATTTCTGCAAAAGGATGCAATATTAATATTGGGCTTTAATTCAAAACAATAAAGGAAAACTTTAAAGTTACATTATTTCTGATCCTTCTAAAATTCTCTCTCCTTGACTACAACTTTCTTATTCAAATTCATTTGTAGTTGCAGCGGAAATCATTAAAAAGACCTGAAAACATGTATTACACATCACCACTCACAGGTTTCTTCAGTTTGGTTTCCTCTGCCTTGGGTGTGAGGGAGGGAATCCAGAAGCTGGGGAGTTGCTTGTCCTTGGCTGCACCTCCTGTACTTGTACTTGTACTTGGTCCAGCTGCACTGGCCCCTGCAGTCTCTGTCGGGTCTGTTCAATGCATGGTTAATAAGATAGGCATGTGAAAATGTTGCAAACCTTTTAATTTAATCCTCATAAACCAGGAAATCTGATAGAAATGCATTTGCTGTAAATTTATCATTAGCACACAGGCCACTGAGCTGCCCAGCAACCAAGACCCCATTCACGCTTAAAATCTAACCAGTTCAATCATCAAATCACATCAACTAAATGGTGAACTAATTGGACACTTTTGAATCATTACACTATTCACATACACTGTCTAGTAGGCTTGTACTGTGTGGAGTATTGTTGTATGTGTGTTGACAAATGAAAGAGCGGGAAGGAGATTGCACAGGGTATTTTTGCTTTTCTCTTTTTTTTTATTTGGTTAGGCTGCACCAAGTAATTTTATGGATGACGTCCGTGGGCGCATTGATTTTGGTCTGTTCCCAGAAAAAAAAAAAAAATTCCGCTTCCTGTAACTATGACAAGAGAGTTACGACAGTGCGGCAAATCGTAAGATTAACGTAAAACGTGTCATGCAAAATGCACAAATAAGGAAGTGGCTACTGACAGGATGATCCTGTCAGCAGTAGAAAAAATTGCACTGCTGATAGGACGATCCTGTCAGCAGTGGAAATATCTGCACTACTGACAGGATCATCCTGTCAGTAGTGCAATTTTCCTACTGCTGACAGGATCATCCTGTCAGTAGTGCAATTTTTCTACTGCTGACAGGATCATCCTGTCAGGAGTGCAGATTTTTCCACTGCTGACAGGATTTTTCCTGTCAGCAGCGGAAATTTTTCTAAGTATGTGAGCATAAAAGTGAAAAAGGGCGGCAACGTTGTTGTTGATTGGTACGCTCTCGATGTCGGTCAGGGAGAGCTGACGTTCGCGCAACTGTACGAGAGACTTGTAGCGGTGAGCCAGTGAGTTTCGGCCGTACAATTTTAAGCAAGTCTTGTCAAGATCAGCTACAGTGCATTTCTTCTGCAATGACGAGAAGATCGGGGGAGGCATTGAAGTTTACTCCGGCCTACAGGTGGGGCAGGCAACCAAGCATTTTGGGTGTTTCATCCGCATGGGGTCGACAAGACAGCTGCCACAACTGAAGCTCCTAGGCCCTGAAGTCTGTTTTTGAGGTATGAAAAGTTCCATACTTTAGTCTGATTTGGATCAAGTACCATGTACGAAAAAATTATAATCTGGGAAGGGGGAGTGTAATTATAAGATGAATGCATTCATGTATTCTGCATGGATAATGATCATTTATTCGTTTCTGGTTATTCATACTTGTTGGGGAAATATGTGCTTTTTTTAATTTCTATCATTTTTGGTCCATATTTGGCTCTTGAATAATTGCTATTATCCATTAGGATTTCTAAAGCATAGGTAGAAATGTAGTAATGCATGCGAAGAGTTAATCAGCAACTAATGTTGCCTTTTTAATATACTATGTTTCTGCAGGCCTGCATAATCAATGGGATATGGAAAGAAACAGGACAGGACAACAACTGCTGTTCAACTTCAACTGATCTATTCAAATTATTGCTGTTTTCATGATGAATAAAAGAATCGTTAGTTGTTACACTGCGTTCTCTCATTCAATTTGTGTCCTAACATGTGTCGTCGACTATTATATTTCAAATCTAGGCATCTTGTTTTTTTCGGCCCTTCTTGTTTTTTTTCGTGCTCTCGCATTAGATTTAGGGTCTCCAAAGGACGTCATCCATAAAAATTACTTGGTGCAGCCTAACAAGGACATTATATAATGTCCTTGGTTCTAGTTAATTGAGCTGTATACACAAGGTGTTTCATTGCATATGAATACCCAGTGTAGTTGCTTCAGATGATGGTATAGCAAGCTCTTTTCTGTATTTGTTGTAGTTAGTCTATTGAGATGTATACACATCTAACGTAACATGACCAGTTAACGTCCGATTCATTAAAAACGTTATCTATCTTAAAACCGCGCGGACAGAGCCAAATGTTAAACCCATGGGCAGAAATATAAGCTATTCTAACAAGAAAAATGCATGGTCTGTAAGCTTTTCTCTGCCTGTTAAACGCCGTGCGTATGTATTTATACTGGCCATATGATGTAGAATACGGCTAGGTTTACCTAATATCGTCCACTTCAGTCTTTTATCTTCTAGCGCTATGCTTGAAGAACATAAACCAGAAAAAAATGCACAGTGACTGTCGAAAGTAGTCTACAGACAAATGACAGTAAAGTCACTATGTTTGTCCCTCCGCTTGCCTGACGCGATGGAAGAAAACAATGTTTGTGTTGTTATTTCCCCGACATCAGCAGCACGTGGCATTCACGTGATAAACGCATGGCCATTATGTTATGCCGTGCAAAAATGTATCATCTGAGCGGGGGTCGCTAGGTTGTATCACCAAACCTTCCTAAAACTGGCAAGAGTTTCAAACCTCGAATCAACATGGATAGTCTGAATATCAAAGAAAGGTTTAACGTCAGCTATTTTCAAAATAAACTAGCTATCGTGTAACTGTAAGTTAGAAACACATGATGAAGTACGCGGTGTCGAATTACATATGAAATACGACATGCATGACGCTTCCGTGCAACTTGTTGTTACCGGTTCAGGAGTGTATTGTAATATCGCTGGACGTAAACCTTTTTCATTGTTTTGTATAAAAGAGGGAAGGCTAAGGATCATACTTATGACATTCTTTGTTGCTCATGAGAACAGGCTTTGGCATGATACACCGCGACATGTGGACATGACCCAAACTGGACGTAAACTGCTCCCATACACGTAAATAGGTCATGTTACATTACAAGGACATGTTTACAAGGAGGTTTTGAATTATATATGAAACCTCATTGGTTGAATACAGGAATAAAAGACCTGTTGATCATGATATCACATTTTGTCGCCTCAATTCTTGTTTAACAAGATTTATGATCTAAAAATTTGAAAATATAGGAATCTTGTTTTTTCTTGCGTGTCTTGTTTTTTTTCCGCCCTATCTCATTAGTTTCGGAGTCTGCGGAGGATGTCATCCATAAAATTTACTTGCTGTGGCCTTATCTGAATATATTCTACAGAAAGATAAGCATGGCAAACATACAAATACGTGGCACATGTACAAGTTTTTCCACTCTTATTTCCTTCCCCCGCCCTGTCTCAGAAAAATATCTGCCAAGTAAGAAGTAGAACATGCCTTACCTTTTGTCTTAGAGGGTCCAGCTCCAGTAAAGGGGTTGAGGGGTTTGCTGACAATGCTCTTCTCTGTACCATACATGAAAGACACATTTCACATAAATGTCTACATCAATAAAAAGGTTACTGTACTGGGTAGCCTCCTAATACAATGTACAGTGTACATTTTGAGCTCCATAAAGGTACAAACTTTCCATGCTAAAAAAACAAAACACTGGAGTGTGTAAATGTACAATATGTTAGTCTCATGAAAATTCAAGACTTTGTCTTTGGTTCAAAGTATGTGCATTTCATCTACATGATATGAGTTTTTTTCGCAAAGTTTGACCTAAAAAAAAAACCCTGACATTCCTAGACAGTACTGTTGCTAAGGAGTTAGGGAAGTTGTTCATAGACATATATATATATATATATATATAGGCATAACAGACGTCATTACTTGACTTATATAATACTGTAGTTCTTGTTTCTTTCACTGTAACTTTAAGTTCACTGTTTTCACTGTCATGATCACCGCTGGACCCTGAACTTATCATCACAGTAAAAAACCTATTTATGATGCCTTCACACATCCTTTCTGTAAGTCACTTGCTACCACCGTGAAGTTAAAGTTCAGTGAAAATGTCCATTTTTCTTACACCGTGAAACTTTGCTACCGTGAACTTAAAGTGAATTACAGTATATAAGTCAAGTAATGACGTCTGTTATGCCTAAGGTATTGACAGTCCAACATACATGACATACCACAGTTTTCATAAAATACAGTATGCGCATTACCGCTCATCAATGATAATTAGAGCTATTGTGCACAGTACAGTGAAAGTGTACATATAGGTTGCATTGGTGGGTGACATTCTTTAAAGAAAGAGGTTCTAAGTTGTATATGAATGGCTAGATATATTTCACTATCAATTATACACCCCGACCAATCTATCGCATTGAAACTCAGATTCGAATCAGCCATTTCCCGACTAAATCTGACAAAATAAACTCGCCAGTGAGATGCTGGAAGGTGTCAGCTTTCCAGAGATGTTTTTAGATTGGCAATTTTGGCACTTTGGAAGTAATAGAAAGTGACCGAGATTTAACGTTTAAAGAAAAGTAGTAGAAACTATTTTTTTGTAAACGTTAAATCACGGTCACTGTGATCTGAGTTTCAATGCGATTCACGTGATTCGATTGGTCGGGGTGATTATAGCAGTTGTCATTCTCACAGCTAAGGACATGCGCCCATAAGGACCAGACCAAGAATGACCAATCTGCTAAGCTACAATGTATATGCCAAACAACAATTGTTGAGATAGAGATCACAATTTACAATCTGATCCACAATCCATCATCAAGTTACATCATCCGTCTACATACTAAACTTATTTCATTCACAAAAACAAAAGTTACATTTACCTTTGTCAACAAAAGCTCTTATCTTGGAATGCTTCTCACTTTTTTGCTTTTGAGCTTCATCTTCCTTCAGGGCAAATGAAAATAAGTTCAATGTTAGTGCAAACATTACACAAGGTATTTTTCGAGATGCTTCGTTATACAGGATGATTGCATGAGAAACCCAGGCAGAGGTCGGAAGATGGGGGTAGGCCAAATCGGCTCATACTTTGTACATATATATATGAACAGCCATATAATCAAATCCCTCCAGCTATTTTTCGTTATGTATTTTTGACCCCTCTTGGAGACCTGAAAATGCAATTGACTATCATGATAATTCTAATAAAGACATGGACATAAGTTTTATATCTCCATAAAGCATGGGTTCAGGAGTTTCACAGACCAAAAGTTGAAGATGAAGCGATGAAATTAACCCAAAAATCCCCATAAATACATTGTGGCTATGCGTGGCCCAATTAGACAATGCTTGCTTTTAAATCCACAGATGTTCCTCTCTCCAGCAAAGGTTCATTTCATTCATCAATCTTGCCAATTGTCGGGGGAAAAGACCCTTACAAATGGCTAAAATTTTGCGAGATGAAAATCCTGCTTCCACTGGTTCTGATAAACCCTCAGAACACCCTCTTAATTTCAATGCAACAACATTTGGTCTGTAAAAGTCTGCAGGAACCAAATGCTTTATGGAAATATAACACTTGTGCCCATGTCTTTATCAGAATTATCAGTGTAGCCCTCGCAATTTCAGTAAGTTCTAATCATAAGTTCCAAAGGTGGTCCCAGGAAAAAAAATTGCTGAAGGGACTTAATTATATGGCTGAGGCTGTTCATAGTTTCACATAGCTAATCACAATTATACAAAGTATGAGCCAATTTGTCCGACTCCCATCTTCCAACCTATGCCTGGTTTTCTGATGCAATGACTCTTATAAAGATGAAACAATTGATAACTGATTTGAGGGCAAGTTTAAAGGTTAATATCTAATTGGTTCTCCCATTGTATGATATGTATAGAATACAACGTGTTGTATTTTATTTATGTCATACCCACCCAAGAAAACATGCAATTCAATGTGAAATGCGCCAGAAGTTGAGAAAAGTTGGTGTCCTCAAACAAAAAATTCTAACAGCCGCAATTCCAATGACCGAATCCAGTATTTGTATTTTCTACAGCGGCACACTCTGTGCACTCAAAATGCATTCTAAATATTCCATGGAAGCCTGTGTGATAAAAGTAGAACCCAGAGTGATACGGTAAATTATCATACAATGCGGAACACCCGTATGAAACATTTTCGCGGCCCAGGTATGACATAAAGGGGATGGATGTGGATGTACTAAATGTCACTGGGGTTGGTCATCACTGCTTGGAATTGTGAAAAATCACCAAAAAGAGTTATGCACTGCCCAGCTATGTTACATGTACGTTACTTGGACAAGATATTCTACAGCCATCCTTACCATTTCAGTAACATAGATGGTAATGATGGCTCATCATCATCTGAGAGACTTGATGGATGTAATGTGAAAAGGCAAAGCTTTATCCTGTATCATGGATGTGTAATGTATACTTTCTGCTAACCCTTGCTACTTGCAGTAAGGCCACACCAACTTGATTTTATGGATGACATCCTCTGGAGAACTAGAACTAGAACCGTTCCTGGGAGAACCAAGACCACTGGAAGCACCGATCACAGAAATGGAAGTTAGAAATGCCATAAAGACCCTTAACAACGGACGCTCAGCGGGGCCAGATGGAATTAGCAATGAACTATATAAGTATGGGAGTGATGTCATATCACCAATCATTGCCTCCATCATTAACTATGCCTTTGAACACCACCATCCAATCGAATCCATTGGTCAAGGCACCTTGATCGCCCTGTCCAAACCCAAAAAAGCACCTGGTCCACCTGCGAACCTTCGCCCCATTGTCCTTCTCAACAGCATAAGGAAAATCCTGTCTACTGTTGCTCTGCATCGTACAAGGGACAAAATAGACAGTTTCACCGGACCCTATCAAAGTGGGTTCAAGAGGGGACGCAGCTGCGCAGATATTGTGTGGGCTCAACGTATGTTAGTTTCTGTGGTCATGACCAAGCACTGGGACTTCTACAAGATGGGCATAGACATGTCCCGAGCCTTTGACACCATCAAAAGGTCCAAAATCCTGGAAGTGCTAGATCAAGCAGGATGCAACGATGATGAACTCCGACTGGTTAGACTACTACTGGCAGGAACCAAGCTGAAAGTCAGAGTCAAAAATGCCTACTCAGCAGACTTTGAAACCACTATTGGCTCCCCACAAGGAGATAGTCTATCCCCGGTGTTGTTCACCTGCTACCTTGCTTCTGCACTGTCATCTATACGGAGGAGTTCATCAAGACCAGACCCTCCAGTTTCCGGCCTAGGTATGCCACTAGAAATGGAATATGCGGATGACGTGGACTTTATTGATGAAGAAAAGGACACATTACAAAGACTCCTCCCAATAGCTGCCAAAACCCTCAAAGAGTCAAACCTGTTTGTCAACGAGGGTAAGACAGAATCTACACACATCTACCTGGCTGACACTCA
Source organism: Branchiostoma lanceolatum (assembly GCF_035083965.1). Taxonomy (NCBI): domain Eukaryota; kingdom Metazoa; phylum Chordata; class Leptocardii; order Amphioxiformes; family Branchiostomatidae; genus Branchiostoma; species Branchiostoma lanceolatum. The sequence continues at coordinate 11,671,889 of NC_089724.1, forward strand.
GGAAACAGGAGAAAATGACGAAACTCTCCGAGGAGTGGAGAGCTGGAGGAAGAGTAAGGTCCTGGGATCGCAACTGTGCAGCTCCTCAGACATAGAGGCACGCTGCATCATGGCTAACATCGCCTTCCAATCGTTTTGGAAACTGTGGATCCGCAGGTCAAAGATTCCCCTGACTAAAAAGCTGCAAATATACAACGCAACTTGTGTTTCCATAATGCTATACAACTGCAATAGCTGGGCAGTGCCAAAGGCAGCATTGGACAAACTTGATGCATGTCATCGGAAACACCTGCGCAAAATCACAGGGTACCAATGGCCCCACAAGATCTCTAACAAAGCACTATATAAGATGTGCAACACCACCCAACTGTCAGTAAAAGTTCACCACCTAAGGTGGTGCATGCTAGGGCACATCCTCCGCATGCCCGAAGACACTCCAGCACAAAAGGCACTAGAATTTGCTACAGTGGGGTGCAACAAATACAAGGCCAGAAAAGGAAGACATTGCACAAACCTACTAAGTGTCCTAAAAACAGACCTCAAGAACAAAGGAATTGGAGACCTAAGAACAGCAAAGAAACTCAGAGAGCTACGGCAGCTCGCAGGAAAGAAGGCACAGTGGAAAGAAATGAAGAAAGACTGAATGCAGCCAGAGGCTGTTTCCTCAACCTCTGAGCCGCAGAACACAGTGAATCATCATCATCCTCTGGAGACCCCAAAACTAATGCGCGCGGGCGAAAAAAAAGAAAATCCAGCAAAAACAACAAAAAAATGCTGCTAAACCACAGGACTACTACTACAAAGCTGGTATTGCTAATTGAACCACAGAACACAGTTTATTTGTAGGTTGTCTTGTTCATCGTAGCAGACTCAGCGCAAGTGATTGAATTCTAATATATTGACACGAACGACCAAAGAAGTATACTATTATAGAAGGTATCTGGCTCCAAGGACTGTGGATGATATATGACTGTGATGAGAATACTCATATACACCCATAAGGGCACTTTCAACATACATGGCATTGAACTCCATATTAAGCATTCCATGGTTTACGCTCACAAATCTCACTGTGAGACCTCTGCCAATCCCTCAATTCCTCTCCCATGTCTCTCATTATTGCAAAAGAAACGTGTGAGAGCCACTCTGGATAGGTCTTGTTTGAAATTGTTTGGGCGATACTCGCTGGCCGCCGCGATCCTCTCGTACAACTGTGCAAACGCAAAATCCCCCTAGCCAACATCGATGGCATACCAATCCACAAACACGCCTCAATTTTCCGACAAGCCGGCACAATGCTAGCCTTTTGCGGCAATCTAAGTCAGCAAGTTCCGGAGTTCTGTGTAGCCTTGGAGGAGGTGATTTTTTTTTTTTTTTTTGGACAACAGGCGAAAATCAATGCGCGCGCGGATGTTATCCATAAGATTAAGTTGGTGTGGCCTAAGTTAGGAATACTAGTAATACGGCATTACCATCCATGAGTCATGCAGCAATAAAATCATGTTTGTGTGCCTAACTAGTCATCATCAATCTAATTTGTCTGAAAAAAATGCATGGATTTGCACCAAACTAGCACTGCATAGTGACCATTGACGTAACTGTTTGATGATACAGCCAACATTAGTTTATCTTACACAGTACCATGTTGCAATTTGTATATGTATAGTATTCATTCCACATTGAACAAAAGCCAACCTCCTACTGGCTGTGTGCATGGCAGAGACACATCACTCCAATGTACAGAGGTGCAGAAGTGCCCCACAGTGACATTATAGTAAACTGCAAGTAATTGGTAGATTTAATCCTATTTACTAGTAGCACATTATTTGTTACTGGTGTGCCAAATTCATCATTTAAGTTATTCAATGCAAAAATCATTTGCATCCAAAGGTTTAATGCCAGATTGTTCAAAAGTCAACAACGGAGCGTCAGGTTGCGGGGCTCGAAATTCATTTTTGGAAATAAGTGCACCCAACCAAAAAAATTAGATGCACAGAAAGAATTTTGGGTGCACCACATAAAATAAAGTTGAATGTCTGCAAAACATAATTATAAAGTTTAACGCTATTGCCTTTCTTTAACTTAAAGAACTTCAATCTGTAATTCTATAGCTAGGTTATACATCAAATGAAGTCCAACAAAAAGTTACATTGCTTTTTCTGATACTTACATTTTCAAAACATATTCTGTATACTAGTGTACAATCAAAGTACCTTTACCCTATAGCCTACAAAAATATCTAGGTGCACTGGTGCACCCACAGTCAAAAATTAGGTGCACAGCTCCAATTTTGGGTACACAAAGGTGCACATGCACCTAGCATTTCGAGCCCTGGGTTGTGTTGGTGTACACAAACTAGGTATACCACATGCCCCATGAACACAAAGGAACAATCCAATAATCTTGTTCCCCAAATCTTTCACAAGAATAAGTTAATTTACCATTGCGTTAAGCATTGCCAGTCCTCCTCAAGTTACTGTTTAGTGTTGCCGACCCTCCTACATTTCCTGTTTTAAGTGTAGCAAGACCATCTTATACTAGTACACATGTAAGTCACTCTCAACATGACACACTTCCCGAGGCCATGAGACCCATTTCACTTTGCACAAAACCATTATGACATGTCATATTTATCTATCTTAACTACATAGAGACAAGACTGAGTCTATATCATAGCATCTACATTTTACTTGTTCTATCAGCAGCAGATATTGCTGAGAAGCTAGTTAAACAAGGGATATGACCAACACATGTACAGGCAGCTGCCACCCTTACCTGAAACCTCTTCCTCTGTTTGTCAAAAGCTTTAAGCTGCCTTGCTATCTCCCTCTTCTGGTGAAGGATGTACTCAAGAATGGCTTCTTTATCATAGATGAAGCCATCTGGGCTGCAAGGGAGAAAACCAGACAGTGGTAGATTAATCTTCACATAGCCAACTTTTTTAAAGTGTAGAAAACAGCCAGATATGTTTTGCATTTAGGGTATTTCAGCCACCGAAATAAAGACACACATTTTGTGAAAGTCTGCGTTTGTAAATCTTGTCTAAGCCACTTCAGTTACTATGCTACACCAAGTAGAGTACGATTATGTGTATTTTCTACGATAAAAATGTGAAGACTTGTAAAATGGCAAAGGATCAGTTTCATAAGACTTTGATAGGTACAAAGTTTATGAACAAAGCATAACTTACGTCACCACTGGGTTTTTACAAGGCTGGAGTGTCAGACAGCAACAGTCAAAGTCCTGGAAAAGAAAAAAACTTTGACTCAACTTCAACTTCAAGTGATTCAGACTTCAACTCCTTATCCTTGTTGCACAAGTCCCACAAGGCACAACTTTATACGTTAGGCTAGTATGCTATCCAGAACATGTATATTGTGTTGCTTAGCAGGTTTGTCTCCAGTAACCATAGATACAAGATAAAAATAACTTTATTGGAAATCGCAGTATTGCCACTGAATTAAAACAAAATGTACAATCATAAAAACCATTTAGGATAGGTGGCGAAATATTGTTGGATATTGTACGTTTGACCTTTTACTTTTAGATATTTGGGTAGACCTCAGGCTAGGCTGAGTCATGTGTTATACAGACATCATGAACCGTATACAGTATGTAATGATAACTACAACTGACCTTAATGGAGTCCTTGCTGAGCCGAGCCCTCTGTGACCCGTACCCTGACTGTTGGGTGTCCTTCTTCTTCTCGTGGTAGGTGTACACTGCCCCTGCAGTACAGTTCCTGGCATGCCGGGTCATGATGCTGGCCTAACAACAGAAAAAAACTGAAAATAGTCATGGGTCATGGGTAATGGCTCTATTAAAATTTGATTGCCTAAGCGCCGGTGGCTTGGGGACTTCAAAAACCTCAATGTTAGCAGTTCGAAGTTGTCTGACAAAGCGACGCCATTGTTACTACAGTAAAACGCCTAAAAGTGAGCAGAAACTTTGCGTTTTATTTCTTCAATACTAGTAGTAGTACACGAGTAGAGAGAGGGTAATCATCTAACTCCAGGGAAAGGGGTATCTGTGGAATATACATGCCCCAGGACACGGCGGGCCAACATGACCAGGCCTGCCAGCGCATGAAGAAATAGTCACTAAAATACCCGCTGAGCAAAGAAAAAACTTGTTAAAATTACAGCCATGAGGTTGTTGCTTAGAAGGTGGGTGTTTTTGCTATATTTTGTGTAAATTTGGTGGTTGGGTCGAGGTGACCAGGGTGATGGGCCAAGCTGATCATGACCAGATGGGCCGAGTTGGTATGGTCCGAGTCGTCCTGATCCCCTCCTTGATAGGACCCACCACACTTATGGATAAGACTTTTAGGAGCAGGGATCCACCCCGGGCCGGCGTGAGCTGATCAGACCAGCTTGTACACCACAAGACATGTTGTGTTATGCAATGAGGCAGTCTATCAGGGACAAAAAAGTATTCAGGTACAAGGAATCAAAACATCAGTTATTGATGGATATCAAAACTGTATAAGGTGGTCAAACAACATAAGAATACTATATCACTGGCTATAATATAATTCATCAGTCAGGAGTGGAAAAACTTCAGCTGACATAAATGATAAGAGTAGAGTAGAGTAGAGTAGAGTAGAGTAGAGTAGAGTAGAGTAGAGTAGATAACGTTCGACACCAACGTGACCAAGGAGGTTCAAACTCATTCACCTACATATGTGTTGCCTGCTGAAACTAGTCGTGAGGAACAACAAGAATCTATTTTTTGAGTTTGGCTGGCGGATAAAAAGAAAAGCTGAATACAATTTATAGAAAGCCCAACAAAACCGCCTAACAAAAATCAGCCGGAGCCTAACCTCTGCTTGGAGAGAGTACTTTACAGAACTTTTCAGCCATTTTCAATAAAACCGGGCAGCTCTATAAGGGTTTGTGAACTAGGGGGCTGTTCCTGTTGCAACACTAGCGGCTAAACACAACTCTATAGTACAAAATGTAGCTGTTTCGTACCGATTTACAGGTCTGAAGACAGAAGCTGTGGTGCTGACTCCGACAGTCTGACAGTGTCGTCTCCGAAGTATACTAGGACAAACCATTCAAAATGCAGGGAGGACACCTTTTTGTTTTTATTCCCATAAATCATCACACTTGTATACCTGCGAACTGTAGTAAGTAGTAATATGTTTAATATTGAATCTTTGATATTCTATTAAATCAAGTTAGCGTGAACGAACGTTGGTATGTTTTTTTTTCCCAAATTTTAGAAGAGCACCCCCTTTTTTGACTGGGAAAATCTGATATCTCGCGAGACTTTCTCTTACGACAGGACTAGCCATCGCAAAATGGCTGCGCACATGTGAAGTGAAAAAGTTGATCCAACTTTTTTTGCGCCGTTTTTAATCCATGAAGCGGTTCAAATATGGACCTGTCGTCTTTCGAAGAAGCCAGCCAGCTGGTAGACGAGCCTGACTCGTGTTTGGAGCTCGTGCGATGCCGGGAACACATCCCGCTGCCGCCGCAGTACCTGGGTCGTCTGCGCACGGGCGTGCAGGAGGTGCTGGGCAGCGAGCTCAAGATGTACTCAGGAAGGTGGGAACTCTTTTCGTGTGTCAAACTCGGCTCCGATGATTCTAGTTGGTATCTTTGCATAGCTTGGGATGTGGGCATGAATACACACTGTCTCTCTCCACTGTAAGTGTAACTGTACATCGTACTTTCTTATGTGACCATTTATTCATTTAGTACAATATATAATTAGAAGTTTTCCCCCATATAAAGTTTGATTCAATTTTGTTTTTTGCATTACGTCTCTTCACAACAGACTGAAGGGGGTCCCGGTGTCCTACAGTAACATCAGCCTGGTGCAGACGGGAGGAAACATCCTCGATGACCAGCCCTACATTCATCTGGACGTGGAGACAGATTTCATTGTCTTCAGGCCCAAAGTTGGCAGTACTCTAGTGGTGAGTGACATTGATTGAGTTTCATCTTTCTTTCTTGCCTTTAATGCCCACGATCTTGATGATGACCATGGCATTCCGGCATGTTGGGAAAGTTGTGTTAAGTGCCTTTACGGTTTACCAAGGGCACAAGATCGGTGACACGGCAGGATTCGAACCCGGGATCACTTGAGCCGAACATGCTGCCATTGCGCAACACGACCCCACACTCTTCTGGAGGATTTCATAATCAAATTATGCACAAAACATCAATTTCCTCCTTTTCTGCTTCTATATCAATATCTATACAGCCAGCATAAGCCCCCTTCAGCACAACACACCAGCTTCGCGGGCATGTGGCACGGCAGCAGGCCAACAGCCGGTTTTATTGTACTGAACGACCTGTCACAGCTAACCTTTGCACATCTAACGAGGATGCCCCTATAATGCTTGTTGACAACAAGTTGGCCACTCTGCGATAGTTATAGGGAAAACAATTTAGTTGAACACCTCAATTCTGGGTTGATAATTCTGGTACTTTAAGGAATTACTATTTGAAGTTTATACACACTTGAGAAAGTTGCTCATGGGTTTATCCCAATTATCAGTTTTGGGATCAACTTGTTCTTACCATGACCATAGCTGCTATAGTTGCATATTTACTCTCCCTATTCTCCGCAGGGAACAGTCAACAAGATAGGGAAGGGCCACGTGGGCTGTCTGGTGCACAACTATTTCAACGCCTCCATCCCGAGGCCCCGCGGTGTGGTGAATGGCTGGGCAGGCTCTCGGCTCACCATGGGGGACAAGTTCAACTTCACTGTCACCAGGATAGAGGCTGACTACGGAGGGGTGTTAGCCATCACTGGCAAAATACTGTGAGTAACTGTCATAACATTCCGCCTAGTTAACTGCAAAACTAAGAAAAGAAACTAAGAAGTAGTGTACATTATTGTCATGTGGGTGATACAAAGAGACCAACAACAGGTCAACAAAAGAAAGGGGAAAATTTGATGAAGTGGTCTTATAATATCATTTTGTTGTGTTGAAATTTGTTACATTCATGTATGTCTTAAAAATCGACCTTACCTTTTTGTTTTGTGTCTTTATCCATAGAAATGACACCTGTGACAGCCTCACTGACATCCAGCCCTCCACCTGCTCCACAGGTATGTCTTACCTCCTCTCTAACGTAGATGAAACATAGATCAGTTCCTCCAGTCACAACTGCAGCTTCTGTGAAAAATAGTACTTTTTTTCTCCAGAGTAGATACAACAAGTTGATATAAAGCAATCGTCAGATAAAGTGTAAAAAGTTCTGGAAGCGCTGTTTTTTTGTTGTTGTAATATTTGGTAGGGATGATGTTATATTCTGTGCTAACTAAGCATTTTGTGTCGCTCAGGCACCCCTGGCAGAGGCATCATCAAGAAGAGAAAGCACACTGGAGATGATGAAGACCCATCATATGGGAAGAAATCTTGTGAGCCCACAGAAGATATAACCAATACAGGACAGCCCAGCGTGCCAACTACATCAACTGATGTTACTTCTTCAAACAACAAAAAAAAGCACAAGAGAAAGCACAGGGGAAAAGGACATTGTGACACAGGTGGTTTGTCTGTCCCTACAGAGGCTGATCAGCCTGATTGGCAGGCAACTGAATGTACGATGGAGGACAACCAAGGTGAAGAAAAAACTTCAACAAAGAAAAAGAGGAAACACAAGGAAAGCAATAAAAAAGATTTGACTCGTATTGAAGGATCGGGAATCGAAAGATTTTCTGATAATGCAGAAAGGTTGTCTAAGAAGCAAAAGAAGAAAAGACAAGAACAGAGCTGCACTGAACCTTCTGTACATGAAGCAGCAAATGGTGAACATGATGAGGGGCATCCTGGGAAACATAGCAAGCTGAATGGAGACATCAATGAACAGACCCAAAAAGCTATAGAAAACAGCGTGGTAGAAACTCACTCCACTTCTTCAAAGAAAAAGAAGAAGAAGCATAAAGAGAAGAAACATTCAAGTGAAAGATAGAAAATTGAGAACCAATGAAAAGGATGGACGTTGTTACACTGGGAAAGATCTAACCATTGAGCCAGGAGTCAATGGCACAGGTCTAGATCTCGACAAGTCATCAGAAGTATACTCTCTGGAATGCAATATGTTTCTACAAACTATAAAATGAAATGATAAAGTCACAATTTTATTCTAGGATCACATCAGAAATAGATTTTTTCTAGAGTAATTCTGTCATGTAGTGTCAGTGGGAAGCTCCCTAGAAATTAAAGTATTTTATTTTGTATTATTGTTTATGAAAGTAAGTATGAAACCATGTGAGTTTTTAACATTTGCCTCTTAATACTTTTACTCCATGCCTGGCCTTTTTTGCAAAGTTTGAATAATGCCTTGGGCCATATACTTTTGCCTATGTACTTTATGCAAATTTTTACATAATTTGCATAAGTTAGATGTTATTTGTCTTGATCAACACTAGAATCACCTCTTTTTGCATTTTTATGTACACAATGTATTCTGTAATGGAAAGTCCAGTGCATGCATAATACTGTTAATTATTAGTCACAATTTAACTATGAGGGCAAATCAATACTGCGCTGTTATGTACTTTTCACCTGGATGGAGGCCTGGCGAACCTCCATCTCGTATCAGCCATACGGTGATTTACATCATTTACCCAGAAGGGAGAGCGTAAGGGGCGATATGATGATGATGATGTACTTTTCAATTGTAAAGAGCATAGAATAGTTATTAATAATGAAGCAAGGAAGAAAGTTGTCAACAGACATCAGACAAACACAAGATCCTATACTCTTCTTACAAAACTCTTTTGTCATGTCAATTACCCCCACTATATAGCTAAGGTTATACAAAGTCAGTTTCTTTCAGACTCAAGTCATGTATCAGGACAAACAGTAATACTTGACAAAAATACACCATGAAAGACCATAACCATTGGACTTTATTTTGAAAACACCACTCAAGGGCACATTTATTAAAACTTGTTAATGTCTTCCTGTCATGTTCATTCATTTCTGAGTGTTGTTGACTTTTCAAAGAGATTTTAAATTTTGTTTTTGGTGTAGCTTTGTAGTCTTTCACCTAAGGGCAACACTGTTCTATGATACTTCCACCCACCAGTGTTCAAATGACATAATTCAGACTTTCCTCAAATAGCAGGCAGCCTCACCTATTCCCTTGAAGTTAAACTATGAAACAGTCACGATATTTAATTGTTCACAATTATATATTTTGAGACACAGTATGACATTGGCACATTCCTTTTAAGATGGTTTTGGCCAGCAATTCAACATTGTTCACTTTGTTCAGTGATACAACTTTACTATGCTATGCTACGCTACGTTTACCACAAGGCCTCATTCAAGTTGCTAAGAATTACTAATTTTTTATTGTAGGCAACATACAAACATGCACAGACACATCTATGACTTTTTTAAAACCTTCAATTATTGCAATGGGTAGGCATCAGTTGCTAAGACACATGTACGTGTGTATGTACACGTAATAAGAATTGGTTCAAAAAAACCTCTTACACTTGAAACGGTTGATGTCTACAAAGCAATGCAAATTATGATATTCTATTAGCAGTATACATCCATTCTTAGTCCTCTACCATGAAAGTTAGTTTGTATGATCCGCGTGTGTATGTCCTGAATTTACATAGCTTTGTGTTTGTCCATCTGTTTCCTGTATTTTGAAACTAATGATGCGAAAAGTGTGAGCTATCCATTTCATACTGGAAGAATGCATAGTCCATTGGGGCATGTGAAACAGCGTCAGTAGGTGTCACTGGTTTGGTACGTACACCACACTCTGTAGCTCCTGTCGACTGTAGAAACAATCAAAGGAAACAGCATGATTTAGATACCTAACATATCATAGTTCTTTAAGAATGTTCTATAAGTACAAACGTAACTACTGAACTTTGTAATCACATGTAACTATGCCGATTGTATGGGAAACTAGTGCCAAACGGAGTTTGTCTATGTGTGTGTGTTTGCATGTGTGAGTGTGTATTCTCAGATTCCCACAAACTAATCCTACAATAAGCGAAAAGGTTCTAACGCTAACTTACAGTTCTTGGAGGTTGTCCTCCATCTGCCCTTTGCTGCCAGTGTTGACGGCATCATTGTCAGGTGACTTCCTGCTGGGCTCCGCCGAGCCCACCGGTTCCCCGTATGGTTCAGAAGCCTTATGATAAATCATATATACAATGTCCTCTGATGCTGTAGAAGTTCTTTCTGTTTTGGTATGTTTATTGTCATTGTGATCTCCCGGGCCCTAACATCATCTCGAGGACGGATGCCTACTATTGTCAGCTTGGATTGTAACAGTCTCATACCGTTTTATTAACTGGGAATCATGTGAAAAACAACACGGTGCAAAGATAATAATTCAGTTTCGAAGTTTGGGTTCAAACTTTGTTACTGTTAGTTGATGGTAATGAAAATAGAACACGGACGTTTTCCCGTTAATGAATGGGGACGATTGACGGATTGTGTTAAATGATAAGTTTATTCCCCCACCAATGTTACAAGGTCGACCTAGGACAGATCGCCACGATAGGAGACACAGAGATACATACACACACAAAAACACGACTGAATAACAAAGACTAGGCGGGTAGAGAACAAAAATGTTGCGGATCCTGCATCATAAGATGTGTACTATCTGTGGATTTGTTTTCCTCAACTAAACTGGACGCGACTTCGCCAAACATCATTTAGTCCAAAATCACTTTTTTTCTTGCGCTTTCAATCCTACAACACGTGTGCATGGCGTTCTGTTGGCTTCTTTGCTCCATCCAATGACCAACTCTTAATCTCTTCCATTCTCAATCTCCAAGTAGAGGAGGGGAAATATTAACCTTTATTTGGCTTCGTAGGGATGTCTTATGACAGACAGAATAAGGCTAAGACATCCCTATCGAGGATCTGCTGGACATTATGAAACTCAGCCTAAAAGAATCACTTTCTTTTCATTCAGTATCTTTCAGTTTATTTCTCACCCACCACCACACGAATTTTTGGCCAGAGGGTGAGCTCAAGACGATGTCCTTCTGTTGAGGTTTCAATGCTGTCAGAACGAGAAAAAGAAGGTGAGTAAGTCAGTATTTTAGTTATTACACCCCTTTGACAAGAACAAGTATTCACCTTATTCCCTTTCCGTTCTAGGAAATGACGCAGTGCAATGTTAAATACTAGTACTATGACTCGATGACATATTCATTTCTTCCTGACTTTGATAACAGAAAGTTATGCATAGGCACCATATTGATTGCACCCCTTATTTCTGCTATCGAATTGACGTGAATATCACCAAACAAAACGAACGGACATAACAGGATGTTTAAGTTTCAGGTTAGGCAAAACTAACTGCGACTTCAGTCGCCCTGTCACCACTGTCACGTGACGTGACACTGGCCTTGCCATTTCCCAGGAGACTGTTGGCGGGTAGGTACAGACTTACGTCATCGGCCTCCACGGTTAGAGCTCGGTCTTCAACGTCCCTGCGCACACTGCCGTGGCCGTTTGTAGCTCCCTTGTCTCCCTTGGCGGGGTCGACGGGGAGATAGATCGGATAGGTTTCGGTAATTTCCGTCCCTCGTTCGGCCACGCGAGGATTGACGAGAACTGTTCCAACAACACCGTTGTCGCCCTCCTTCAGGGCCCCCAACAGGCCCTGCTGGTACAGCAGCAGACTCTCATACGTGTCCTTCACGAACACGTCCAGCTGGTCAAATATGGGATAATGGAAGGCGAATCCACCGTTGTTCTCGCGGTAGAAGTCGTCCGCTTGAGCGTACTCAATCTCCGTGTCCAGAGTCCCGTCTTTCCTGAGCTGCCAGTGAGACAGGACGATGCGCAGGTAGTTTGTGTGGAAGAGGAAGTCAGCGAAACCCTGAGGAAAATGCCCCTCGCACAGGTGGATGTTGTCACGAATGATCTCCTCTGCCTTCAGGTCTAACGGGTACATGATGTAGAAGAGGAATGTCCGCCATCGTGACAGCATCATGCTGCCCGTGTGTCGGTCCATCTGCCAAGTTTGCAGAGCGTCGCTCAGGTACGAGTCGAGGGTGGAATGTGTGCCCAAGGCCTGGGCGTACGCCTTGTGATTGGCCAGTCTGTTGCCGTACAGGGGCCCGTACAGTTTGGAGAGCTGCTCGTTGACGCGGTCCAGCCTGGCCCGGAGGCGCTGGTCGCGGCGGGTCTGCTGCCGGGAGAGGCAGTACGTCACCACGGCCGCCACGGTGGCGATCAGCACGGAACCGGCCACTGCCAGACCCGCCCACAGGGGCATGAGCTGTCAAATTGAAAATGGTAAAGTTAATGTTTGTTATTCATTTTTCTTTTATCTATCAGTGTTTATTAAATAAGGGTAGTCCCGTCATCCTAATTGGTCTGATTACCAAGGGAGCACATAACGAGTACACACAATACAAACTAAATTGGGAGTCAATAACACAACTGCACAACTATTTCATACAGTATTTGGAATGATGCTTTTATTTTTCAACGGGTCGGAAACGTTTGACATACTAAAACACGGTGCCGACCATGTACCAGTTCAGTCATGGGGACCGGGATGCGGGTGCTTTAATAGTGTGCTTTAATCGTGTGCTTGAATTAAACAGTTAACCCTGCTAAAACTTTTTTTGTGATATAGAATCTGTTGTTGTGATTAGACTTAATCGCGATCGGTCCAAAGGCGAAGATGAATAAACTGCTGGTGATAACGTGCTTGACTACATTTCAGCTCAAACTAAGCTGAAACGAGAACTGTTTTTTTTTTCTTTCAAATGATCTACCCTTTAATGTAGTATTTAGCCCTTCTTGAGGATGATAAGTTACCCTAAAATGTTCTTTATTTTCCCCCAAAGTTGGACACAAAGTTTTATCATTAATTTGCATTACAAAAACCCATTTTCCGAAGTCCTGTCTGAACATATGGAATGATATGATTCCATGTTCTTAAACATCCCCCGAGTGTCTAGTTTCTTTTCCTTTGAAAGAGGGCGAGGGCGTTTTCCAAAACTTGATGAGCTGGCTGAGCCACATTTCGCAGGGGGCGGATACCAATCACCAGGGGAGGGTAATTTGTGAGCGATGTACATTGTACTCATGATGGTGGCATAAACTATCGGCCATGATGACAAGGTGGACCTTGTCCAGCCGGATGAAAATTCAGTATATCAGGACGACAAAAACAAGAGTGTATCTTACCTCTGGTGAAGATGTGGCCATGGTACCGTCCGATAGTGGGGTTCTCTTGCCTTGTCAAGCTTTAAATGAGAACAACACATTAAATAACCAACATGACATCTCAGTTGTGTTTTCTGCGAATAACCCCAGGCGTTCTTGACCTCGTATCTAACGTTGGGTAACATAAATTCGCCATTTTTCCGATAATGGTTGACTGAAATCAATCTAGCAGAACAATAAACCATCCTTTTTTTCTATTATTCTGTCAGTATCATGTACTATCTTTGCACTAATCACATATATGGTAGATTTTGTCTCTAGTCGTGCTGACACCATAATATTTCAACTTGAAACTACCGTCCGCCGCACGCACAATGACGGTGTTGTCGGACAGGTGTGAACATTATTTCGGGAGAGAAGATTCGTCTTGAATATCTTACCGCTAATTACATTTTATACAGCAGCTATTCGTTCCATCCTTGGCTTGAGGAGAGTGCTATGGATATAGACGTGTCCAAGTAAAAAAATACACGAAAAAACGGCCGTACCGCACACATCAGGGGATTATCAGGCCTTCGGTAACATCCTGTTTGTTGAGTCGGTAGAACGTCACTCAAAGTCGATCCCCACCGTCATGGCAACGTGTACATTATTCATGGGAAGTTAGCTGGATGCCGTAGCAATGGTTATACTACTATGTCCATGTGTTCCTTGTTGTGTTAGGAGCAAACTTTGAGGAAAATATCGTCTTCCGTCCACTATCACACGCAACATTTAGACAAAAAAGTGTTCCTCTCAAACCTTTGTCGTCTGCTTGACAGGATTCTGGGTAAATATATGGCGGCGGGAAAATACACGTGCCGTAGGTTGTAGCAACAAAGAGGAGTTTTGATGATTGATCACACTTAGAATCCAGTTGCAGGTTAGCAAAAGAGATTGTAATAAGTTGTCTTGTAAATAATTGTGTTTAGCAGGCAGGAGATGTGACATTTGTCTTATAAACCAAAGAACAACCGTGCAGTGTGATTCTCCCACGAAGCCCCCAGGCTCTGTCAATAAGGGACGGAGAGTTTTTGACGTCGCCAACTTCTAATACATGGTTATCGAAGCTTTTCAGTCAGTGTTCTGAATACGTTAGTCTATCCGGTTTGCATTGCTGGCGTTATAACTGATTTTGCATCTAGCACATATCCCTAAAATACACCGTTTCAAAAAATCGCGAATTTAAGTACCCCGCGAATTTATGTTACCCAACGTTACTTTGAATCAATCCGAATTCAGTCCACTAGGAAATCAGGACTACTAATGAATGTAATGGTTAAAATAAGATTTGCCGCGCAAAGATATGCACGTGCACTGTGTTGGTATTTGTTACCCAATAATGGTCATGTTGTAGAGTTAGTTGTTCTGCAGATGTTAGTTTAAAACGAAGGCAGCAGATCCACAGGCACTGCACTGAAAAGGGCGAACACCACTATAGCTATGCCGGAAATACGAGGTGGTTTCCTCGTAAATGTATATCAACAATCTAAATGATGTATGCATGTACATTTGTATATGCTGATTTTGGTCTGCCTCACATCGATGACAAAAAGCTGGAACATCATACAGCTTTCGAATCCAATCCAATCAAAACAGTGCTATGCTAAATTACTTGCCACATCCCACGATGAAAAAGTAGGTCATAAAAACTAAACCACGTCGTTGATCAGATTTAAGAACAAGATTTTACTATGCTGCCAAAGTATGCGAGTTGCTGCCATGATCAGCCACTTGTTAGCCCAACAACAACCATAGAAGTCTATCATTAGAAAAGTAATAACCGGACAGTGCTGCTTTCGGCGAGGCATACTATCGGCTCAACGCTCAATGGCTGAATAATGCCCTATTACCTCTACCTGTCGTCGAAGCAAGGGGATGTTTGAAAATATAGAAATGACAGAAGTCACAGCATGACACATTTCTATCGCTAAGTGTGAAGTTTGGCCCTATCAGTAGAGTAACGTACAGTGGGTCCTTCTCCGACCAGCTATAATAGGCCAAGGCTTCAAATCTGTGACGCAGCATTTGCATACATTTAGTATTTAGTTTTATACCTAACGCCTATACATAATACATTGAACTTCGAAATAACCTGGACCTCCCATGTACATAAGGAATATTTTCTCCTAAGGACGACAAAAAAACAGGGCTAGGTACTTACCGACAAGTTGGCGGCACAGCTAGTTATGTACGAACACGGACACACCCAGTCTTTCTGACTCTGTGGCAGGTGGACGAATCCAACACAACTTCCCCTCAGGGCTGGGTGTGGAAAAATATTCTTGTCGACTTCTTAGGGTACGTTGTTTTCTTAAACAAGAGCACAATGAACACTATCTGTTTTGGGGAGGGACCCAGAAGTGATGACAATCAACTGATCAAAAATTCCCTAGACATCGAAAAATCGTTCACCCCGTAACCGGTACATACCAATGTATGTGCCTTGATTGATGTGACATACATATAGCGCCAAACAGACAACTTCTGTAACTGGTTTTTCTGCAGCGCGACCCCGCGATTTCAAATATTCCTTTGGGATGGGTCATTAAAAAGACATTTGAGAAACAAGCGAATACACCTGTAACCAAGAATGGTGTGATTTGAATATGAACGATGCATAACAGTAAGACCTGATATCGTCGGTTCTGTGGTAGATGTGTGTGTTTTTTTTTATCACGGCGGTTGACAGTGCGTTCACGAAACAAGAACTTACTAAAATGACGTCTTATCTTCTCTTTGTGATCGCCTTCTTGGAGGTCAGAGGTCACGACATTCACACAGGTAATCATCATGAGTAATAGCCCTGTAAACAGAGAACAGTCGTGCAGTGTTACTTTGTATGGATCACTTTTACAGGTGTACATGTTGGGATATACCTGCTGTGAAGTCTTGGTATCTTGACCATCGCATGAGATGACAATGATCATACATTTATGAACCATACGTAGACTCATGCCTCGGTATATTACGAATGTCTGCCTCGAGCTGAAAAAAGGAGTGTACGGATAGAAACTTGGCTGAATATTAGGGCTCGTAACGTTATTATGTGCGTATGTTTACACTATTTCGCCAATCGTCTCAACTGACAACTCTGAAAGTTGTTTTCATCTGTTTGTTTGTCATGATAGTTTTGTCTTGTTTTTTTGCATCACCTGTCGTAATTTGATCGGACACAATGTTTTTTTGCATCACCTGTCGTAATTTGATCGGACACAATGTGCGATCGCGATTCCAGCATTCTCGTGTGCCGACCTCCCCGACGGCACCTATGCCGACCCAGAAGTCTGCACGACCTATCACCTCTGTCACTCCAGAATCAACTACTCCCTACGATGTCCCGAGGGACAGGTGTGGGACCGATGGTTGCACCACTGCCGCCTAGCGGACATTTCAAAATACTGCAGAGGTACTGACTCATAGCCTCTACCAGGCTCGGCGGATGGCTGCAAAAATAGTAGAAAATGGCCAAATAGAGTAGATTGTATGGTAAGGGAGTCGCTTACGGAGAGAGGGTCCAATTTGCCATCCAGAGCGGCAAACTGTACCCCTATAACAAACTAACTCCTCTTTCATGTTTTCCTGTCTATTTGGCCGATTTATACACTTTCCAGCCGTCTCTGGAGCCTGGTAGAGGCTACTGACTCAGAGATGTTGATCAATGTGGATTACAGACGTACCGCGAAAGTTCACCATAAGGACAGACCGTAAATCTTTGCACGACCCGCAGCTTTAAATTCCAGAGTGCTAAGTAGGGGAAACAAGCATAAACCAGTCAACATGCAGCGTCGTTGTCTCAACATAAGTCACCTGTTTCAGTATCGCTATGTTGACGTCTTTATGGGGCACAACGCTCACTAGTACCTCCGGTCCCAAAACCTAGGCGAGGGCTGTTTGGAGTCCGGTGGCGCGGTGGCTGAAGAAGTGGTCGCCGAACTGTCCAGAAGAGTGGAAAGCCTTGAAAGAGAAAACGATGGACCGAATCAGCTGATGGAACAGGTGGCAGCCGAAAACATTCAACTACGGAACGAGCTGGAACTACTCAAGGCAAAAGTGGACAGTCTAGATGGTAGACTGGTGCCGGGACTCGGTAACGGAATTTTCTTGGTTTCACCTCGAAAAACTACGAGCTAAGCCTGCGCTATATGGGTAGTTGATTTTCGCACGACCCGGGGTAACTTGTCGACAGTGTCAGTGAGGGTTCAGTGTCAGTGAGAGTTCGCACTTATGCAGTGAGGGTTCGCACTTATGCAGTGAGGGTTCGCACTTATGCAGTTGCGCTTCTAGATCATGCAGTTGATCTAGAAAATGTCATCACTACGAGTATCAACAGTATGTATAGTTTGGTGTGGATTGTTAGAAAGGAGACTCAGTTCCCAAACTGTACTTTTGTTGCCACTCCAGACGTCCCCCTCCCTCCCGCGGTGTTTGCTGTGAGGGTTGTGTCGGCAGGGTTTGATGACTCGGCTGCTGAGGGAGGCTGTGCTGAAGTCTGGGTGGCCGGGCATCAACAGGCTCTGAATCGTAAGAAACGGGCACATGGTGTCCTAGCGGTCTCTATGAGCATAGCAGAGTCATCATTCCATCAAATCAATCTGAGCATGCGTTTTAACTTGTAAGTAACATTGAGGTCTGGGTATTGGGTAACATCAGGTAACCCTCTACAGTAAAATGATGATGATACTCATGTGCACAGGGAGATCATCAAGTCACTCATGTATTTCTTTCTATGCATAGAGAAAATGATTGGATCATGTCGTGTTGGGTCCTTGGAGGCGGGAAGAAAGTGCCAACCCTTTACCAATTTGTACGTAGCTTTCGTCACGGAAACTGGAGCCAATGTTGATGTGCTCCCGTGACAGGTAGAGGGATCAATGTGGTGATAGTGGAGGAGACGTCTGGACAAACCGAGGATTCCCAGCGGTTCGACACTTACGGCGACCCCGAGGCAGGGGTCAAACTCAGGGACTACCTGCACGCCGTTACGCCGGTGAGAGCGCACATGAATCTGTTCTCTGGCACATCCAAGTACTGATGATGTACTGATCGATGAATGTCACTCAATACGGGATAGACACTTTATGGCTTGTAGGGATGACCGAGAGGGCGTAACTAGTGCAGTCAGCTTGACTAGTACTCAAAGCGCACATCTGTGTCGAAAGGTTTTTTTTTTTTTATATTGGAAGTTAGGATACTACCGTTAAGGTACGTAGGTCATATAAGTAAAAGAATTAGCCTGATAAGCGTAGAGCATGGTATTTTCTGATAGTGTTGTGACTTCTGACCAATGTTCCAGGGTCGAGTCGTGTTGATAGCGGTGAAAGACGAAGGAAGCAAGTACGCAGCTGACGCCACAGAGGAACTTCAAAATCTTGGGACAACTTTGCCAACCTTGGGTACATAATCATAACGTTAAGCCAGAACAGAACAATCATATACTAGTATGCACATGCTTCATGATTTTTTTTAATTTCACATTTGTCTCCGTGAAACATTCGTGATGTACATTTGTAAGTGCGACACCAGGCTCTCAAACCGGCTGGAAAATCAAATTTACCGCAAAAACAATTTCACCACATCAATTTCCGGGAAACTATGCCTAAAACCTCCTTCATAGAATCAATCATATCCAATTGGAGTGGTTATTTGTTAACTTTTAAATATGAAATTAGGGCAGCCGACACCCTGACAATTGCAACATGTATTGTGACTATTCTCCACAGGATTTCGAGAATCCTGGGCATTGATCGGTAAGAAGGGCAGCAATACGTCGTGGTTCGTGGAGGACAGAAGACCGAGGTACCACGGACCTACAGTCATCGAGGCACTCATACCTGTATCAACATAGCGAAGGCCAATTATTGTACCACTGACTGTATCTTATTTTTCTAAAACCACACTAAGGAATTTCCGTGGTTGACATACATATGGACGCTCGTCTTCATTTCAGAATCACTGGAGACATGTTTCATCACCTCTCCTCTCCAGCATATCATGGCCGTATGACGTCACGACAGGTGTGGTTTGTGTTGGGTTTTACGTACGGCGCTGTTTGTCAGGCTTCTTGAACATACAATTCCTAAAGTATTACTTCTGCTATATACACATTATTGTGTTGGCCATGAGAGCCAATCCAACTATCAGAATAAAGAACAATACTTGAGCAAATTTGTTGGATATGTATGCTTCATACTACAACTTCCTGCAGGCGTTTCAGACTCCAGACTTACGTGTATGCTAATCTTCCGACGAGCATTAAACGAGCAAGAAACCAAGAAAACACGAAGTATCAAAATGAAAACATTTGATTTTGAGATCGTTACGCGTACGGTCGCTTCGGAAACAATTGCGGTGTGGCACAAAAGCTAGTAGTAACGTTACCTGCTGGCGCTCCAAGTCACTCACTAGTGGCGAGGGCGGGTCTTAACGTTGTAGGGGTATTTCAGAGATGTGCGGACACAAAAAAAGTCCCCGTGTTTGTCTGACCTTCCTCGTATCAATAACTAAATAGATAGCACAGCAGTAAAATCATCAGATGAGCCATTTCATTTAACTCTTATCATAGATCTGTTGCTGAATTCCTTAATGGCATGGTGCCGGTGTTCAATTGACCTTCCTAATATAGAACGTTAATCAACAACGAAGTCATGCAATCGAGACATAAATGTTGATCATTAGAGGATTCATTTTTGTTCCTAAGGCACATGCATAAGGTCAGCGGGGATACACGGAAGCCCTGATGAAGATAGTACATATTTAAACTGTTGATCACCTGGCAATATTCACATCAGTAGGTCGATATTGTTCCTGTGTAAACGCGGCGTTTATACTTGTAGACAAACATGGTTGTTGCAGCATTCAGGATAAGCTGTACTGGCAAGAGGGGGCCGTTTTCCATTGTTATCGGTACAAGGAACATGCATAGCCTTTTATACGAAGTAGAATTGCGAATAGACACAAAAACGGAAACAATGAACTTTCTGAAGTCCCATTCCCATTCAAAAAGAGCTAGAATATTCCAGTAGTTGCTTGAATCCGGTAACTTAACCAATGCGAACATTGCTTGCCTGGGTCAGGATAACATTGGCATGTGCCACTAAACCTACCCTCCGTGGTCATTGGAACTCTGTGTGCGCCTTGGAGAATGGTGTAACCTACAACTGTGAGTAACGTCCCTTTGTACTTGTGTCTGTTTGGACTCCTCGTCATAAGGCCTTTACTTGAAGATCCTATAAGACAACTGTTGCAGTAGATTTGATGATTGTAAATTGCCTAAATGTGTCTACAATGTACATCATACATATGATTATGTAAGAGCCACACGACAGGGATCACCAAGCCTGCATGTCAGACTGCAGGAAAAGTAGTAACCTCGATTGTCGACATGTCGGAACTCATTTGAGCCGAACAAGTGCACTTGCTCTGAAATCATTCCCATAGTACAGCTGTATTGCGACATTTTACGTCGATACTGTGTCTATATTGCATTGAGACACCGTAGTATAAGTTCATATCAGACAACTTCATCATGAACTGAAGATTTTTCCATACACGAGCCACAGGTAAGAAGATGCTGGGGTTCATTTGTCTTCTTATACTGGCGGCCACGGCGAGCGGCCAAGGGACAGGTATACATCATTTTCCTCTACTTAATTCTCTCTGCTGTAGGTAAAGTATACAATGTGCAGTTCGTCTTGTAAGTAACTTATCCTCCGTTCTGTGAACAAAATAATCTCTGTTCCACCGGCTGTTAGAATACCTGGCTACTCATTGAATCATCTAGATATTTGCTCCAAAACGTACGTAAAAGTTAACTGGCAAAGCAACACGACAAAACATTATTTTCCTTCCCCTCCCAGCTCTGCAGTGCGAGGGCCATTCTGACGGTGTGTTCGCTGACCTGGAGGACTGCACGGTGTACCACCTGTGTCACGGCGGGCGGGACTACCAGATCCGCTGTCCGGACGGCTACTTCTGGAACGACGATGTCCACTCCTGTCGACTGGCGGACATCGCGCAGTGCTGCTCCGGTAGGCGACAACGCGTTAAGTACTATGGCCCAGCGGCATGTTCATTTTCTAGTCTTGAAAGTTCAATTTCTTACACATCCCTTTGACCCTCCATCCCCCTAAGGAGGGTCTGCAGTTGGGCATCTGTCCAAGACGCGAGAGCAGGGAGGGAGAGGTTGTCTAGGAATTATAGGAATGGAAATACGTCTGTATGAATGTGGGAATACAGCAATGATTGATTGATTGTTTGATTGATTGATTGATTGATTGATTGATTGATTGATTGATTGATTGAGGGGGTGTAAGTGAGGGAATGTAAGTGAGGGAGTGAGTGAGTGACGACACCTAAATGGATATCTAACAGAAAACATTTGATGTCTGCAGTCTTGCCTCTTTCCCTTTTTCCAATCCTCCGGCACGTTTCTCCAGGCCAGGGAGTGTGCGAGGCGACGTCGTACGCGGAAGACGTGACGATGCTGGCGGGCAGGGTGCAGACTCTGGAGGCGGACTCATCGGACGTGCAGGGACAGGTCAACAGTCTGTCCACCGAGAACACCGCTCTCCGGACACAGCTGACGTCACTTCAGGGCGAGACCGACAATCTGACCGTTGAGAACGTCGCACTCCGGACAGAGCTGACGTCACAACAAGGACAGGTCAGCAGTCTGACCGCTGAGAACGCTGCACTCCGGACACAGCTGACGTCACTTCAGGTGACAGCGGCGGACCTACAGGACCAACTCAACAACATCTCAGGTGACACAATGGTTACGTGTTTGCGAGTAACAGTATTAAATGTCACTGTAGCAAATTGAGCCATTGCCAAAATTGTAACGATATTTCAAATTGGTCCAGTGCCGGTCGTTCCTCGGACCACCATCAGTGTCAAAGTTGTCTCTGCTGGCTATGATGATCCAGGCTACCTGGGCGGAAGGGGTGAGGTCTGGGTGGAGGGAGTGCAGTATGCCATGAACGGTACGTACATCTGACAAATGTAAATTAAGATGATAAACCGTGTCTTAAGATTGTTAACCCGACTGATCGACGTAAGTTTTCAGTTCAATTTGACAGAACAAATGTAGATGACAGAAATTTAGCCCACATTTTACTCAGTTGCTGCTAGTTACGTGTGTTCCATTACATTTTGGCTGGATTATTTCTTATCCAGGCCGTGGCTACAACTTGGTGGTCGTGAACGAAGTAACCGGACAGATGGAGGATTCTGTGCGGTTTGACACTTACGGCGACCCGGCAGCCGGAGTGTCGCTGCGAGACTTTCTCCGCGGGGTTCCAAAGGTTAGTTTTTGTATATTCTTCTTTTAATCAATATTCAATAAGTACAAAGGTATATACTGTTCCTACACTAATTGCAAGTGTATAGCAATAAGCAACAAGAACGAAGTGCAAAGATAATGGCTATTGAACTTATATGTATTGCACATGGTTCGTAGGTACCGTAACGTGCTACTAGTGTGTTTGGTCTAGTCACCACATGTTACGTTACATCGTGTGTGTTTTGCAGGGACGTATTGTGTTGATCGCCGTGCATGACGAGGGGAGTAGGTACTCCGGTGACGCCATGGTAGAACTAAGCTCCCTTGGTGCCTTCTCACCGGATATCGGTATGTTTCATATATCATAATTAGTTGTGGACATATATTTTATGTACACGTATATAGTTCTTGAGTTGTATTTGGAAGTCTATGTCAAGTATCTTCCTGCTATGTAAACTCAATTGACATGTTCGATGTCATCAATTCGATGTCATTAATTCAAAATGTAAGATTGTTTGATTATTCCATCTAAGTACCCATCTTTTTCATTTGATGGGTTGGTGACCAAACTCATGAAGCAAGAATCAGGTGCCACGTGCCATTACGTTTATGTTTGTTTCCTCAGCCCACCGTACATCCTGGGCCATGATCAGTAAGAAGGGCAGTAAAACGTCCTGGTTTGTGGAGAACGAGCGGGACCGCTACGCTGGGCCGACTGTCATCGAGTCAGAGATTCCACTGTCTATCTGAACGGCCCAGAACCCGGCTAAATACCAAAATAAACATTCTTTTGAATGGGGTCGATGACTGAACCTTAAATTTTCTTGATGTCCCTCTAAGTATGGTTACTTTTCAGGGATGCACGCATGCGCAGTATGACACCCCTCTCTCTCGCTGACACACTAAGTCAAGCTAGTCTTCGTAACCCTTATCAGTCGCGCCATTCGCTGAGAGATATCTCCACTTTTACGGCGGTAGCTCGCCATGGACATCAGTGTAGGAAACTGCAGTTGTTGGTGATCGCACAAAAGACCATGTGACTGATTTATCAAGGACTGAAACGGTCACATCAAAACATCAGCCTGTCTGTCACACGCACTGCCCCCTATCTGTAGTAGGTTTACGTGCAGCTACATACTGAATATGATATGGCTGTTGCTTATATGCTTATACATAGAGATAAGTTAAGGCATGGCTCACGGTTGCTCATATGGGAGAGGATGACTTTGGATGCTATAATTCACCTTTGCAAAGAAGGTTATAATTATGTCATGAAATTTAGTATGCCTTAAGGTCTTGGGCTAATTGAAATGATTAACCTTTTCACCCGTACCCCCTCGCTTAGAAAGCGGGGATAATGAATTCATATGAATTGTGCTTATAAGAAACGTATTTGCGTGTCTATTGAGCAAAGGCAGCATAAACTCATCAGTGAATGATGGGGACTTCATATTTGTGAGAAAAGCAACTTACGTAGAAGAGAGAATCTTAAGTCATATATTATGCAATTCGGTGATTTTCATCGTTACAGATGATATTTCTTGGCGAAGGTATGGGGTCGCCGAACTGTAGTTTAAATAAAGAATTTATATTTATGCTAAGAAAAGACCGAGACATTTACCTGGTTCAGCTTCGCTACAATATATGATTTTCTTTTGTGTGGGCGAATCCATTGATTTTATTCCCACCAGCACTAGTAGCGATTGAAATAAGACCGCACATATATTCTGCTGATTCAGTTCAAGTAGCATTCCTATCAAAACATGCATTTGTTGTAGGAGCTAAAGCATTGGAGTCTAAAGCACAAGCTTTTCAGATAGAAAACGCTACTGAATAAGTGCACTTATGTGTTTCTGCTTTTCGTAATAAACTAGGAAAAATAATAGATACAGAAACAAGAACGCAGACACCATGAACTACGTCACCGTTTTGTCACACCTTCGAAAATGTTTTCATACTATAGTTGATGTAAATTACAAGGGAACGTAGCCGGAATGGGTTTTACGTAATATCATCATGACCACGTGTATACCCGGAAAGAAGTACGCGCCGGAAATTCGCGCTCCTCTGCTAGATGTTTTTCTTAAATTGAATTTCATCTAGTATCTAATTTATTCTTTTGAATTATCAATTTTTGAATCCCAAAAATAACACTATTCCAACTGAATGAAAAAAAACCCATAACATCGGCCATATGAAGAGCTATGCCGATCGCACTGACCCTCGCACCATGAACATTTCTTATCACAGCTCTTTTCACTCCACACACAACGACGCAAAAGTGGAGGGTCCTTGAAAAATTGAAGGACCTCGGGGAGAAAATACTTGACCATGCAAATTTTTTGAATCTTAATAATTGATATGAACGTTTCGCTTGAATATAAATGTGTTGTACCTCACGAGACTATCTAAATCTTCTGAGTTTGTTTTAGACTAGAGCGCTTTTGTTCTTGACACTCTGGTAAACACATTATTTCCCTTAGCACGCCCACTGCCAACGTCCTCGTCCATTCAATGGCATTACCGCGGCAGTTACTAATATTAGCACGGGAAACAGACAAACATATATACACATTGACCCACATTCCGCATGTGTCTTGCATGCATGGTTGTCCCGCAGACATTGCGTGAGTGTTCCTTATTTCTTGTGGTTTTATTATTTCTCTCAAGTCCCACATCACGGCGGACATAATTTTATCGACCTAATTCAATATTAATGCTGAAATGGGGCGGCAGTGTCCCGGATGTGACATCTGGATATTGCAAATGGCGAGTCCAGAGATGGGAAGCCGGATGGTGGAAGGGCCACGGTGTAACTGTATCCACGGCGCTCCCGGAAAAATGTCCAGACGGGAATGATGTTCGCCCTGACGTTCCAGGAACGATGGTCCCGCTTGTCTAGCCGGTTCTACGTGGATTTTTGAGGGGACGCTTGTGTACGGGGGGATTTTCGGCGGTGAAGATGTCGGGGGAACACCAAATGGTGGGACCTTACCGGCTGGAAAAAACACTGGGGAAAGGGCAGACGGGTGAGTACACAGGCTCGACTGTTTTGTCTCTTTAATTATTTCCGGGAATCCGGGCTATGGATCGCGTGGCCTCTGTTTGTACTAGGATGTCATCTCTGACGTTTTGTTTACGCAATGAAGTGGATTTGAAAGGATGAGGATTGTCTTGGCTCTTCGTTACGCGCCACTGAGCTCTCCTTCCCCGCTAGCCGCTAGTATAACTCATCTTTTGACCAGTGTGCTGATCTATACTCCAATAGAACGGGCTGAAATCGTGGCGCGATCGGCTACAATCAAGGAAGGACAATTCTTGTTGGCAATTGACCCCGTTGTGTTTTTGTACCGCCCAGTATGTAGCTTTATTGTGCTAGTGTGCTATAACAGGCAGGTGGTGTAGTGGGGATCACAGTGGGGTGTACACCCCTCATGGACCATTATGTAATCACTTTTGTCCAGACAGGCAAACACGTAGCACTCTGGTCATTCTTTGTATTTTTTACTTTTTTTTAAAGCAGACTTTATAACCACCTTTTCAATGCATCTATCTCATAACTGTTAGTAACACCTCTAACAGATAACATCATTTGATTACATCACATTAACAAAGCAACATCTAATTGATAATCTAGCTTATACTAAAGTTATAGTAAGCCTTTTCCACATTTGCCAAGTTATCATCATTTCGGCAGATGCAAAACTGTACGATTTTGCCATATAGCTTTTTTCTCAGATATCCCTGTTCCACAGTCCTTTCTCATTCAGCCCAATGTACCGACATCCCTCTACTGAGATTCCAGCTGTCCCATAGGATTTGTTCAAGTTGAGAAACATGTACTTGTCCCTCTGCATAAGTTCATGGATCATTGGCACCAAAGAGGCCTGACCACTTCTTGAGGCTTTAGTGTAATCCTAGCCACTCCCTCCTAGTCCATTGTTCAATTATAGCAGTGAACAAGTGCTTATCCACTGACCTACATCTGGTAATAGCAAGAGACATGACAAAGGAAGCTTAGACCCCGTTCACACTCATTTTTTTCAATCGCGATTGAAGTATAATCGCGATTGTTCGATCCGATCGCGATTGAACGCAAAGAAACTTTTGCGTTCACACTGCTTTTCGCCAAGTGGATTAAAGTACGCCGTGATCAGATCGCATTTGAAGCACGATTGAAGCATGCTATCGGCGATCATCTGGTAAATGTTGTTGTTGTCCTTGTTTTGTGTCTATTTTTCCGCTAGACATTGTCACTTGGTGCGGTAAATGTCCCTCTTTCGGTGACATTTCCCCAGTTTCGCCTGCACCTCCTCTCTCCCCCAGATTGCGATGAGGACACTGGTCTCCTCATCGCGCCATCTGCCTCCAGCTGAAGTTGCTGACGGAGTTTTATTCTTCTTCTTGGGCATTGTTGACGATGAAAAGTTGTTGTTGTTGTAAGAGAGCGATCTGACGTGCGGCTTGGGTTTGTTTTCCCGCGCGATGCGAACTATGACCCCACGTACCCGCATGTATGACCTCCCACCCCCGGAACCAGCCGAAATCTCCGCCGATCGCGATGGAATGAATCGTAGTTGTGTTCACACTCAAAATTTGATAGGATTGGATTGGATCCGATCACGATTAATCCAATCAAACTACCTCCGGAGGTAGTTACAATCCAATCGCGATTGGATCGTTTTGGATCGTTCCAATCGCGATTGGGAGCGTTCACACTGAAAAAATCAATCGCGATCGGATCGATTCAATCGCGATTATACTTCAATCGCGATTGAAAAAAATGAGTGTGAACGGGGTCTTACTCTTAGTCAGAGGTGAGGGGGGAATGTTTGAAATTGTAATCTCTAAGCAGACGTTGGGATTGAAAATAGTGACCTTTTGTAGCTGTCCTGTTTGTCTCCTCAGATAATGGGGTGTCGGAAAATGTTGCCATTTTCCATTGCATCATATCTGCTTGGAGATTACGAATGCGACCCTTGGGTGGAGGTGGGGGGTGACAAAGATTTCAGAATCTATAGTCTGCTCGCTGTGTCAGGTCTTGAGTACATGAGGCAATAGAACAGTGGATTGTACATTTATGTGTTGATATTATGTTCCTAAGTTGATATATGAATGATGTTCATCAGATACAGATCTAGAGTTTTGTAGGAAATACAGTTGGAAGATAAGTTGAATTGAATTGTAGGATGAGCAACCAAACTTTCAGTGGTGAGATCAGATGTATGATAGTGAAACACCAGAGGCGAGTAGCATCGATCCTGGCTCCCGGGGATCGAACCCGGGCCTGCCAGTGCACAGACCTCACGCACTAACCGCTAGGCTAAAAGGTCCAGACCAGTTAGACTGGTCAGTTAGTGGCGCTTGAAGTTGAACCCTACTGTTACACTATCTCCTTCTTTCCTTTTTAAGATTTGTCCTCGAATCTCCAACTTCCATGTCCGATATCCCTGTGCGGCACATTTTGCCATTACTCACAGGGCTTATACCTACCAGTTACTGTAATATACCTTCAATAGCAGTCTACCAATGCGCATTTGGACCCCTAGTGAAGTAACTGATTACATACTGAAGGTAACGTTGTAAAGGCAGGCTGTGGTGTTTCCCAACACCATTGGTTTCCGGGTCTTAATGTATAACAATAGTTGTCTCTATTGATACCTGGTAATGGTTACTACCGTGGGGAAACCATTATTGACAACACTGGTGCCCCAGGTGCACCTATTGTCCCTCCACAGAAATCAATACAAGGCCACTCCAATAAAATAACTTGCTGTTTGGACAAAATAAACAATCCAGTATGGTGAACTATGAGAACTAGAAGTCATAAATGCCAATGTTAATTTGCCACTTTCAGAAAATAACTGCAATTTTCTTGATTTCGGTTTTCAGGTTGATCTTTCAATTCATGATTATAGAAGTTGTAAAGGCAGAAGTTTGAGCGGTATGACCCAAAATTGAGAAATGCTGCTACTACATGCTTCTCCATGTGTGGCAGGGTCCTTGGGTACTCACCCCCACGGGACTGGCAATTCTAAATGAACATGTTGGTTGACGAAGCTGCTGTAACAAGAAATTCTTTGTAATACCAGCTACACTGAAGTTACAGCCGAGCTTTGTCAAAGCATCTCTGTTACTGTTAATAGCCCATTTTGAAGTTGGCTCTGTGGTCCATTCTGTGCTTTCTTTAACCAGAACTGTAGCACCACATAAATGTGATTAATCACAACTCCCCAAGCCCCCTTATCAGGCCCACAGCTGGCTTTCACCTGCTGCTGTTTCTAACCAAGGCTGCCTTTGGACCATTGACTTCCTGCTGCATTTGGATAAACCAACAAATCTAAGGCTTCTTGGACTGGCATCAAACTGGAATTGAAATTTTGATGTTAATCTTGTCAGGTAAAAACAATTCAGCATACAGGTTGAAAAGAATTGCATGACACATTGGATCCATTGTAAATATGATTAGTGCGTTATCTATGATTTCAGAAATTAAAACATTGATTGAACTTGTAGGATGGTGATGACTTACTGGTCAAGAATTTCAGTGTGCAATTTATATTATGAATATGAGAATAACACATTCTACATTTTTCTACGAGTACGACTGTATTGGACACCAAGAGTAGCACATTAGCCTACACCTTAGTATAATGCTTTGAAAAATGTATGTTTGAATTTGTCAGTTTTATTGAGAAGGTGCTAACAGTGGCTTAAGGTTAATGGCAAGCAATGTCGTACTGTGGTCTTCCTTGTTCTAACTTCTACTGAGCTGTAGATACCAGTATCACATCTATTGTGATATACTGTATCATGGTTAAAATTTAGATTTTTTTTATGAGGCAGGAATACTTTGCAGAATACTTACTTTTAGATCCAGTCTTGCATTGTTTTCTCTTTAATTTCTGTATCATGACAACAATGCACATTGCTTTTACAGTATTTTATCAGTCTTTTATATTGTAAGTTTTTCCATGTACAGTCAAACCTGCCTAGGCGACCACCTTTTCAACGCGACCACCTGGCCATGGCGACCGCTTTTTCTCGGTCCCGAAAATTTTCCCCATAGGCACCAGCATTAAGCTGCCTGCCCAAGGGGACCACCCGTCCAACGCGACCGCGACCGCCACGAATTGGGACCATACAGGTCACAATCCCTGCCCATGGCGGCCGCCTAATTTTCAAGCGTGTGGTGACATCAGATCATTTTGCTGTCGGATTTCACGGAAATGTTTTCAAGACTTTGAAGTACAAAAATATATGGAATAGCAATGTTATAGCATCGATTCCTCCATGAAGTGTTTTGATAAAACGTTCCCCCTATAAACATTGTAAAGACAAATGTTTGTGATGTTGTTGTGCCTATCGCCGTAATCTTAATATAGTTTACCGCAAACTCAGTTCGGTTTAAACTCAATTTTCAAAACAAATACGTAGTGCATGGCGTCAAAAAGTTAGATTTCACAGAAATTACTATCTATTTCTTGTATTTTCAACAAAAATGTGTCTGTGTCTTACTAAATTCCGCCGAAAAATGACCTCGCGGCCGGCAAAACATCGGGCGAGAAATGTTGTTCCTTGGTCCCGACGCCATCTTGGATTTGGCGCGACCCGGATTTGGCGTACCGCTGACCTTTCTAAAACACGATGCTTTTGTGTATGAACATTTACGAATACTCTAGTTATTGATGAAAATTATTATTCTAATTTTCTTTTTATTTCCAAGAATATTACAAATCTTTATTGGACGCTGTGCGTTCTGCTGCACTGACTTACCTTTCGATGCGGTCGCACAGAGATTGGCGGCGCGGTGCGACGAAATCACACCGTTCCGTTTTCATCTTTAGCTGTCAGATCGAAAACTTTTTGCCCCTTTTATCCAGCTGTCAGCGCCCCAAAAAAGGCTGGGGCCAGCAGGTGTTTTCTACAGATTTATCTTTGGCCTTAAAACTTCGATGATGTGCGTGTGTGTGTGTACTATTTAATGTAACGTGTGAATGGGGGAGGGGGCTGCGAGATCATCGAGGCAACCATTTGCATGTTTTGTAGTCAAAATTATGACGAAAATTTGTACACGATGTAGTGGTATACAATTATTACAACGATAACGGAAAAAGTAATTTTTGTAGGATCTTTCTATCAATGAGAATGGTGGGGGTCATGCTGTCTAAATTCACATAATTTTCCATCCATTTACGTACTGTATTTGAAAACCTCGACCTGGAAACATGTGAGTGGAATCCTTTTCATGGTGACCACCTGTCCATGGCGACCGTTTTTGCTCGGTCCGCCGGCTGGTCGCCTTGGGCAGGTTTGACTGTATTCATGACCATACATGTAGATAATGTCATTACTGTGATCAGCTGGTACCCAGGTCAGAGGTCAGTCTGTCATTGTCTCTGTGCAAAGCTTCAATACACAAGTGATTAAGCTCAATCCTTACCCCAGTATCCTTAGCTAGATTATATTAATGTGTACATGTATTTTGATGCAATGTCCATACTTCATTATTAATGTGCTTATGAAATGTTAGTACTTACCAAATATTTGCTGAGGAAGTATGCCATACACACTGTAGCTATGTGAGTTATGTAAGCTTGCCCTGAAACCCCCCTCATCAAATATCCTTTTATTCATTAGATATTATTCCATCACATACCAAGGGGGATTCAAAACATGCTGAATCCCAGTTCCTTTCAAGGTTGACATATTCTCCTCAATCTCCTGTATGACATTTCTGAGCCCAGTCTAAATCCTCCCATTGGATATGCAAGGTCACTGTCTTTCATTATATTTTACCACACATCTTTTTTTACCACACGCTAGGCCTGCATTTTACAATTGAAGTTGACATATTTCATTGGGCGACTTCTGCTTTAATGATAACCTTCTACATGATGGTTATCCAATCTGCTGGCCCTCCGCTTGAAGGCTATCCCATCTGTCAGGCTTGCATTATATATAAAGTTGAATTTCTGCCATGCTTTGCCGGTGGTGTTGGTAATGCGCAACAGCACGTCTATAGTATCATGTATGACATTTACCAGTGCTAGCAGAGCCTGGTTCGCTCTCATGCCCTTGACTTGTACATGTACTCTGTGTTCCACTATAAGTACAAGCAGAGCAGAACAGAAAACTATCACAGTTACATGTAGCTGCGGCACAATGATGAAAAATAATACATTAGGTTCAGTGCAGGTAGATATCCGAAGTACCAGTATGTACACAACTCCAATATTACCACTGAAATAGACATAGATTATGTATGTGTGTTTTTTGAGATTTAAATTGTCTCAGCAACATGTGCACATGAACCTGGAGGCTGCAATTTTTTGCCATGGAGTAAAGAATACCCAATGGCATACATTTGTCAACTACCAAATTACACTTTCTATGTGGCATAGCAACCACTGTGTGCGACCCAGAATGGAGTGGGTCATTGTCTGTCCCCAACTGAAATGCAAGGTAACTGTAATCCCTTCAAGAATGAGACGGTGACATTCAAGGAAAAAAATACATCATCAATAAGAATTTTATAATTACGATATATCTGATAGCTCATTTCTATTTCCAGGCATTTCAGTCACCCATCTGCACTACCGTAACTGGAAATGTCTATTTGGGATGGGTTCTTACCAATCACATAGGCAGTATATATGTTCTGTATACTATAGTTCTTAGTAACTGTCAAACATCATGTATTCTGATACTCTGTATTACATGTCTTTTTGCAGTACACAAAGCCATACTAGTAGACATTGTCGATTGGTAATATGATTTTTGGCATACGAGGACTACATATATATATAAGTGCTAGTGTATAGGAAGGAATAGCATTAAGGAATCAGGGATGTCATAAAGCTGTATGCTGCTGAAGTGAAAGCATACGACATAGTCAATATTCCAAGGTCTATGAAACAGCTGCAGTTCATATTGTCAAGCAGGTAACAACCATATATCAAACTATAAAAATTCTTCTGAAATTGCCCAAACATGACCAGGTGCACTTTTCTGTTTGGCGGATGTAAGTGTTTGCATTACAGAGTGCTTCAGATACGATGTATGTACAGTAATGTTTGCAAATGTTTTGAAATGAGCATTCATTCTTGGGTAATGTGCTTGTATAAAGACCTCTCTAAACATAAGGTATATTGTACTTTGGTCTTGTGTCAGCAAAGGCCATACAAACTTACTTTAATGAATGGCATTGCTGCACACAAATTGGTTTGGCTTATCCCACAAAATACAACTCAATTTGTAAACATGCAGACATTCTGGTAACTAGGTACAAGTACCTTAAAGCAAGTTAAGTCTTTGGTATGATGACCCAGATGGGGTTCGAACCTGTAACCTCCCAAGTGCAAAGCAAGCACTCCTCTACGCTAGGCTATTGCACCAGTAATGCATAGTTACAGGTTACTGTTGGTACAATTGGAGTCAGTTAGGCAGGTATTTTAGATGTACCAGGTCATGTACAGGGTATCAGTAAGTGTATTGTGGTGTGTTTGCTGTTCTGATTCCTGTTTGCTGGTTTCTTATCTGTTTCCATGCACTGGGACAAAAGCTACTAAAATGAACATTGCTGAGAGAATATTGCAACTGCTTGTTTTGAAGGTATTGCAGATGAATTTCAACGCAGCCCGGAGGGTCATTGGAGAGTGGCCTCAACATTTTTACCATACTGCCATGCTGGGGGTAGCAATATGTAAGAATAAGAAACTGTAGCAAGAAGTAGCAAATAAACATTGCTGAGAAAATATTGCAACTGCTTGTTTTGAAGGTGTAGGCCGTTGGGCGATCTGACCTACGGGAGGGGTGGGACCGAGGGTGATGCCGAATACCCCGTGTTGTATTCTATATTTATAAAAAGCATGATACTTTATCTTTATAAGATACTTGGGCTACTTCTTGCTTATATATAAAATGACCCACAACTATAGGCTAAATTTTGGTTTGCATTGTAGTTTCGGGAGTGGGGACGCCGTCTGCCGTTAAACAATCGCACTCTTTTGTTTCTTGCCATTGTTATGCTTGCAAATTCTGCTTATGTAGCGTAGATGAATCATATTTTACGCCACAATTTCACATAAAATACAGCGGCGAATGCCAGGTGACGCCAGGCCGCCATCTTTGCTGCTCATTAATATGCATGTTTACCGCTTTTTTCTAAGCGCTGATTGGTTCGCGTCACAAAACCTGTGCTCTGATTGGTTGACTGCAAGATTTCATGTGATCAACATGGCGGGAGTTTATCTATTTGGCAGGAGTTTCCCATGTAGTTCGGGCTTATCTGAACAAAATAGATCGCGTATTTAATCCAATATGGTGACGTTAAGATAGTCAGAAAGGTCGGATTGTACTTTGATTAAAATTTTGCAATATAAAGTTGCGATATCGTGAGTGTGTTTGTGTGTCTTGCTCAAAATCATATTCGCCCCCCCCCCCCTCCCCTCCTTCGGGATGTCAATATCGCCAATTTGCGCTGACAAATGGGCTATACAGATATGCGGAATCTACTGTAGCAGATTACAAAAATGTACCAGCTTTTTATAGGACTTTTTAAGTTTTAAGAATCATGGGCATATGCCTGTATCATTACAAAAAATCTCTTATGAAATTTCCCTGCTTCAACCTAAAGCAATCAAACTCAAATTATGCTTTTGGATGATGATGTCTATTATTCCTCTGAAAGGTTTAATGCTTAGTATATCAATATTGCAGTATATTGATTTTGTAACTGCAAAAACTGGGTCTCATTTGACCCTGAGTTGGACTTGACCTTTGATTAGACTTTAAACTTCTGACATGATGACTATCTACTGTAATAGTAGCTCTGCATTACATATGCCAAGCTGTTGTGATACTTTTTTTTATTCCGAACTATATGGCTACTGAAGTCTTTTGAGTCTTATGTAATCAACTTGTGCTAATTCTTTCAATTACATGTCAATTATGATTACATGTAAACTACATCTTGAACCACTAATTATAACACTACCAACATGCACATCAGCATCACCTTACACCATCAACACACATCAGTACCACTGCCATCCCCAACACACATCAGCATCACTCTACACCATCAACATAAACATCAGCACCACTGACAAAGCCAACACACACATCAGTACCACGGACATCCCCAACACACACATCATTATCACTGACATCCCCAACACATATCAGCATCACCCTACGCCATCAGCATAAACATCAGCACCACTTACAAAGCCAACACACACATCAGTACCACTGACATCACCAACACACACATCAGCACCAGTAATGTCACTAACACACACATCAGCACCACTGACATCACCAACACACACATCAGCACCAGTAATGTCACCAAAACACACATCAGTACCACGGATATCCCAACACACACATCAGCACCAATGACATCACCAACACACACATCAGCACCACTGACATCACCAACACACACATCAGCACCAATGACATCACCAACACACACATCAGCACCACGGACATCACCAACACACACATCAGCACCAGTAATGTCACCAACACACACATCAGCACCACGGACATCACCAACACACACATCAGTACCACTGACATCACCAACACACACATCAGTACCACTGACATCACCAACACACACATCAGCACCAATGACATCACCAACACACACATCAGTACCACTTTCTATAATTGCAAATCACCTCTATTAACACCATTTGAAACACTTGACAGCTACATTGACAGATCTAAATATCACATTCAGCAATATAGTGCCAGCGTTGATATAGATTTGCGTACAGTTAATAGTATGATACCATTAACATGCAAAGTGGTATCATTGATACTTGTAGCATCAGCGTGTTTAATACTCAGGCTCATCAGAGATTGTCGTCTCCACACCGACAAAAAAGCTCCGCCCAACTGGAAAGTCTCCAGATGGAGTCGCCCATACCAGTGGAAATATCTCCATTTCCTGCTGATAAAGTGTGGCAATCTAATTACGATGCATTACTTTGTCTTCCCTCCTGATTGATCTGGGTGGAGCTAGGGTTTTGTATGCAGTGACAGACAGATGGGTGCCAGTACAGGGGGCAGGTCTAATCACAGCCTGGAATCACAAGCAGTCCAGCTTTTCTTACTTAATGTGAAGTGAAGAGACCCATGTTTGCCTAGGGACTGAGGAGGTTGTGAACAGCCGGGTTGTTGACTTTTCGCATTAAAGATGCCTAGGACCCCGTTCATACTAAATCGCGCAAATCGCGAAATCGCCCTGAGCCGCATTTCTTCACACCAGGGGTCGAACGAGCGCGAGTTGTAAAATCGCGTCCAACAGCTTGATAAACGGCGGACGCGTTATTCGATTGTCACCACTCTTACTGTTGTGTTCAATGACCTTCTTGTACTTCATCTTGAGTTTTTTTACCTTTAATAGTGCGGCATTACTTCCATGGTTTCGCGTATATGGCCAACTCAGGCAGTCGCCGCTTCAGCGTACACGTTCTGGTTTCGGTGGGATCCCTTGAGTTTCTTCTGAATCCCCACATCCCCGAAGATGGCCATCAGTACATGCGTTTTCGTCATTCCATACGCCAAAATCGCCGCCCGATTCTGACATATTTCCGCCGCATTCGGCGTAATATTCCAACAAGCTAGGAGGTAGATGAACATCGTACAATGAGCGGAAAGACTGAATTTGCAGATGACCCCTTGACCCATGACCGGGTCAATATGCAAAGTAAAGCGCCCAACGCGCATCAAGGCGATTTCGAGCGTTCATACTAAGTCGGAATGCAGGCAAATCGCGAGTAAACCACCTCCGGAGGTGGTTTCGCGGAAAGCGATTTCGGGCGATTTCAAATGCGATTTGGAGCGTTCATACTAAGCCACATTATCGCGATTTGGGCGATTTCGCGATTTACGCGATTTAGTATGAACGGGGTCTAGTTGGGGCAGACCTCTCTGATGTGGTAAATGTGCCA
Organism: Branchiostoma lanceolatum; assembly: GCF_035083965.1. Classification (NCBI taxonomy): domain Eukaryota; kingdom Metazoa; phylum Chordata; class Leptocardii; order Amphioxiformes; family Branchiostomatidae; genus Branchiostoma; species Branchiostoma lanceolatum. The sequence goes on from NC_089724.1 coordinate 11,708,325, forward strand.
TCATTGTGAACTTTCTTGGAGAAGGGATATGTTTGTGTTATGGAAAACTAACTAGTGACTAATTTTTGTTAACACTATGGTGTTGATACCAGATTTTCAGCACATTTGTATGCTATGTTTTGCAGATGTCAGTAGATCATTTTAATGAAGCATCGCCACCAGAAGTTTAGAAAATTTAGCATATCCTTAAATCAAGAACAAGCATTTGAATGATTGATTTACCAGTTTGAGCTCATTATCAACATGCACAAAGGAACATTTCTGCGGCAGGAATGAAGAAACAAGTGCTAGCAATGTTTAACTGCAGAGTACAGTAGATATTGTCCAGGTTTTACTGCCATAGTGTTAATGTTCTGAATCACTAGCAGGTGCTGCATGGATGAACATGATTTCTTTTTGCTGCAGCACCAGACAGTGTGATCACCACTGTTGGTTTATCCGTTAGCATGTTTATGAATATGAGTATGATTTACAACCTGTATCCTGGTGGACCTCGCCCTAAGGAAGAAGTCATGAAACACTGAGCACCTAGCAGCTTCCTGAAACTGCACTTGCTTGCTTACTTGTAAACAGGTCAAACAAGAAAGATGTTGATTATTTTTAGTGATATTCTGTGGACTTCTTGACCCAAGAAAAAAGTATGTACTTAATTTTTTGCTTCCTGACAGCACACTTTAACTTTAAGCTGCAGCTTCCATTCAAGAAGTACATAGATTACAAGCATGTGCACCATGCAGGAGAAATGTTTTTGTTTCCTGACTTGAATCCTTTGAGTTAATGGCTGTTGATAACACCTGAATGTGTCTCTATCTCAATAAACTTAATATACTCAGTGTAATATTTAGCATGTAGCTTTATCAACGATCTAACAATGTGATGTAGGTTAGATTGACATGCTAACAATCAAGAGATGATTATTGACTCGATCATATCCTAACTGATTAATGTGATAATAATCAGCACATGACAGTGACAGGAGTTAATAATCTTTGCAGTGGAGTCATTGCTGTTGTTGTTAGATCCAGAGAGTGAAGATAGTTTGATGTATTCTTATATAGATAATAATTTAGATGTAGGACATGTGTGGTAAGTCCCTAACTGCTCATGTATCACATTTTCTGTAGCAATAATCATGACCATGATACGGATCAGTCAGATTGTCAGAAGATTTCAGAGCTACACATTTGCACCCTCGACAATCGCTGCTGTAATTCAGTTCACATCAGGAGTGGGGGCTGTTGTATTAAGATGTAAATTTCTGTTCGAATGTTGCTTTCCCCTGACAGAAAATCTTTAAAACCAATCAATTCCTCATCTGACAGCAGTGGTTGGGCTGTGACCTCTGTTGTACCCATGGCACCTAGAAACATGTCCAGTGAGGTAACTTTGATAAGAGTTAGTAAGACTGCAGTGTACTTTTTATTGTACACTAAAGTGATAACTATAGTATATAGATCATCTTTCAGAATTCAGTTTCAAGTTACAGTAGCAATGTTATGCAACAGAAAGACTGGAATTCATCACTGTCCAGGACTCGAAATACTGGATGCATGTGCACCTGTGAGCACCCAAAATTAGAGCTGTGCACCTAACTTTTGACTTTGGGTGCACCAGTGCACCTACTAGACATTTTTGTAGGCTATAGGGTAGAGGTCACTGGTACACAAAACATTCTTGAAACTGAAGCATCCGAAAAAGTAATATAACCTTTGTTGTACTTCGATGCATTACTTGTTTGAAATTTTGAAGTTAGTTATAGAACAGATTGGATTTGGTTAAACTTGAATATGTTTTTATGACATTCAGCTTTATTTTATGTGGTGCACCCAAAATTCTTTCTGTGCACCTAATTTTGTTGGTTGGGTGCACCAGTGCACCTATTTTTAAAAACGAATTTCGAGCCCTGCTGTCATTTTTATGACAAGGACTGGGAAAGGATATACAATAATGTAGTATATGTCCAAAAATATGAAGAAAAAAAATTCTTAACTGTCATATTTGAAAAATAACGGGCCGCAATCATGGATTAAGCATGACTTTTGATATTAGTTACCCAAAAGAAACAGAAACCTTGGCCTGTGGTATGCTTAGTGTTATAAGGCCATGTAGTTCTTATAAGCTATGTATCATGATGAAGGTTGTACGTATGACCTAATAGAATGAACTGTCAAACATAATTGAGGAAATCCTTCTGTATGTTGGTTATGGATTGCATATATCTACATCACCACATAACTATGGAATGTTATTGCCAGGAGGGGAAGTGATTAAATGTATCAATCAGATCATTAACAAAGAATACATGGGAACTCAAAGGGAGGATGGTAAGTAGGCTAATCTAACACTTTAATCATAGTATCTCTTTGTATAACTTACCGTCCTACCCCATGGAGGTTCTTTAATTTGGTGTATTAACCACCATGTATAGATTCCTTAGGATATAGTCAGCTTAGCATGTGACATTTATGAGCTGCTGCATCTTCTGTGGGAATTCGTTGAATTAGACAGTGATGAAGCCAGTATCTCCTAAGAAAAAAGTCTGTTGTTCTGATTTTACTGTACTAGATGAGCTGATGCATATTCAACTTTATTTTCCACTTTCAACAGAGAGACAGATGAAGTGGTACCCAATGCAATCTAACAGTTTAGAGACAAACATAATGATATGAAAGATAATGAAATCTTCTGCTTAAATGTGATTTCTTGGCCGCACAACATTTAGCTTTTTCACTTATTACCTTTAGGTTGTGGAACATTCTCTCAATCTTTAGAAATATGAGTGTTGTATCTTGTAACTCTATCATCCTGTGTTTATGGACCTTGACAGCTTTTCCCATGGAATGATTTGAGGAAATTGGGACGTTGTATCCAGCTAATAAAAGTAGATAACATTTATCTGATATGGACAATTTGTCATCACATTGGGTGAGCTGTGATTCATGTGAATGGCTTGCATTGTAGCTGAGGTTATTACATTCTTATGGAATCGTAACTGCCAATATGTTGAAATGTCAATGGATTTACAAGTTTCAGTCAATATTGTAACCAATCTAGTCTATGTTGCCTGTGTGCATACATGCTTTCCATCACTCTAGTCAGAATCGGTACAGAGGTCAATGTCAACGTAGAAACCTCAGTATTATCCAAAAAGTGCTTAGGTCCTGAACCTTTTTCTGGTTGTATGGATTTTCTCTGGACCATAACAAGATTCTTAGTGATCTGCACCAGGTGGTGTTTGATTTTGGTTGATCGTGTTTGTTGCCTTAAGTACCTGTGCAGATCGATTTTCAAGCCAATAGAATTGATATTGGACCTTTAATGACATGGGTGCAGGCAAGAATGGACCATAGACAATGCGTGTCATTCAGGAAATTTAGGACAGTACTGAATATTTACTTCCAAGAGACCAATGTCTATAAGAATAATGGTTATAGAATATTCAGCCATAATGCCCCCTCGTCAATTGATTTTTTTTTTACAAGACAAGGCATCATGAATTTGGTTGATTTCGTTTTTAGAATCCCCCAATTTGGATATAAAATCATCTATTCCTTCATATATTTCATGCTTGTAATAAATTGTCCATACATTGAATTCTTTTCATTTTACAATTTTAATGGAAGCACTTGTCTGAACCATATTAGATCCTGAACTTCAGTTTTGACTATGTTCAAGAATGTTCTCTGAACATTGTGCATGTTTGCTCATCTGGTAATATTACCTTATAGGACAGGAGTATTTATCACGGACTAAAGTTTCTTGTGAATATGATTGTTCAAACATTCTGTGCATGAATACAAAGATGCAAGTTCAAGGAAGCTGCTAAGTTATGGACGACACTTTCGTTCAATTTTCTCCATGACTGTTCCTGTCCAAATGTGCAAGTGACCAGAAAATCACCAATAAACTATATATATGATTGGTTTAGGACTTAGGTTTTTGACAGTTTATGCATATAATAAGTAGTAAGTATGGATGTATTCATTTTTCCTAGTATTGTAAGTGTAGGGTGTTGAAATTGGCAGCTATCTTTGATAATTGTAATGTGATATAGTTTTAATACCGAGTCTCCATTTTCATTTCCAGGTCTGGTCAAGCTGGGTGTCCATTGTGTTACAGGCAAGAAGGTGGCAATCAAAATTGTCAACAGGGAGAAACTCAGTGAATCTGTACTCCAGAAGGTAAGTGGGACAGACGTAATCTCCAAGCAGACGTAGAAAGGCAAAATCAGAACGTTATTATCCTGGTTCTACCAACCAGAGGCCTGCTGTTCTAGGCAACCGGGAGGTTGAGAAGCGCTACGATTTTTATTTTTGTTGATCTGCTTGGATATTAGAATAAACGGCCAGTGGGGAAAATCCTACTTCTCATTACTGAATAAATGACAAAACTCAAAGTGTGCACTTAACCATATATTGTTCACTACATGGTAGTTTTAGGTGGGTATAATGTTCCAATATGACCATTGGGATGCATTTTTTAGTTAACTTTCCCATACAGGTAGATATGGGTTGAAAAGGAAAATTTATTCATCGTTGATTGTATTTTTTCTGTTTTGATTGGGGCCAGTTATGGAGGAAACGAAATATTGACAAAAGTATTGATAAAGCATGCACTCACACGTGTGACTTCACCGTTATTGATTTGCATACAAATGATGTATGACCTGGCGAACATTGTGACAGTGAGGGTTCTAATGCTTCCTTCAACAGTGTGCATAGCTGGACATACAGTATAAGGAATACATACATGTATGTACTTATAAGTGTCCCTGGACCTGGTGCACTCTACATTCCCCTAGGGAAACAAATGATGTGTCCCTTGGAATATGGGTGAATGGCCTATAAAAGCAGCTGCTAATTAAAGATTCATAGTGATGGTTTGACACCCTGTCAGCAAAAATGAATGTGCATGATGGTGTTCCTTATCAAATGGACATGATTTATATGCTACCGCACAGGTGTGGAGATAGCATATAGTAAGTACTTCTGAGATACATATTATTATTATCATATATTAAGTTACTCTATGCAGGGCACGTATTGTTTCGTCTGTTTCCTGTTCTTACTTTTCTTCTGCTAGGTATCAAATACCTGTTCAGTAGGTGCCGCACCTTCAATTCAAGACCATATGACTTGAAATTTGATATGGTACAACACACATGTAACTTTGCCTATGGGGGAGGGCAGTAACTTATGGTTCATCGATATTTGTACGAAATGAATATTCTTTTACAAAAGATATTCCCTGCAAGACAGTATTGACCTAAAAACGTAATTCATCATCTTGGTAGATCAGTATAGTATGTTATATCAGTATAATCTTCTTCCTCTTTCTGTGATTTCTCAATTTGTATCTAGATGTACATATTAGGTTGTTAATGGAATACAAGCGTAGTCATGTAATGGTTATTTTTGTATTGTATTATTGCCTTACAATCGACAAGAGAAATCTTTTTTGGGGAAAAAAAGGTCAAAATCATATTGTAGAATTATGCAATGTTATCATACATGAAATTAAGGTCTAGTGGCCTTAGGGAGTGGCCATATATACAAATGTATGGACTTTGTAAAGCGCAGCACAAAGAATTGGATGGTCTACATTTTTGTGTCAAATTTCCAGCGTAGCACTTTGTGGTGATATTTTCTACAATAGGCAGATTTTCAGTAGGTAGTTTTTTGCCCCAAGGCTTAGAATTCATTTAAAAGAACATGAATTCTTTCCCTTCCTGACTGCAAATAGTGTGTAAATTACCCATTTGGGGCCCTCCTTCTCTCTACAATCCATTGGAGCCCTAATAACTTACCAGTTGGCAGGAATCGTTCCACTTTGTGTAAAATCAATTTCCTTGACTACTTGGATTGAGACATTACAGAGGAGAACGCTCCTTCATACGTAACCTTATTCAGTGTGTCTTCATCTTTCCCCACTTATTTGGATGGATCTTGAACACAGTTTGACACATACAACAATTCATCTTTCCCTTTGGGCATTCACCCTCCTCATTTTATAAGATTCAAACAGACTCTGATCCATTGTTATTCGGAGCCCCGACTGCATTATATTTTCTCTTCTCTAGTCTATGAGAGCAAAGATCACAGACAGATCACTAGATTCATGAAGTCTTAGATCACTATTTTTTCGTTTTTTTGTCTAACCACAATCCAATGTAATCATTACGCGGAGACAACACCATCTGCATTCACGGATGTAAAATTCATCGTTCTATGACGCACGTGAAACCAACACATGACGTACGCAAAATGGAGTGCATCACATGTCCATGATTGGGGTGGGGTCCAGGAGGTGAGAGATGCCAGCGTCAGTTGGCTAATTATAGCTGCAGGATCAATAATGAGCCACTGGGTCTTTGTGGTAACAACTAATCGGATGTTTTACATGTGCTCCCATCTGCCTAGATGTGAATTGTATTAAAATTTTGTATTTAAGGAATTTCTTCATTAGAGACAAATCAACAATTGTTCTCAATCCTCCTCGTTTTAATGCCTGAATATCTATATGTGCAGGCCTTGACTTGACTCGACTACATCAGAGAATACAACATAATTAGACAGACAGCTTGTCTGAACACCCAAGTTGACTTCCATTCAATGATGCACACACAGGGCATTCATCCCTTACAGTTGCTCAATCATAAGTATATATGGGTGGGATACATGAAAAGAGAGAACATGTGCTGAATTTAATTCTTCTCCCAGTCATGGCCCAGCAGTAGCCGACAGCATGGCCTTCCCAATGGGGTAATAATTCTTTATTCTCTACTCTGAGTCTAAATCTCTGGTTCATCAAAGACTGCAGTGTTTCCTTTCATTCATCGGGTTCAAGAATAGCTGTTGTTTTGGCAGCTCTAGATCTACTACGATATCTCAACAGGTCATCTGTAAAGACATCTCCCCTCCACGTTCTGGCCGCCAACCAGTCTGTCATTTGTTGTCATTGTCATGAATAAATGAAGTGGCCTGTGGGCATCTCCCGTAACTCCATCAGACATTGGTATTCACTGCCACAACAGGAGTCTGTTGATAACCGTCTAGAGCAGGAGGCATCTGCACACTCCACTCTCCACAGTTGATTACACCTTGTCATGGGTGATATGCCGGTTGATAAAGGTATGATAACAGCGGCAGGGGATTGCACTATCTGCTCCATATGTCAATATACTTATCAAACATATGATTTATCATGCAGGTAGCAGACTTTTCAGGTGTTCCTGTGGCCACGCAAATTTGCTGGCCAGTTTAACATCTTTGATGTGGTTATGGCATGTGGCAGTTTGCCAGTTGAAGTGATTCAGAATTAGGGAGTATAAAACTCGAGCCATAAATAGGAAATTGTGTCGGGCTGTACGTGAGCATTTGGCATTGGATTTGGAGCAAATTTGGCTTGCAATGACCTAAAGTGGGTGTCATATTTCAGAAATGTGTGAACACGAAAATGAAGTTGCATCACCACCTAGCATATGTCACATAAAACGTCAGGGGTTACATGGGCACCCTGAGTGTGGGAAGTCTGAATAGGAGGCACTTGAGTTTGCCTTATAATATTCTACCCTGGAAATGAGCTGGAATGACAGGAAGGAGCCATGGAGAAGTTGGAAAAAAAGCTTAAACCCAGTTATAAAGACTTTCTCCAAAGTCTAATCAGGTATACTGGAGAGGGATGCACCTGTTGTCTAATAATAGTGTCAGCTGTGCTTCAGTTTAGAAGTTTGAATAATGTATCCATGAGATAAGACAAAAGATACTGGCCATGAATATTGTAAAAGAAAATTTAGTGCCAGTGACCCAGGTACAAAGTCTCTGCTTCAACATTGAGATACATTGCATTGTGCTTTGAAAAATTGTATGACAAAATATTGATGTTCTTCTTCATATGATAGGTGTTGACAGCCACTCCATAGAGTAGGGCGTGTCTACATGTGATGTAAAAACAAGCTGTTATAGCTGTCATACATTTCCTGTTAATAAGGCTAGGATCTGTATGTGCTGCATACACTTGTCTAGCAACAATTTTGACTTTGTGTTCATTATGTAGCCACATGCATACTCTAAGAGGATCAGGCTTGTTAATACCTCACTATGTTATAATTGTTCCCTAGGTGGAGAGAGAAATTGCCATCCTGAAGCTTATAGAACATCCACATGTACTTAGGTTGTATGATGTCTACGAAAACAGAAAATACCTGTAAGTATGCACAATAGCAAGTGTATTGTGTTGATTTTTATTGTCTGTAATCAACAATATTAAGACTGGATGAGTGTTTAGATCAAAGATAGAGCAGAATACATGTCAAGCTCACTAATTGTCATCTGGTTGGAATGATGAATGTGTTGACAGGCCATCTAGCAAATATCTGAGAAACTGCATTTTAGGCACATTTCTTGTGTCTAAACTAAATGTTGAATTAGTTCCAGAAAAGTACTCAATGTATTTTTTTGTAGGCCTAGAACAGTCAGCAAGCCAGTACATTAAGCTATCCAACAGTCTAGACTGGTTTGAAGTTAACATTTTGCTCCTTTTCCTTGCAGCTATCTAGTACTTGAACATGTATCAGGAGGGGAGTTGTTTGACTACTTAGTGAAAAAAGGACGTTTGACGCCAAAGGAATCACGGAGATTCTTCAGACAAATCATCTCTGCACTGGAATTTTGTCACAACCACTCTGTATGGTGAGTCAATAGATACTGTTCATCCTTACTCTTTCTGTCAACAATTCTGATTTGTGAAAGATAAATTCCAGTAACGAGTCGGTCAAAAGTTAGAACAAGAAATAGTAATGCCTTCAGGTACCTTCGAGTTGCCAACCTAAGATTGATGTGTTAAAAAAACACATTTTCCTAGAACTATCACAGAGTGGAATTCATAATCACCAAGTGCAGTAGGGGCAATATCCCTAGATAGCCTTGAAGAACACTTGCAGCTAGGTTTTAGCAAAAGTTAGGTGTGACAGGTGGTTCAGTATGCTATAACCACGCCGTGTGCCAGCAAACCTGTTGTGTTATGCTAAATGGCGGTAATACATGTACCTGAGCTATACAGATACAGATTCCAAGTGCCCTTTTCTTATTCCTCCGCAGTCACAGAGACTTAAAACCAGAGAACCTGCTGCTGGATGAGAAGAACAACATCCGAGTAGCCGACTTTGGGATGGCTTCCTTACAAGTTGGTGACAACATGCTGGAGACTAGCTGTGGGTCAGTGAAGGAAGATATGAAATTATTTCATCTTTTTTCTTATATTTTACTACATCTACCCCTCATTGCCACAATCTTATAGCTGTTAACTTGTGGAAAGTCAAGAATTCTGACCTCTTTTGTAACTTGTGCAGAAATCAAGATATATGATATCAAGTTAAAGACTCGGACTGTGGGTAAGATGAGGTAGTGCTAGCTATGGAAATGATAAAAAATCAACAGTCAAGACAGTCTTGAATTGAAACCTGTCACCTGTGCTAGTATCAATATGACCTGTTCTTTTTCCCAGGTCACCACATTATGCATGTCCAGAAGTGATCAGGGTAAGTATCAATTAAGGATTTCATCGTCTTCTCTTCCACAAGAAGTGGTAGTTTAAAACTTTGCGCTCTGCGTTGAATAATTGATATTGTTATAGTTAGTTTAGTTAAAATCCTCCCACACCATTATTGATGTATAGGGCGGTGCCCATCTCCGTTTCATAGCCCTGGGCCACACTGTGGTGCAATCACTGTAGCAGGGGGCTAGTCCACTGGCAGTGAAGTGTGTTTAACTTCCATACTGTTTCAGAAGTATGTACCATCTTTATAAAGTCTTTGGTATGACTCAATGCGCCTCTTGTCCAGAGGTGTCCTACCTGGGGCTTGAACCCCAGTCCTTCTGGTCCAAGTAATTTGAATCAGATGTGGTGAGAGACAGAAGCGCAGACCACTACACCACAGGGACACCCCCTAATTGATATTGTATGCTGTGCAAAAATATTTCACCATTATAGATTTCTAGATATTTCTTTTTATAAAGATTTTACTTCTGCCTAATATTACCTATTTAATCAGTTTCACATTCTTCTTTTTAGCACAAATTGAATTTCATTATCTGCTTAATGATCATTGTCTTTTAGATATTGCTCAATTCAGCACAGGTTTTATATATAAGGTTGGGGTAGTGGTCCAGGAATAGAACAGACTAATAGAGGTCTAACATTATTGATATTTCAATAAGTGTTTTCTGGCCAGGTATGGTAAATCCATGTCTTAAAGTGCTTTCAGTGCTAATTGAAGTGATGTGTGTTTGTTGTAGGGAGAGAGGTATGACGGGAGAAAAGCAGACATCTGGAGCTGTGGAGTTATATTGTTTGCATTGTTAGTGGTGAGTACCAAGTCCAAGAGTGAAGAAAATGTTACCTTAATATGTTTGCTACTGTCCCAGTTTATTGGATTTTTAATCGTTTGCAAATCATCTCAGACTGGAAGGAAGGTCAAGGAGAAAGTACAGCGCAGAATTGAATGGTTGCTTCAAACAAGCTATGTTTTGGAAGAGTGTGGTTAAAACTGTACGTAATATCATATCAATGGTCCATCTTTGCCAGGCTGACTGAATTTTGTTGTTCTGTTTCCATACTCAGGGTGCCTTGCCATTTGATGATGATAACTTGCGGACATTGTTAGAAAAAGTAAAGAAGGGCGTGTTCCATATACCACATTTTGTTCCACCTGATTGTCAAAATCTGCTGCGTGGCATGATTGAGGTGGACCCAGTGAAGAGATTAACAGTGAGTACAGTGGTAGAGCAGACATGCAACCTACACACATGATGTTAGTTCAGGAGACTCTCAGTATTTCCTATTTGTCAAATAGCTAGAGACTTGCAGAGAATGTAGTCTGGTAATGAATGTCATTAGAAAACGTGTGTTTTTAATAGATTCATGAAATATTAACAAGTGGATTGCAGTAAAAACTGCTCTTTATTGAATTAGAGCAACACTTATGTCTTTATAAGATTAAGGCTTATAATTCTGTGGTCATAAAATTCCGTGTCTTTTTACTAATGATGTTTATCAATATGACTTAATGGACATACAGTCTGCAGAGTATGCTATGTCACTCTTCCAATAAGCTTTGAGAGGTGTATACTTGCAGACAATAGATATTTTTCTGGAGGAAGTCTATGAAAATAGAAAGAATGATAACAAAGCGACAAAATTGTAAGACTAAATACTTAAGTTATGGAGGTGATGTATGAAATATCTATTGAATTATAATACCTAGTACACATGTACCTGCTGTGGTTGTTTGTACAATATAGCATTTATGAAATGAGAAGAGATAGCAATTTTGAACATTGTTCTGAATGTTTGATGGAGATTGTGTTCAACGTGCGTACCACTGTTTACCTGGTGTCCCCTGTACTGTAAAGAGATTTCTGTCCAAGTTCTGTTTCACTTGGGATATTAGGGGGGCAAATGTCCCAAGAGTTACCAGCCAAATTTCTGCTTGTATTTCAGATTGAGAAAATCAAAACTCACCCTTGGGTAATCATGTAAGTACACCTGTCAGTGATCGCCCAACCATACCAACCCATACCAGTTATGTCAGTGGTCATACACATCTGTGCTCATGTTTTATATTTTCTCCCTTTGTTCCCCCCAAATACAGCTTGAACAAATACGCAACCACCAATGGTATTTAGGTCCAGAGTAAGTAATCAAATGTATGGACTGACTTCTTTTCTCACTTTTCTGTATTTTCATTAAGTGACATCCGCCTTGTCTGTCTTAAACTGCCATACATTTTTGTGTGTGTTTACTATGATTATTGTTTCTTGTTAAGTGTGTTTATATTTGTCAACATTTTCATCCAAGGTTTTGACCAATTAATTATATTTCTATAATCAAAAAAGCTAAATTCACATTGTGTGAAGGTCCTGTAAAATAATAGCAACTGTAGCAGAAAAATTTTAACTTTTAATTTGTGTCAAATTAATCATAGTAATCCCTGCTGGTATTTTTATTATGTTATGTGGTAAGCTTGTGCTATGAGATGAACCCTGATTCCAAATATCTCTGCATCTCCATGATGGAAAGGTGATTTTATGCCTAACAGCTTGGGAATCTGACCAAGATATCTACTAGAGTCAAACCATGGATGAAACCTTTTACTCACTACTATTCTTCCACCTCACCTCTTCTGCACTGTTTGAAATTTTGATAATTTTGTTGTTATTTCAATATTATGTTTTTTTTCTCCTCACATAATTATTTGTTGTAGTTTGACTGCTTGTAGTGACCCGAATCAGTCGCCAAACTTCTTCGATCAGTTGAAGCTGTCTTTGATGGAGACCTTTAGTTCTAAAAATGCAAGGTAAAATTCAAAGATTCAAGGTCAACCTCCTCAGCTCCTTCTGTTCCATTATAAGTCAATATTCTCTTGTTGCCTGTTTCTTAACTTAAAATGGTTTCAAAACAAGTTGCAGGTGACATTTGAAAGTCACTAGAGAATGGATACCTTTTGGAGGTTACGAAGTTTAGGATTCAAAATTAAGGTGCTGAGCTTCGAAATTGTTGACTGACAATTGTCAGGAGGATGCTTGTACTGTGTACTCTTTATATCCTACGTATTTGTATCAAACTGGAAATATAAAGTTGTTACTTATCATGTCGGGGTCATGTAGCATTTTTTGGAAAAGCAGAGAAAAAGCTGTCTAAAATTCAGTTTGGCCAGGTCTCATGATTGTAAATTCATGCTGTAACATCAATCATAGCGCACAAGGATTGTTGTCAGTTTGACACATGATGATGCTTGCCCCTGTAGCCTGCTTTGCCTGACTGAAGCTGATAACAAGTGGAGAGTTTGACAAGAACTTGTCATGAATAACTTGTCTTGACATGACAACAATGTAATATGGATTTAATTTTTTTACATCGTGCCTGTATGCCCCAAAGCTTATATCTAAATTTGAGCCTGATCTGTGTCCTCTCTGTTAAAGCATTGACAGCTATATTCAAAGCCTCTGCTTAAGTTTGTCAGCTCTTTCCTTCTACAAATTCTGCAGCTTGCTTTCAACTTGATGTTCTTACAAAAGGACTTAGAAATCTAATCTTCATTATTCTGAGTATGATTTTTTACATTGATGCTCTCTCCCAATCCTACCGATCTGCTTGTGGTCGGTGTCTGAGTTTTCTTTGCCACAGACTTGACTTTCCATTTACGTTTGAAGGTTTTGATTTCCATGTGTTGATGAGTCATTAGTAATGAACGTGCAGACTATTAGATAAATGTAAGCTAGCAACTTATTGCATAGGGATGTTGGGTGTATGAAATGTCCTGAGTTGAATCTTCCTACTTATTAGTGTCACCAGATACTTTAAGGGCTTAGCCTTTCCCACCTCATCTAGTTTCATGTAACTCCTAACCTCAAGTGGCTCTTTAGCCTTCTTAGATGTTGACTGATATAAAGTATAGAAACTGCCTTGATGGAAGAAGTCAATACAAGATGAAACTAAACTGTCAACAGAAAACTTGGCTTTGCTCCATTTCAGGTTTCACTTTCCTTGCTCTCTTCTAACCCCTGTGTCTTGCTTGGGGCATGCACTCTGCATCTAACTGGTTTGTTTCAGAACATTTTGTTGAATGGCCTGCAGTAGAATCCTTCAGTTAAACAGCTTGACCTTCAACTGTGAACTTGGTGGCTTTTGCCCTTGTGTTTGTCCTGTGCCCTGAGATGTTGTGTGTGTGTGGTCCTACAGGGGCAGCAGAGATCCAGACCTGGAGAAGCTGCCCAGACATCCGTCAGTGGAGGTGAGTAGAGCTGTGGTGGTGGTTCATGGGACATACATGTAATATTACTTTAGCCAGATTCACAGGTTTGGAGCTGACATAATGGTACTTCCTGTCCCTTAACTTAGCACTGTCATAATGATTGGAGTTTTCTTCTTGGAAATGAAATGCATTTGCTACAGCTGCCACACCAGGGTATTTTCGTCTGTTAGAATAGGGTGATGTGGACAAGGACAAGCATGATGTGCATTGTGTTTATTGATATCAAGTATCCGCAATGTTACTAAGATTCAACTGGAATAGCTATAACTCAGCACTAGAGTCTATAATAGAGAGACTCTTAGATCCATTTTTTAAAACTAATCTTAAAATATATTGACATTTTTTTTAAGGTAGAATAACCAGGTTAGGAAGTATTTACGAAACATTCAGTGATACTAATGATGTGAAAGCCTGGAGGAAGAATGACAATAACATGAAACCTAGTGTATTCCAAAGCAGCTACGTCCGATCCCGTCGATGGAGGACATCGACCCTGACGTGCTGGCCAGCATGAACTCCCTCGGCTGCTGGAAGGACAAGAACAAGCTCATCAGGGACCTCCTCAGTGAAGAGTGAGGAATACCACACATTTCTTCAGCACAGTTGTTAATGGAATTATGGAATTAGTGCCTGGTGGCACATGGGGGGAATTTGTTTATTGACGTAATGCAGCGACATGAGTGATAGATTGATTTGTAAATCTGTTCATCAGAATAGATTAACATCAATTTGGACTGATACACATTGTCCCTACCTTTTTCTTGGCTTCAGTGATAGATAAAGTGTTTTATAACTAATGAACTTTTATAAAACCTAAGTGTATTTTTTTAACCTTTAGCACACTGAAGTAGCCATTTGGCACCCAATTCCCAATTGGGTAAACAGAGTTATATTAGGCAGGAGGGAAAAGGTTAAACTCTGTGTATATGTTTAAAATCACAACAATTCTCATGCATCATTGTTATTAATCTGCTATGAATAGCAGCCCTATTTTGTGTGCAATATTTGCTGCCTGAAATGTGTTGTACTAGGTTTCCCCTGGAGACTTAAATAAACTTGTGTCTTATTGCCATAGGAAGAACACTGAGAAGATAGTGTACTTCCTGTTGCTGGACCGGAAGGAGAGGAAACCCAGCTATGAAGACGAAAACGAGATTCACATACGCAATAGGTGTCCATCAGGTGAACATCACGCACTTTACCTTTAGTGTTTGGCTATCTTAGCTGATATGTTCCATATTCTAATTTTGCAATTTTCTGATTGTCATAAACTTTATGTATGATATATGTCAGGGTATAGAGACTACCGGTCGAGATCCTGATCAGAGTCTCCATTGACAGAGACACTAACTAAGATGCTAGGAATGTGTTAAAGGTGATCTCCTATTTACAAATCCTGAGTTTCAAGTCAATCCATTGATCTAAAGTGACATCAGTCAAAGTTCAAAGTTAGGACTGTCTCTTAAGGGAGACTTATCTTTAGATTTGCAGATTCCGACTTGTAGAGATCCCAATCAGAAACACTGTCCACAGAGACTCTGATGAGGATATCTACTGGCGGTATCAGCAATTCTGCCAGATTGCAGTCTCTACACTGATATATACATTCATAACAAGACAGTTAACAATCCTGCACTTCTTATTGCCCATCAATGGCCCACACACCTACATACATCATAAATGACATGATCACATTACCAATTGCAATGAACTCATATATTGCACAAGAAATGTTCAGCTGCTCAATAACTGATACCAACATGTAGCTTAATACAATTTTGCCCAATTGTGATGAAGGCTCCTTATCCTGTCCCCAGATGATCCACCAAGAAAGAGAGTGGACTCTCTCTCCTTGAACGGCAGGCGGCGCCCGGAGCGCGGCCTCTCCATGGACGCATTACACAACGGTACAGGCTCTCCGCCCATGTCGGCGAGACGAGCCATTGAAATTGCACAGCAGGGCCAGAGGTACCGGTAATTATTCCTTTCCTCCCTACCCTGAGTCTTACCCTGGATGGACCCCGCCAAGTAACCTTTCTCATTCTTAACACACACATCAGCCTCCTCAAACCAAACTGTCGGAGCAACAGTCACCTTCTGAGCAAGAAGGGTCTGTGCTCCGCAGGTCTGGGTTGAGATCCACACATCACCCTGCTGGAAAGTAGTCCTTCAAAGGGTCATTAGCACAGACTGTACAGACCCTTGGGCTGTCAGGGTTGTGTGAAGGTCTTACGTGACTCTGAGAAGGAATTCCCCACATGTAGAGCCCAGTTACTACCATAGTTAACCATGCAGGCTCCTTTGTGTCCCCAGCAACATTTTAATGATTACTAATGAGACTAATGTTCAAGGACTCTTGTGATTCACAGCTAACTACTTATTAAATGCCTGCATTGTAAGCAATAGTACTGAGATCATGTAAACACTTATACTGTATAATACATGGATATTAATTTCTAGCAAACAATGAGTTTCAACATTTGGCCATAAATGACTTAGATTTATGTGAGGGGTAGGCAGGAATGATTGGCTGAAAATGTTGTTACAAGGTGAGAGGAGGATAGCAAGGGTAAGATTTTTACCCAGAATGAAGTTCTGTAGATCTTAAAGCTGTTATTTCAAGTGTTTTCTTATTGGCCTACATATAGTCTTTTGGAATTCCTTAGAGCTCATGTTGTGACGACCATAGCTAGTCTGTGCTCAGTCATAGATATAGTTACAAATAATATTGTGCTGAAGATTACATTATTTGCAGGCTCTTATTCTTGTTTTTCTTTATTTTCCAGGTCACGCAGTTTGTCGACGACACCCATGTCGTCCCCCTACCACAGCCCCAAGGTCACTCCCCAGCACACCCCACACCACACACCAAAGGGAAGTCCGCTCCACACCCCTGTCCACACCCCACGGAACCTCACCCCCACGTCCAGCCCCACCCCCACTCCCCCGGGGAGCCCCGGGATGGGGGGCCAGGCCGAGTGGAAGAGGAGGTTAACCACGATAAAGAACAGCTTCCTGGGCTCCCCTCGCTTCCACAGGAGGAAGCTCCAAGGTAGAATCAAGTTGTGGACACAGATTGTGTGGGAATGTTCTTTGTGTCCTATTTTCATGCATCCTTTCACTAGATTATACAACTTCACATTCACACAGTATGCCATTTCACATTAGGACAGTGAGGGAAAGATTAGGCATTCCATACCTGCTGATCTACAAACTACGATCAGAAAAAAATATGCTTGTTGATGTCCTAGAATTATATATATCTGTGACAACTTTTGAGATGTCCTCAACAGTTAACTAATGTGTCGACTATATATGTATAGAATGTCATTGTACCAAAAAGGAATTACAATGTAATTCAAAAGTGTCACTGTGGTCTATCGTAAGACCAGTTTAGTACACATACAATTTCAATGCTTGGGGGACAAACCAACGGAGTCACTTTTGTAAATAAGTAAACACATACTGTATTAATTTTCTTTGGCTGGGTTGTTTGCATGCTTGATGGCAAGAAGAAATCAGTTTTACGAGACATATAACTTGTTGAACTTCAACTTGTTAGAGAGGACAACAGTGCAGGACAACATACTAGTATCTAATTTGATCAGTCAATTCTACTATGAATTATTCTTTGTCCTGGTTCATTTTCAACACTTGTATGTGTACTGAATCTATTAAGTAGTAGCATGCCTTTCATATCACTCTAAGACGTATAATGATTAGTTTTTTGCATGTGCTATGTAGAGATTAGTGTTGGGTGCTTAGAAGGAGGCGCTTAATGTATGATTACGTACACTGTCCACTCACTTGTCATCTCATTCCATCTCTGTTTCACTCTCTCCATCACACTGTGAGCTGTTGGTACTGCTTACTTTGTCTTCTCTCTTTCAAGCAGACGCATTCTATAACCTCATGAACTGGCAATGTAAGGCCTTTCACTTCCCATCTTCTCTTGAAGTGTCTTCAGTTTAGGTTCCCAGTTTCTCCCTGTACCTTACTCTTCTGACACTTCTCACTTCCTTTCTCGCACACTGTTCTTCACCTACATTTTACACTTTCATTGATAGTGACCCACATTGATGCTTTTTCCTTCTGAATGTTTCATGGCATAGATTGTTTAAAATTGGCTTAGATTGAAACATCATTGACAAATTACATGTAAAACCATTTAATCGTCAAATATTGTTGCATTCAAAATATTCTCTGCGAAGGTGAATTAGATGAAGGAAAAAAAAGAGACTCAGTCCAGGGTGCGAAATACCTGGTTGCACGTTGCACAGTGCAACAAGATTTCGGTTGGTGCAAGTTAATTCCAAACCCAGGTAGCGCAGTGTGCAACCTTATATTTTGAGCCAAAGATCTCAATCGGAGCCCTGGAAGCTCACAAAAACACCGTGTCACTCTCATAAAATTCGGTAAATCTTCAATTGAAATAAAGAAATCAACCCCTTTTTCGTTTTAAACCATCAAAAACCCTTCATAGATCGTGGAATTTGAGCTGAAAAAGACGAAAACACACTGCCCTCGGCTAAACAAGATGTTGTTAGGTCAATGGGAACACAATACTATCTAATTTATATTTTGAAATATTAGTAGTATTATACGCTACATACGAGCTTGATTTGAAGAAATTGGTGAATGTTGCTGGAGCAACCTGAAATTTGGATGTGCAACCTAGCCTTTGCCCTAGGTTGCAACATGGGCAACCTGGCTCAAAAAAGTATTTCGCACCCTGTCAGTCCCGAACTTTGAATTGTTGCTGTAATTATACAAAGTTAATTTGTCCAGTCTCTCTGTGGATAGGTGGATGGTTGTACCAAAAGTGGGGTGTTCACACAGTCCAAAACTTGATTGATGGACTCTAGGGACAACCCAATCACACAACAGTATTAGTGCTGCTTACATGGCTCCACACAATTACTGTATTTAGGAAGATGTACTACATTGTATATTGATTTTCAAAGGTCAAACAGAATATTTTTCTTTCTACATAGAGAGGAGAACCTTTCTTTGCCATGCAGAAATGATTTTCAGGCCCTTCAAAACAAACCTTTCATAGCAGATACCTAGTCCTGATATAGAAACTTGACTTTTTCTTAATTTCAGTTCCAAGTGCAGAAGAGATGTCTCTGACGCCGGATAGCTCACCTGAGTAAGTTCAGCTTAACTTTTATAGTTTGTTGCTTTAGCTGAGTGTACTTTGTCTCCAAATGTGTCCGTGCATGAATGTAGTACAATATACCTATGATGGAGACTTGACTTTTCATTACATTTTCAGTGTAAAGATACAATGTAGCAGGAGAAGTCATACATGTCATTACACTGGAGTAAAATTCTGTGGCTGCGCCTGTCTGTCTACTTGTATAGCCTAGGGACCTCATACTTGAATCATACATACATGTACCTGTGTCCCTTATGAAGGTTATCAGGTGATTAGATTTTAAAGAGGGCAATCAGGTATTGTGATATTGTTTCAGGTACAAAATTTGTGATCAATTTGTAACTTAGAATTATGTATTTGTTGTTACATGAAAAGGTCAGTACTTACTATAATAATCAGTAAACAAGAATTTGTTTTTCCAAAAGTCCTGAATTATAAAGAATATTTACCTTACAACTGACATTTGAATACATTTTTTACCTTGTAACCTACTGATTGTGTAATTTGGGTCTTTTCTCCCAAGGTTAGCCCTTGACAATAGCAATAAACTAGTTGGGCAACCCTGGCTGTTTCATGTATGTATGTTTCAGCCAAACCAATACCTCAATAAACTGACCTTTGAATGTCTGTTTGCAGGATGACGAAGAAGTCGTGGTTCAGCAGTCTGATTGGCTCGGACAAGGAGGAGACGATTTTCGTGGTCATCAAAGATCGACCAATCAGCACCATCAAGGCTGATATAGTCCATGCCTTCCTGTCGGTACGACCTTTTCTCAGACTCCCTTAATCAAGCTTACAGAATGATTATAGTCATTGTGTATGATGATCTGATGACGTGGAGGGGCTGAATGATGTAACAGAGGGTTGACCAATCAATGTGCGGGCACTAATAATTTCTGACATTTGACTTATAGTTCATGTGACATGGAATTTGTCACATGCCAGATGATAAGTAATTAAGCTGAATCTAAATCTTTCTATACAGAGTCTCACAACACAATGTACTTGTACGTGACTTTTTTTGTATATATTTCTTATGTACAAAGATTTTGCGCATTTTAGACTCGTTTCCCAATACTTCTTTAACATAGCACAGAAAGAGGAGTGTGCTCTTAACAGATTTTCATGGGAATTGGTAGCATAGCACTAATACTAACTCCTGCGTTCATAAGCATGATGTTATAAACAATGTAGCGTTAGGATTGTTTCCAACATCCCCATGTTGTGCCTGTTGGGAGCTCTTAAGATTCAATTGAGTTCTTCTACAATCGATATGTCATTAGCTTTGCATCACTGAGCATCGCTGCTGCCTGTGTGAGCCTGTGAAACTAAAAATACAGTCCATTGGTTCAGGACTTAAACTATAGCTGTGTCCTTTCTAGTTACTTATCCCCAAGGGCGATTTGTTTTTGGTTTGTCTGTGTCTATCTGTCTGTCTCATTTCTCCAATGCAGTTTCTGTATGTTCTGCTGGTGGGTGCTTATCATCTGCGGCATGAACTTTCTATGTCTACCTTGTTTTCAAGAAGTTGTTGCAGGGCTACATGTACTTGAGGCCCATGGGAACTTGACCCTTTGCCTTTCTATGTTCTGCCATTGAAGTCATTTCACGTTGATGAAGGTTAGACAGTCTGGTAATAAAGAACACAAGGTAACAGTTACTCATGCAACTCCAGTTGCTTGAGTAACTGTTACCTTGTGAAGTCATCACGGTGTCTTCAATCTGCTATAATTATAATTATCCTTCCCTCCTCACACCAGATGCCCGGGTTGACCCACAACGTGGTGTCACCAACGAGCTTTAAGGCAGAATACAAGAACGCAGGTGGGACCTCCTCCATGTTCAGCAAGCCTGTCCGCTTCCAGGTGGACATCACGCCGTCTGAGGGCATGTCCGAGAAGCAGTCGGCTATCTACTCCGTTAGTTTCACACTCATCTCAGGTAAGGAAAATTTCCCACCCATGTGTCATGAATCCCATGCCAGCAGCAGTATAATCAAATACTGGATACTGCTGCATCAACATGTGTCCATGTCTCTAGATCAATAGTTATGATTCAATGTCTTAAGATTGATACATGACAAATTGACAAAAAACTTTTTTATGCAAGTTTACATGTTACTTTATGTTAACAGTTTTAACATCACTATATGAAAGACCTTATTTCTTTCCCTTGCTATATTTCTACTCCTTGCAGGATACAAGCTTAGGCTGCATTTATCCTACAGCTACAATTTGTCTGTGCTAATTCTTTGCAGTACATGTAGCTCTTATCATTAAGTAAACCATTCGTGATGTTTCCTTTGACATGTAAGTGTTATTTTGGCTAACTTTGTTTGAAAACAATTTACCGCTTTCAAATACAATAATTTCAAAGAAGTATAGAAGAATGTTTTCTCTGTTTCAGGCCCAAGTCGTCGGTTCAAGCGAGTGGTGGAACTGATTCAGCAGCAGCTGCTCAGCACCCCTACGCCCCCCACCCACACTTCCCACTCACGGACGTACGATGAGGTGCCCAATGACAGGTCACCGACTGGCAGATACGAGCAGTTTGGTCCCTCAGGATACGCAGCCCCCGCGGGGGCGTACCCACGTGCGCCTGGCACACGGAGAAAATCCTTCGATTCGGCAGCAAACTATGAAAACGAAGTTTTTGACTCAGACCTGCAATTTAGTCCACGACATGGTAGCCCACGTCGAGACACGGCAAAACTGATTGCCAACGGCCAGCCTGTTGGAAGGAGGCGCTCTTCCAGGGGGACAGACCTGGCTGCTGATTTCCGAAGAGAAACAAACTTATGACTCTAACTGCATTTGTCCCTATGTTTCCTCCAAAGTAAGCCATAATGCACAGCCTATTTAAGACATTACTGCCAGAAGTCATCACATCTTGCACACACGTGGTCAGCCATGGCCAGTAGTCACAGGTCATGAGCATTTGTGTACGAGCTTGGCACCAGCTTGGCAACTATTGGTCCGGGGCACCGGGGTAAAGGACTTGAAGCCGGTAACAGCTTTGGGGCAGGATGGAACTAAGCTCTACAAGAGCCAGATCAATCTAGACGAGAACTGGTCTGAACTGTGCCAGGCTGGACTAGTGCAAGGCTGGAAGAGCATAGTTCAGGACAGCACTTGTCTAGATACACCTGTCTAGACAGCACCTGTCCAGATCAGTGCCTGTCAGTACTGGTGCTAGTCCGGTCCGGCATCAGTCTTGACGAGTGCCAGATCAACTAGTTATGTCTGGCCAGATAGGAGGTTGCCGGCTTTCCTTACAAAATATAGCGCAGGCATGGACAGTAGTCAATGATTTTGCTGGTAAGGATGATGCCACTTTTGCAATATCACAAATGGCACTGAATGTAAGAAAGTAAAGAAAAATATCTTGCTAAGCCCCAGTATCTTCCCTCCCCTCCATCTGTCCACATGTTCCTGACAATGCTGTATGTAGATGTGCTAGCCATCTGATGTGTGTAGCTGGCTAGTCTCCTCCTCCCCCTGTGCAGACCATACGATAGCTAGTCTCGCCCTCCCCGCCTGGCCTTTACACTCATGATGTGCTGCCATGAGAACTGTGGACTGTAGGACTGGCATGTGTACAAGCCATATAAGTGGTAGCATAGTAGGAAATCTCTTCTTGTATTTATTCCTGTGAAACAAGGGGAAAAAAGGTATGTACCCGAAATTCTTGTCATTTCCTACCTCACTGATGGGACAAACGAGCCAGGCACACAGACTTCCAAGACAGAAGACAAGTCATATCATGGGACCAGGGTTCAACATCACCATACATGATTACTACCCAAGATGCTCTGTGTATATTTAGCTCAACCTTGCCCCCTTCCCTATTCACCTGTAACCTATAAGCTAGGTTAACTTTTGAAGTGTCGTGTATGGGACATTTACTGCAATTTTATAAATTTTGGTACAATCTTTTAAGCAAGCGCATTTTACCATCTAGAGATCTAGGAAGATTCTTTGATACGTTTCGAGCTTAAGTTATGCCAGGAACGGTTATGTCACTTTTTAAAGTTTATTAACATGTTGTACATACTGTTTACATTTGATGTCTGTTAGTGAAAGGTGTTAAAGTCATTTGACATCACTAAGATCAGTCATTGGACATCTATTTTATATTTCTTCACTTTGCGAGAAAGAATCAGTTTACAGCTATAATATATTATTATTTATTGAAGAAAATTAATTATACAATATATTTGTTTGAGTGCTTGAAGTGTCTAATATATTTATTCAAGTTTGGAACGGTTTTGGGGTGAAGCAACTTTTTTGTGCAATAAGTTTTGAACTGTGAGAACTTGTGATGAACGTTTCTCCACTTAAGGTCAGAAGTCCTTAAAGTTAATGAAATATTTTCACAGACTCTTGCCTGTGTTTGGATACCATTTTAGCTTCTATAATTTCTGAGTATTGTTAGGTTAACTAACAATATAACTTAATCTATTAAGGTATAGTAACAACAGTTACTAGGTTGACCAAAGTTTTTTCCTGACTTCTTGAGCAGTTGTCTCTAGTTTTGAGTGGTCCCAACAAAAGTATAGTCATACTTATGAACTGGATGTTGAACTTTTTGCAAAAGGTCACTGACCAGCTCTATTTTTGACAATGATATGCTTGCAACACTCATATGTACGTGAACTAGGGGTGGCAAGTACTTAGTTAAAGTGTAGTAGAGTTTGATGTTGATTGCATGACAGTGCAAATGAGAAATGCTTGCTTCTAGCTGGAGATGATGAAAATATGCCCTATACACCCTTCTCAACATGACGTTACTTCTGTTCTAGCCAGTCCCAGACTGCCTTCTGATGAAAAGTTGTAACGCTTCGGTCCACAATACTGTCACAGTGATAGTGTTGGTTTTCTGGTGAAATTTATGAAAAGCCTAATGATGCCAATGGCACAGAATTCAGCAGGATTTAAGACTTGGGCACTGAAGTGGCAGATTGAGCTTAGTAGAACCCAAATGACGTCATGAAAGCATCACCTTGAGATGGGTCTGTAGAGGTCTTGTGTAGCGGCTGGAAGCAGGCTGTTCGAATGAGATTGGCCAGCCTCTTTGCAAAGTTGTACAAACAAAACTCGAGGTTGAATTAAGTCCCTTTAAGTCCTGAGAAGTCCTCCTCTGCAGGGGAAACGTCAGGTACAGGTATGACGTTTAAACAGTTATATGAGTGTAAGATAAGAAACAACTCTTGTCACAGCAAAGGGAAGAGTTGTTTGAACTGTAGTGTTCATGCTACTCCATAGCACCCATGGTGTGGGGTAGCATGCATGTCTTACAGTTCAGTCTATTATTGGTTATATTCTAGTTGCATTCGTTGTCTGAATTGCTGACAATTAGGAGCAGTTCTTTCTTCCAACCTCTACCGTATAATGGTACCTTCCAAGTTCTGTCTCTTAGAGTCGCACGTTTCTGGGCTCGTCCACTGTTTGAGAGGGTAAAAGTAACTCAAATACAGAATGTAGAGAGAAGGTTGATAGGGGGCATGCATTATGTAGAGAATAGTAATGGACACAGAAGTACTATAGTTAGGAGGGTAACTGATGTGTGGAGATGCCACCTTGGATGAGAACTTCTGTATTCTTAGCTTAATGGTTATCTTATTTGGGTAGAGCACTATCTTCAGTACCCACAAAGCATTTTAAAGTCATACAAGTCTTAAAACTTATTTCAATGTACTATAGACTGGATGTATGAACACAGACTCATGTAAAAATGAACTAGATAATGCTCTACCCTTGTTAATTGTACAATAAGAAAAAAAAGAACAGTGACTATGCATCATGTTTTAAAATGTAGTGCGCACCATGTCTTAATATAAATAGGTACTGGAGGTAAGAATTAAACTAGGGTGGGGATGGAGCAATAGTGAAGATGCCTGGCTGTACATCTGTACAGACATGTTCACCATGAAACATCCAATTACAAAAATAAACCTGGACAATGTTTTCTTGAACAGTCGGTCACTTGTCTCTGTTGTGTGGTGTTGTTATTACTGAGTGGAGAATAGAAGTTTGACAAATATTTTGTATGTTAAGGAGACCTGGAATGTGTGTCTTAGGCTCCTGAGAACAAAAAGCAAAGGGTCGTCCACTCACATCAGAACAGACCTGCCCCTGGTGCTAAACAACAGATAGATACAGCTTTTGCTAAAGGCCCATCTACCAGTAGATGGACCTGTTCTAAGTAGTAATGAAGGCCATCCGCAAGTAGGAAGAACTGTCTCTGTGTTGAAATGCCTTGCACAACTAGAAGACCTAGAACTGATTACTACCCACATCTAGACATACCAAACGTTACATGTATATCTATTGCTGAGTGCCTGTCACAATGAGACCTTTCTCTGGTTCCCAGTTCTCCACAGCTCTGGACACCAACAAGTGGAAGCCAGTCACATCTGAATAGCCCTGTCCTTGGTGCTGAATTGTCATTCACTTGCTTTTGTCAAAACCACTATCAGAACTCAACTTGGGAGACCCGTAACCTTGTAATAATGTGAAGTTAAGTAGACCTGGCAACAATTATCTATTGCTAAAGGCCCATCTACCAGTAGATGTACTTGTGAGTAGGGAAGGCCATCCACAAGTAAGTAAGACTGTCTCTGTGTTGAAATACCTTTTACAACTATATAGAGCTGGAGCTTATTATTATCCACATCTAGATATATCTACATGTATGTCTAGTGCTGAGTACCTGCCACAATGAAACCTTTCACTAGCTCCGAGCACCTCCATAGCTCTTTCCTTGGTGCTGAACACCAACACGACTAAGTAAGTCACATCTAAATAGCCCTGTCCTTGGTACTGAATTGCCATTCACTTGCTTTGTCAAAACCACTTGCAGACCTCAACCTGGGAGGCAGCTGTCCAGCATCAAACAGTAGAAAACAGCTAAGTATTACCAGGTAATGCTTATACACGTTCCCTTAGTGCCAGTTTATGGCTGTAGTATAAGTTAAGTCTATAATGTTTAATCAACCAAATCTCTCTTCTTATTGTGTAGTTAGACCATTGCACTCTTTATTTCAGCCAAATTATCAGTGTTTTAAAGGAAAGACTTAAATACACCTAACCAGGTCAAGACAAAACTCCTTTCCATGTAAGTATTGATCACAGATTCTTAAAGAGGCAAAATAAGCTGTTTTGCCTGCTTTCTTGCCAATGTTTATTCTTAAATGTCACACAAGCTTGTAATTACCTTATAACTGCAAACTTAAGACAATCTTCGTATCAAATTTAGGTGTGCCGCGGTGTAGGAATTTGTCCGTAACTACCATTGGAACTATCAATAGTTATGTCAGAACAAGTCAGGATATCTAGTGAGAGATCCTACTAGTCTGCATATTTTGAACAAACCATTATTATCTAGCCTCCGATGCAGACTCCTCCCGGCTGTTTTCTTTTTCAAGTTACAGTTTTTATACTATTACATTTTTTTTCTTATTGCTGGCCGGGAAGCAATAAGAAAAAAAATGTAATAGTATAAAAACTGTAACTTGAAAAAGAAAACAGCCGGGAGGAGTCTGCATCGGAGGCTATATTATCATTATTTCCTAGTAGGATCATACATCATCAAGCACTTTCTGAGTTGCGACGCTTAAGGTTTAAAATCAATTGTACTTTGGTACATTACGCTCAGGGCGCAAAGACTTTATTGTAACTCTCTTGTTGTTACACATGGAGGACTTGAAAGTGACGTCACTGACATGAGAATGGGTCTATCTGAAGTGATCCTGTGCTCAGGTTTTGTTCATGTGGAAGACTGCACGGCCCTCCACCTTCCCAGCTTGCAGTGCCTGCAGAACGTCCCATGTCTTTTCCAAGGGGTGGTGCTCCAGGGGAGGGGCAGGGATCTGTGGACATCACAGACATTCAGATGTAACGGTACACGACATGTCATCATAAGTTATACTCTCCAATCAGGGGTTCGGCTCTGGCTGGTTTTGACGTGTGTAAGCCCCCGTCACAAATAAGAAATTCAACTCGGCCGGCGTGTTGGCGAGCTTCAAATGTGTATTTTCGGCCGAAGTATGGCCGACGTCCTGTCGCTTCGGGCGATTTTTAGAAATCAAAGTTAATCCAAATATTGGCCTTTTACCAGGTTAGTCGATTCTGACTTCGTCCATATCCAAGAGATGGTACCATCTCATGGGGGAATTTTAGTTTTTAGTGTTCTACGGACGTCGCCCGAGATTTTCATTTGAAAATACGGTCGACGCTCGGGCGATTTTGAAATTCGTCGAGCTTCGGGCGATCTACAAATTCGGCCGACGCTCGCATGAATTGTGACGCCGGGTTTAGGCGTTTTTGTCGGGCTTTTATTTTGTCCCGCGTTTTTTCTGTTGGCTGACGACAGGAATAAAACGGACAAAAAGAAAGCCTAAAACAGTTTAACCTCTGATGTATACATACATGCCATTTGGCCTGTATCATACGTTCAATAGGTTTGGCTACCTGGCTACATGATTTTGCAGTCTGCTTTAAACATTTGTTTGTGAAAGTGGAAATAGAAATTCCCATTCAGAGGTGAACAAACAACAGATAACTTAAGATTGAACTACTATTCCCCAAAGCCGCTGTGAACATGGGATACTCACACTGCGAGTAATCTTTCTCAGAAACTTCCGAAAATAGTTTCATCAGATAAGTAGAAAATAGGACATTGGAGTTTTCTTTTTTCACAATCCCGAACGTTGGTAAGTGTTCTTCCCGCAAAAGCGCCACCTACTTAGGCTACTTATATCGACGAAAAACAGCACTCCAGTCAGAAGCTATGAGGAAGGTGCATGAGAGACACCGAAACGCCAGCAGGTGGGTCATTACAGATTGTGAAAAAAAAGAAAACTCCAATGTCCTTTCTCAGAAACTGTTCTTATCTTGACACAGCTACTTGCTCCATGAAAATACATCCTAACTTGGGAATATAGCATGATGTTTTTCACGCTCTTTTCTATTTGTTGACCTAAATCTAAAGAAAACCAGTCTTACACAGAGAAGAATGAAGTGAATGAATGGAATTCTGTATTGAAGAATACAGAGCACCATGTTTTGTGGTTTTGCGCTGAGAGGGAGAGAGACCCACCTGCTTGTCTGCCACCAGCGCCAGGAGTTCCTTGAACTGGTGCAGCCCGCCCACGTGCACGCCCACCACCTGTTTCTGCTGCAGGGCGAAGGTTGGGAGAGGGATGGTCCCTCCGCCCCCGAACAGGCCGACCACGGCATGGATGCCACACTACATGGGTGCACAGAGGAGGAAATCCCAACACGTCAATGTGAAAGGTTGTTAAATCTGTCAGTCACATATTTTCAGCAAAGCCAGTCGGTCTAGCTATGGTGGCAAAACATGATTCGTTCGAAATGTTCTTTGCATCATCATCTTTGAATAACTTATGTTTCACTTCTTATGTTCTGCTTACTTTTCTGACAAAAGTATGGAAGGGAACACTGCTCTAATTACTTAGAAAATTTGGAATGCTTACAGAGTAAGACCTGAGTGAGATAAAAAGCAGCTTCTACCCCACCTTTTCCAGACATCCCTGTATGTTGGCAAAGGTTTTGGAGGAGTTGACAAAGTCGATGGCAGCGTCCACCCCGTCTGTACACACCGCACGGGTAGCAGCAACAGTCGTGGCAACATCAGCTGATGCACAACAAGTTAATACTGCTGTTACATTTCTGCCATCAAGAAGAAATCGCAATCTTTCACTTCCTACGTTTTGTTTTTGGCCATGTTACAATCCACTTATAGAGTAAAGGCAAAACTAATTTACCCTTTAATTCAGAATTCTATATCTGAAGGTTTCTTTTAGATGATGCATTCAGTGGTCGTCATTTTCTAGTCTTGATTGAACATATTTAATAATTGCAGTTTTCTATTGTTTTGGCTGATTAGTATGTGTCATCACAACAAACAGTATGGCTAGCTCGCGCAAAGTATTGGAGCATATATGACTTAACAAGAGTAAATCATCTTGCACGATAAGGATATCCAAGACAAAATCCAACGCACCTTCCCTGTCCCAAAGTATGGTGTCATCACAGCCATTATCTTTAGCAATCTTCAGTTTTGCTGCCTGAAAGATCACAGGAAATTCGATATTACGTGAAGCTCACTGTGATGTCCCTTGCATCAATCACAATCCAAACATCTGTCAAGCTGAAAGTATCTAAATCAAATTGAACGTGCTTAAATCAAAAGTATCCAAATCAAATTGAACGTACTGACATGATAGTTATATAAAGATGCTGACGTTGCTAAAACAACACGGTTGCACCATGAGGGCTTTCATAAAATTCAGTATATGTTCGCAAATAACATTGTGAACAGGAACGACCAATATCTCGATTCCCTGTCCATTTTTTGCTGAGCAGATGATACATATATGACTTATACGGTTATGATACCGCTTCGTTCTTGCTTTAGAGTAGTCTATTTTGTGATTGCACTTGCACCCCTGTAGTGTATTGGAAACTCACGTCCACGTCCGCACAGACTATCCTGGTGCCCTGCGGAAGGACGTGTTTGGCCAGTTTCACCCCCCACAGTCCGAGCCCGCCAGGTCCAACGATCAGGAGTGTGCAGCGCTCTGCGGAGGAAGCGGGATTGGAGGAAATCTGCCTCAAACAAAATTTTCAAATAAACCATATGTAACTGGTGTATAATAACGCAATATAATATGCATAATTTTCAGGAGGGCTATGACTGAACCGACCGTCGACAAGACAGAAGACCTTTGTAAGGACATCCACGCCACGACTTTCCCCAGAATGCGACGTATGTGAATTTGCTGTTTACCATTGTTTGAGCAGCATATCATTATTAGAAACAGTTGCATGGAATAAAAGGTCTTCTCAGTTGTTTGTTATCATAAAGTTGTAACAGCTTTGTAAGACTATTTTCAGAACCTTCAAATCGGTGTGTCACAGCACAACAAAGTGTGCATTTGGACAGTTTTAACGTTACACCTGCATATGGATGAAACGACAACTTGTACATGTGTTAATGTTATATACATCATCTGCATGTATGTAGGTAGGTAACGTTACATATAGTTCAAGTAAGCAGATACCAACCCCTGAATTTTGACAGCTTCTCCACTATCGGTCTGACTAGTGTAACGCCGTTGTAGGCAGTCAGCCCGCCACAGGCCAGCACGGCAGCCACGTCCATGGGCACACCCTCGGGCACTTTCACCAGGTACCGAGGGTGCGGAACGATGACGTACTCAGAATATCTACAGGAGTACAGGAATATGAGATTGTCCAACCTGTCACGACTCACTGGTCAATGTGTGTAGTACCTGGCGATTACGCGCAGACGCGGATGTAAGTTTAGGCACGTACACCCTAGCTGGGACAACGATCACTTACAAGCACGGCATCGCCATGTGTCAAGATCTGATGCAAAATTGACAACTGTTATTATCGAAAAATGAAACAATGCGATTCTTTAACAAGACTCCGTTGAAAATTGATTCTAAAAAGGCCAACCTTTCTGAGATAGAAGTCGATAATATATACAGAAAAGAATGTTTGTTTTTTATCCAAAAGACCCTGTCACAGATAGCCGACCAGGGTCCCCCGACCTTCTCCAGACGACTACAGACTTAAGGGAATGTATCAACAGGGTTACACTACCAACTGACCCTCCATCCACCACCGGTCCGATGTACTTGAGCGGACCTTTGCAGTAGTTTGCGTTCCCGGTGGCGCAGGCCTGGCAGTTCTCACAGCCCACCCACGGGTACACCACCACGTTGTCCCCCACCTTCACATCGCCTTGGTCCGCGTCGCCGCCAAACGAGTACACCGTTCCCGAGGTCTCGTGGCCTGGAACAGTGAAGCTGATCTATGTATATATGATATGTACACAATGCGTGTATAACGCATGACCAGGTGAAAGGAACTTTCAACAAAAATATATCACCTATTACACATGTAGCTGTGTGCCTACGCATTTGATCTGCACACGATGCATGACTAAGAGTTCTATCTGCACTAGTGTACGAGCTTTTCTAGCTCTCAGTCCCTTCAAGAGGGTTTGCTTTTGCTGGCCTTGCTAGTCGTTATATTATGATAATTATTTCTAACACACGTCTGCACATAGAATAGTAGTGTCCTTTTCATATTGAATCATGGACACCCCCCCTTCATCCACTACAGACGCTTTGTATTATTTTTTAACGGTATTAAACACAAGCAGTTCATGTTTTACCCATGATAACGGGCAGGGTGAATCCTGGCCTTTCGCTGTATCGGAAGTGTTTCCCCTCTCCCAGAGAGAAGCCGTCCTGCCACACGTGCACGTCTGTGTGGCACATCCCAGCATACGTCACCTGTGGGACACAGAGGACAGGGAAGAGAGAGAATGGGGCTTCGATAGCTGCAGTATTAGGAGCAGTACGATAGCAGCATGATATAATGTAAGAAAATATTATTGTAGTCATTTGGCGCAAGTTTTTGTTATGATCGCGCTTTTGTACCAAATACTTTTCATCCTTTTTATTTTCTTACGCGGCTCCATTGCCCCTGGGTTTGGAATGACAGCTTTCCCTACAGCCGTCATGGTCTTGGACTTCGGTTCATAAGACGTCATCCCGGCGAGGCGCCACGTCATGGTTGCAGTGATCAGGTCACTGTCGGGACCATACACTAAACTTAACACAAAAAGTTCGGAAACTTGATTTAGGGCCATCATGTTTCCGTGAATACTTTATCATCCATTGCATTATACATCATTAAAAGCTTTTTTGTTATAGTTGACATTTTTGGGTTGAGCACTTACATGAGAGGGTCGTGATAAAAAAAACCTGCCGAAATTGCCCTTGATCACTTGTCCGACGTTTGCAAACATTGGCAGTAAGTGTTATATCATTGAAACGCTTGTTTAGTTTCCTTTGAAATGATACCTCATTTGTCATGATCACGATTTTGTGCTACAAGCACCATGACTGATTTCGTTGGTGGGCTGCTCCAAGAGAGTGCAAAAATTCCCCTGCTAACGCCAGACACTATGGTCTATGTTGGCAGGCAGAGTATTTCGGCACTCTTGTTATCTCCATGAAAAATGGAGATATTGTTTTTGGCGTGTCTGTGTGTGTGTGTGTTTGTGTTGTGTTTCCGGACTCTTGTAGTCAGCATAACTCAAGAACCTCTCGATGGATTACAATGATATTTGGTATGTGGGCGGGTGTTGTGAAGCCGAAGGTCAGGGTCAATTTTGGGCCCCCTGGTATGTGACCTTGGTACTGCAGCAGAACTTCAATTTTTGTATCTTTTGACCTGGACGTGCTGTGGTCTTGATTTTTGGGTGGCAGATAGCTTGTGACGTAATGAAAAAGTAGTGTAGGTTTGGGCCCCCTAGCAGCTTGCTCTGGAACTGCAGGGGCGTCATCGTGAAAACCTTCTAAGGAGAATAACTGAACAAAGGAACGACGGATATCCGTGATATTTAGTATGCAGGTAGCTTAGACAGAGTTTTACATAATGAAGTGCAAATTATGCTAATTGGGACTTAATTTGCATAGCTAATGAGGAAAATCTATATTTGCAGTGTTTTCCATTATAAGACTCAAATACATGTAACATATGTAGTTTATGGAAAGTTGAGCATCAACAGGTACCAATTATGCAAATAAATTCCTCATTTGCATAATTAATGCAAAAACACAGGAATTCATCAAATTGGAAAATTGTAGGACTGTCAATATTGCAACATGTGTAAGTAAGATAAAGGTGTTTATGATTAAGCATATATTATGTAGATGTGTATGTCATTTGCATAAATAGAATTGTTCATGGAGATATGAGGTCGCGGAACTCTTGTTTTGAGTGTGATGCACTCGCATAGTCAGCCCTGGTGTTCGACCTTTGAAGGTAACAAATTTGGTATCATTGTAAACGGTAAGAAAGAAACATTCCATAGATACAATATGCTGTTCAACTGATAATGTTACATTGGAGAAATGATTTTCAGAGTTTAATAAGTTTCCAAACTTTTTGTGCTGAGTAGACGGTATCAATTTTTGCACAAGAAGGCCCAGCTCAATATCACCATGAGGTCTACGCCAAGTGACGTCTACCTTGGCAGCATTGCCTGGTGTTGTTGCACCGACCGTATGTTGCCTCAGCCGGACTCAGAGCGCAGCAAGCATGTCAAGTTGAACTTTGGTACTCTGAAGGTGATCGCGCTGCGGCGGAGGGGGGGATCGGGGAACGCACCTTCACCACAGCTCCTCCCGCCGGTGGTTCTGGGATAGGCTCCTGCACCATCTCCAGTGGCTCGTTGAACGCCACGAGTTTCACACTGCGCCTCATCTTGACGCTAAGTAGTCTTTTTCCGTCTTTCTCAAGACTTCACTCCAAGGGGCGTGGCGATAGTCTCAGACCGAACCGCCGAAAACTCGCTTTCGTACAACTGACCTTCGGAACCTAGCCCGAGGTGTGCACACGGCACTATGCGCCTGCACACCTTTGTGCTTCTGTCAGTCAACGCCACCCACTCGTACTATCTAACCAGACACGTGCCATTCCTGTATTCTCCAAGCAGAGGTTTCGGTCGAGTGGGGTAGTAGTGGCCGGGTTTTTTTACGAGGCAGACGTAAAACCCCCCGGCCACTACTACCCCACTCGACCGAAACCTCTGCTTGGAGAATACCATCCCTGTCGGTCGGTCGGTCTGTGCATGTCAGTACCTCAGCAAGGAGCACGAGGTACTACATGTTTAGCATGTAAACAGTATATCAAACTATTAACGGTACATTTGTTTACAGATATAACGTTAACCGACAAAATTAAAGACTCAATCGCCCTCAATCGCCCCCCTTCCTAATCACGTCACGTCACTGATCATGATATTCAAATTTGACTTCATCCAAATTCCCGCCACGATCACCTGGATCACTGGCCGTGACGGAATCGCGCTCCTAGCGGCCCGCCCGTGTTGGTGTCGTGACCGATCAGACATAAATCATATGAATTAAATGGCCCCATTTACATAATCTATGAGGAAATGCTACAATAGTCTTATTTGCTAAGATAAGTATTTCATACCTTGAACGACTTTTATTTGGGTAGATCATGACATAATAAATGCAAATGAGGACCTTATTTGTAATCATGTCACGTGAACATGATATTCAAATTTGACTTCATTCAAGTTCCCGCCACGATCATCTGAATCGCGCTCCTAGCGGCCCGCCCGTGTTCTTGACCGTCTCTACCAGACTCCATATGATGCTGGAAAAATGGTAGAAATAGGGTAAAAATTCACACCTTGTGTTATTTGGGTAGAGAAGACAATTAACTGACATAATTAATGCAAATGATCGAGGAACAATGAGAAACATCACTCAGAAAAGTTAACATTTGGCAAAGGTTTGAGGTCGTGGAACTCTAGTGCAACCTGAAAGAATTGCCAAAAAGGTAACCTTTTTTTTATTCACACGCTCGCATCAGTTTTTAAATGTTGGGGTCCCCAGAGGATGTAATTGATATAATCAAATCAACATGGCCTTAATTAAAATGTGAAGATTGGCACCCTCCTGATATTATCCGCAGGTATGAA
The DNA here is from genome assembly GCF_035083965.1 of Branchiostoma lanceolatum. Lineage (NCBI taxonomy): Eukaryota > Metazoa > Chordata > Leptocardii > Amphioxiformes > Branchiostomatidae > Branchiostoma > Branchiostoma lanceolatum. The sequence goes on from NC_089724.1 coordinate 11,742,881, forward strand.
TTCTGAAGGCGGTCTCCGTGCATATCATGTTCTCACCCTTGGTTCAACCTCAACCTCAACCAGACAAAAACTGGCGGAGTTGAGGTGTATGAAATACGAATAGAAGAGCGGCACACGCAAGGTTACGTGATTCTCACCTGAGTGAAAGTTCCATTCCCATGTCGGTCACGCCCCTTTAAATCACAGTTTAAAGGTCACCACACATGCGCTGTAGCCAGATGTCCGCCATGTTGGATAGGTTCAGTGTTGATCACTAAGTATTTCACTTTCTCTGCTCCTGTATTTTGGTCCCGTCAAGAAGACAAGGTTTCCACAAGGTCTAGGCCTTCCGACGCCCAACAAACAGTCAGGATGGATTGGTTGATGGGGTACGTACTTCACGATTTATTTATTTTTCTTCTCAATGAACGCGATCGCTTTCAGGACATCCGAAGCGCTGCGAGTTTGAAATCGTTCATAAATTCTCTCCCATCTCTTTTAGTTCTCGCTAAAACCGAGAAAAAATTCAAATGCCAGAAATTGTCTGGAACAGCTGCGCTGTTAGTTAGATACGTCAAAGGTCAGTGTCTAGGACGTTCTTCTGCGCAATGTCGGTAGCATTTCAGCGATGTTGGTGCTGCAGTAATGATGTAGTAGAAGGGGAGGGCAGGAAACCAATTATATTTGTCTCAACTAACCTAAAGGCCAGACAAGCAAGGTGTAATTATGTCCGACCTGACCGGCCACATTTCTTAAATCATCACTCAGTGTTACATCAACAATATCTGTACGATCAGACATACAGATCTGTTTATGCTTAGAAACAGTATGTATAGTTGTGCCCCCTGCAGGTGAATTAAATTATCTGATACTGTTTGTCTTTATTTCTCAGCATTTGACTATTTTATTGCATTCCCTGAAATCTATTGTTGCAAAAAAAGAAATATTATATGTCTTAATGACTAGTATGGAGCAGTTAGTGTATAGATTGTAATCAAACATTTAATTCTTATTTGACCTCCTTTCTGTGATCTTATTTTTGTATGTACGTACTGTATTGTTTATTATTATTATTTTTTTAGTTCATCACAACGTGAAAGGGAGGGCAAAACAGGTGCATGTGCACCTTAACAAGTTGCCCTCCCACATCATCCTAAAGCTTTTTTGATGAATATAACTAAGAACTTAGAAAAGGGCAAGCTTTGATATGATACAGATGTGATGACATCATACTGCACATTGATGTGTTTATGCAAGCACCATACTTTTGGCAAGGGATACAAAGTCACTCAAGTCTTAATTTTAGAACACAGTTAAAACTGCCGAAGAAGACCACTCAGGGAATGGATAGGACAGGTGGTTGATATAGACAGGATTCTTAATAATAATGCTTGAGTCAATGGGAAAAATTGTCTAAGGGCCCACCAAAAAGTGGCCACATTTGCTAGCTATAGTATAGGTGCTCCTTATGTACACAATGTAGAGGTGGCTACTTGTACAGGTTGGCTGTAGTTAAGTTTAGTCTCTTGTGGAGAGTGCCGACAGGAAACGGGGCATATGATAACAAGGTCACAATCTTCTCCACCAACCTCTGCTTGGAGAGTAATTATAACCTCCTGGTCACAAAGGCAGGACAACTTTGAGTGTGAATCTTCTTCTTCTTCTTCCGGTAATCTTGCAAGCTACTGAAAAGAATTACAACTTTCAATCCCTCAGAAGGGACGTTAAGGTTCCCGGGAGGCGGCTGAGAACCTGTATTAAGAGCCACACCTTGAGCACATTACTAATACTAGTCAACAACCCACCACACTTCAATCTTTGAACTTTGATCTGGTCCATGACTTTCGTTTTCTTTCACCTGGTCTAAATCGATACCCACCCCTATGCGAGGCTGTGTAGTTTTAATGCCGGTAAGTTTACCGTGGCCTGATTTTGAAAAATCAGTAAACCTGCTGTCCAATATAAGTGTGTACCAAGAAAAATAAACGCTTTGGTACATTTAAAAAAATTCAAAAATAGGGGTACGGCCATGAGTGACTGGATCTGTCTGGTAATGGTATTATGTGGTTTATCTTATACAGTACTGTACATTTAACTGTTGTGACATGCCTTCAGTTATCTGATGTAAACAAATTCTTGGCAGAAGATTTAACTTAGAGATCATTGAAGTGATTCAAAATGGTAAGGCTTGTTTTTCCTTAGATATGACCTTTCCTTGTGTTGGAAATGTTTAACCTTTTCCATAATGTTTACAGGATATTTAGACTGGACAGATTAATGGGCCACTCATTCCCATATTTACATGTAGGTCACCATCAAAATAAGATAAATGTGAAAGCAAAGATAGCACCCCTCCCTGTGTCTACGTGTCTACTTGTGTTTCTGCAGTTCCCTTTTCAATACTATTGGCATGGTTCCAGGTGGCATATAATACAGTTAGAACTGGTATTGCCTACAGAGTAATGTTGGAGGCAGATGTACTGATAATGTGAGAGTACAAATTTCTATAAGTATATGAAGGTCTTCAGCATTGATTGCAGGGTTTTGGAAGAGAAGGCATTCTCTTCTGATAACCTCTAACAAAGTGCTTATTTTGGCATGAAAAAGGGTGTGTGCGTGTAACTCACAAAGCCCCCCATGGCTCCACCCATGCTAATCGAGATAAGAAAGACCTTCATAGCAACATAATGTCAAGCTTGCTGGTAGATACTGTAATTGACATATAGTACATCAAAGGTTCACATACTGGCTGGGTGGGATGGCATTTCAGCTGACATGTTACAAGTGTAAATATTATAAAATACAACCATTTTTCTCTCAGATCACTGGAACTGATACAAAAGAGGTTAAGGATACTACATGTAGTTTACTGACCAAAAATTAAAGCATTTTGTTTTTCCACGCATCTCTAATGATACAATAATAGGATCTAAGTCTTTTCCTATGCCTATGTACACAGAAGGGCTATTCCCTGCAAATCATGTTCACAAGTCTGTTAAAATCTGTGTTGGTATGAATTTGACCTTGACTGAAATAACCTTTCCACCTGACAGACCTAGCTTATCAAGAGCCCTGATTCAACAGCATGATTATTGCACAGTGTGCGTGATGGTCACATGTATCTAAAAGGGGCCGTTTTATCACACTTCACAATGCCGTAGGTTTCGTAATGATAACAGTTGTAATACCTTTTATACTGTAGGCATACACTACGTAATATAGTCTTACTGAAATCTTCAGTCAGTGGATGGTTGTCTTAAAGTTTGGAAGGAAGTTTATGAATTTGACCCGAGGCACAGATCTACAGTGCACCAGCAATGCTGATTATCAGAAAGTCATTTCATTTTTTGTAATGATAATTAGACATATTACTAATATTGATAGTATTTGAGGAATATTTGTGCCTTGTTCACACAGAAATCTATCAAGAGTTACCTGTATGTGTAGCTATTTGGGCAAATTCTAAAACAGGGTGCCATAACGTTAACGTTGGTACAAATAATTTTTTGTCTGTTTAATTCAATGGGAAATAAAAGTAAGCAGAGGGTAGAATTATGTGTCATATTATATTGTGTAGTATGAACATCATTTTCAACTTTCTGCTAGTTTCATTTACCATGACATCACCTTGCATTATTGGATAGGTGACAGCCCAATGCTGTGGTGTTGAAATACAGGTAGACTTATGTTATTAACCTTTTTAATCAGCTCTGTCAGTGACAATGGATTACATAAATGACAGCTTGCTGTATTGTGTTGAACATTTGGAAAAGTACAAAGAACCTGTAAATACATATAGCGTCTGTCTTCTCTGTCACGACACTGAAGATTGAACTGGTTCGAGATCAGTTACCCAATGCCTGGATCTGTCGACATGTAGGAAGATGCACATCCACCCCTTGTCTGCTTGAAGGGTGTGGCTCCGTCATCATGGTGGTTATTAACTTCATTAAGGAGCAGCCATTTGTTATTGTTGCATGGATGCAATTGGCTTGCTTGCAATCGAAGGCCACTTCACACTTCAAAGAAAGACATTTATTGAATAATTCAATAACAATCTCACATGACTAGGGCATGTACTGGTACAGCATTGAATATTTTGAACCCTGACAAGCTTTCACCAAGGATAACCTCTTTGCTTTCGCTGTTGTGCCCTTTGTGGATTAGAATAAAACCAAATTTGAATGAACACTTACCAACAGTTAAAACTTGTTAGTAGACACATCTGTTGTGGATGATGGCAATGCTGCGGTGTAACAATCCAGTAAAATGCAACTTGTAAACTCAGGCTTCACTTGAATTTATGGGTCGTTTGCCAATTTGGACAATTTGTCTCAAAGATGTACATAGGGTGTATTTTTAAGGCTGGAGGAATGTCTTGATGCCTGAAATGATGTCTGTTGACTCACATGGAAGAGGAGCATTGGAATACTGCTTCAGCTAATTGAGGCATCTTGTTTCAGGCTTGAATTCCTTCCCAGGTCCTTTGGCAGACTTTCCTGCTTGCTTGTTTGTCTTCCCTGGTCATATGTGTAGAATGGCATTCTTGTTTATCAGGAGGAGCCTGGCAGGCTCACAACTGGCACAAACTGTAATGTATAAAGTGGGCCGACCGCTAGAGAAAAGTACTTCTCAATGAGTACAAGGAATCAGGAAAGAAAGTACTTAAACTTAGTTTAAGAGTGATGTATCCCAGGCATGTAAAAGGCTTTGGGTAGTTAAGGTCAGTTGGTTAACAATAAATGGACTAACCTGTAATTTATGAGGAAACCAATCAGTCATTCAATGATTTGTATTATGGAACGCAGGTTACTTTCAGGTGTAGCTAATCTTTGAAGCGGTATGATTCAATGGATCATGAGTCAGACGCATAAGTGAATATTATTGAATAAAATGTATTGCTGGATTAAAGATACAAAATTTGTACAAAAGTATTGTTTGAATCTATTACTGATGTCTTATGCCTCCAAATGTTGTCACAAACATGTAGATTTTATGGTAGCAGATGAAAGAGAGATAGTTAGTCTTCATTTTGGACAAGTGTTACCCTCGAGGTAGAGGTGACCAAGCCAACATATGTCAGATGCTATGTAGTTCTAGGCCAGTCCACTTTACTTATAGGGGCCAATAGAACATGTGTGGATCTAATGGGTGGCTGGCTGCCAGGGCTGGAGTTTGCCAGGACAAATCAGGACAGGGCAGGACCAAGTCATGTTTGCATGTGAAGTGATTCTGGTGAATCGGGCGATTGATCCCGTAGCTCTGCACAATTTGTGCAGGCAGGAATAGCTCCAGTGTTGAAAGAAGGGTTCGGGAAGAATCAGCACATCTTTTGTGCTTCACGTCTAGAACTAGAAGTTCTTCCCACGTGTAGAGACGCCTACCACCGAGGAACACCTCTAGCCGGCACCAAGATGATGTCACTGCTGTTCCGCTGCAGCCCAGAGAGCATTTTCAAGTTGGTTTGACATTTTTGCTGACTTCTATTGTGGCTTTTAATCCTGTGTTTATAGACAGATTGTTCGGTTATGCAGCCTGTACTGTCAGATTGTAGATGAGTCATCTTCGTGTAAATCCTGGTCGATACTGATGGAAAATGTTGTCATGATACACAAACCACCAAATATGTTAGCAAAAGCAATACAGCCAATTTAATGTATAGCAATACAGCCATGATTGATCAGTCTAGCATACTTTATACCTAAACATGACTTCTGAGAATTTTATTTTGTTTTGAAGTTTCTCTACGCCCATTTCAGTTGAAATGGCCAATTTTTATACTAAAGCACAATAGTACCAGAACAGGTACCTTTGTATACGATATCTGGTTTTCTGTTAAATTTTGCTGAGGAGTACATGGCTTATTGCCGCTGAAATATTTAAAGTGAATAATAAGTAGACAGGGCTCGAAATAGTGTGTGCATGTTCACCTGTGTGCACCCAAAATTGGAGCTGTGCACCTAATTTTTGACTGTGGGTGCACCTAGATATTTTTGTAGGTGATAGGCCTTTGAAAAATAAAGGTACTATTGTACACGAGTTAACAGAATATTCTTCAAATGTAAGCATCAGAAAAAGCAACATTATTTGTAACTTTATTTGATGTATTACTTGTTTGAAATTTTGAAGTTAGCTGTAGAATTACCGAATGAAGTTCCTCATGAGCGTTAAAATTTGTAATTGTGTTTTGCTGGCATTCATTTATTTTGTGGTGCACCTAAAATTCTTTCTGTGCACCTAATTTTTTGGGTTGGGTGCACCAGTGCACCTACATTTCCAAAAATGAATTTCGAGCCCTGGTAGATGTACATCATTAAGGAAGACTTGCTCAGCCTTTTGGGTGAAATTTTTGACATATAAAAATGTCAATTTAATTGATTTATTTTATTTTATTGTTGGATAAAATGGATTGCTGGATGATTCCAATACATCTGCTGGTCTAAGACACATATTGACTTATCCTAGATGTTAGAAGTTTATCAAGTATAGCTATAGATCCATAGTACCACTGTATGTATCCCTGTCATATACATGTACAGTACATGTAGTACAGTCCAATGCCAACTGCATTGCAAATTCCAACCACAATTGTTTACAAATCTAAGTAAGATATGCATAGTCAGTGGTAGAAATACATTTTTCCAATGTTCTGCAATATTGCAGAATATCAAAATTTTGTTCTGCAATTTAAGAATATATAAATCTTTCTGCATATTGCAGACTGCAGGTGGGTATTTCGAATGCTGATAGTGGTATTAACATAGACTGTTGCATGTGTCAAAAGCCAGCCTATAGAAATTGTATGCTGGTTAATAAGTGGTAATCCACAGCTTTTGTGAGCTGTCGCAGCCATAGCTGCTGAATCTGTAATCTTAACATTGTAACCAAAGGTCTCTCTTGAATCCTAAGTTCTCCTTTGGTGATATCTCAAAGGACTTCCACGTAACTTCTGAATCATGTTTCAATGTTGATAAATCACTCATACGAACGTAGAATGTACTTGGGACTGTTCTGTACATTTATATCATCCTGAGACTGGTTTCTAGTTGTATGTCAAAAGATACATTAAGGTATATTTGTCACGAAAACATGTCTTACTTGTTAATCCACCAATAGCGGCATGCAGACCAATATTGTACCATATTGGAGCTGATGTCACTTCAGCCTGCCACTGCACAGAGTTTATTGCATGCATCATTGTTTTATGTTCAGTGCACTCTGCAGTCCAACTCTCAGGGGAATCACATGTCATGTCGTAGGAAAGTTTGAGCGTACAGCATTTTCCCTGCCCTCAACGAGGAAGCAGCTGTATGTGGAACCCAACTTGTTATGTAACTATCTCTTCCTGCAGCCTATGTGTGCCAATGAATAAAAAAAAATCTTGACAATATCCTGTTCATGGAGAAAACGACACCTTGAATTTAAAGAAAAAAATGCTGTTGTTGGGAATTCAATTTCTTGTTCTTTCCACTTGCCTTCAACAAAGGTTTAAAGTCCACTCATAACCTACTGATAGGTTCAGTCTACAGACCATAGACCAACCAATGGACAGATCTACAATTGCCATTCAAGATATGATGACAGGGCAGTGGGCATATACAAAACTACCATTGATCCAATATTACTCATAGTAGTACCAGTTGAAGCTCAGACACCGTTCATACTAAGTCGCCCAAGTCGCCCGAATCGCTAAGGTCGCAGAGGCCGCATTCCCTCACACCAGGGGTCGAACGAGCGCGAGTTATAAAATCGCGTCCAACAGCCAGTTGTATTGCAGTTTCGCCTGTATTCCCACTTCCCCGAAGATGGCCATGAGAACGTGTGTCTCTCTGTCATCCCAGACGCCAAAATCGCCCGATTCTGCCATATTGCCACGAAATACGCGAACAAGTTTGGAGGTAAGGGAATATTGTGTTTCGGCGGTAAATAAGCGGCGCGGAAAGGCCAACGTCACATATGACCCCTTGAACTATGTCCGGGTCAATATGCAAAGTAATGCGCTGGATGTGGATCGAGCCGCTTGGACCGTTCGTGCTAAGACGGAAGGCGGCCAAGTCGGTAGTAATCCACCTCCTGGAGGTAGATTCGCTGCGTTGCGGATCGGGCGACTTCACATGCGAATTGGAGCGTTCATACTAGGCCGCAACAATGCGGCTTCGGCTACCTCAGCGATTCGGGCGACTTGGCCGACTTAGTATGAACGGGGTCTCAGTGTGATCACATATAACTTTATTATCGTAAGTGTACAAAGAGAAAATGCTCTGATCATTCCTTTTTCTTGAGTGATTGAAATGTTGATAATAAAAATCATGCCATACATGACTTGATGGCAAAAGCTGTTACATACAAAGTACTTATAATATATTATTCCAATTGATAATTGATTAAATGAGTAAATCCAAGAATTCTTTTACCCTAATTGATTCTAGGAAAGAAATTATTAATTGTCTTAATATGAAGAGTGGAGAAGCAGGTAGGTTAAACTGGAAGTAAGAGCACTTAAGAGCATTTTGCACACAATAACTTTAACCAAGTCTACTTCATAGTCCCATGACTGCTACCATCCTATAGACAGTAAGCATGGGCAACACAGTCTGACAAAATCAGCTATTTTAACAGACGAGGTAACGTATTAATCAAAAAGGATGAATTGAGAGTCTTATTTTAGTCTGCTACTACAAGAGTTAAGACATCATAATCATAAAGGGACATTTAGCAGTTTTTGTAGTAGAGTTTGTAAATATGTACTTGGAAATGATCATTGTGTGCATATTGATGAATCATGAGCCAAAAACCCAATTTGTACTTTTTACACAAAGATGCTCTCTTAGATAAAGTTGTTTGAATTTCAAGACCTGATTGCTCATGTATTCAGTAGGGTAATTTGAATTTGGCTAATATTCAAAATGGCAAAGTGTAACATTTTCAATTTTGACATCAAGATTTTAATGTTATAGGCACATACTGTTTAAATAACATATTTTGAACACAGTAATTTTGTTGTGCAATACTGTACTTTTCAGTTGATAATTAATACCATTCAATGGTATATGTTAACCTTAAATGTTGGTAACTTCTATTTTGTATTATAGCAGTATCTACCTTGACTGACACTAGTGAAAGCATATAGTTTACGGAGGTTTTTCTCAAATAGTCATGAGTCCTCACTTTTAATAGCCCATATTACATGATTAATGTACCTTACATAAGATTTAAGGGGATTGTGTAAGATTTAAGGTGATTGCGTAAGATTTTAGGTGGTTAAGTCAAATTGGATTAAGTCATTTCTGCTCAGGGAAATAGTTACCAAGGAAGATTTTGGAAGCTAGCTGTATCACAACATAGCATTGATAACAGACTCAGGGATGAATTTATTATTCAAAAGGAATTCCTTTCTATATCTATCAATCTTTCATGGCCTCCCTGGCCTCTTGTGCAACATGGACATGAATTAAACATCATGCTGCTTAATATTGCACTTAGATACCAAGAACAATTTTCTTTGGACACAGGTATTTTCAGATTTATATATATATATATATATATATAGTGTGCTGATAATTCTGTCTCAGCATCCAGCTTGGAAGCATGTTGTTCTGTCACCAACAGTAAGAGCCTTCCACACTTTGAATGAATAAGTAAAATTCCCCAGTTAAGAGATGCCATGTTGACATGCAAATTTGTGCTGGGGTGACAGATGTCTTGTGAGCACCCCTGGATGATACAGTGTACTAAGCCAGGCCCCAGTGTTTCTAATTCAGACTAGTCCATCATGTATCAGAATATGGGGGTGAGTAGGATGCATTCTCACAGGGGTATCCAGTTCCAAGTGGTTGAATCGAATGACACAAACACAAACAGTAGATAATTTTAACCTTGCAGACCTGGCTCAGGGAAGGACAGAAATAATTCCTCATTACATGTGTAGCTATGGATGTTCTCTTTGGATGGAGGTACACTTGGGAACCTAGCAAGAATGAAAGGTATGTTCCTGCATGGTACTGGTGTGTACAGTAAGGTTACCAAGCTTGTGCACATGTCAGGGAGGAAATGTTGTCCTTGCTGCTGAAGAGCACAGATGGTTTTCTGAGCATCAGTTGTTTTGAACACAGTTCGATAGTGATTTAAGAGGGAAACTCTCTCATGTATTTCACCGTTCCTTAGATATGTCCCAGCTAAATTCTTGCACTCAGATGATCATCTTGGTTTAGGAATTAATGCTTAGCAATGATTTATAGAAGGATTCCAATAAAAGGAATAATTTGTTTATTGCATATGTGGCATATAGTACAGCTAGTTTATTTAAATCTCCATCATGTGGCATGTTCAACATGGTAAGAGTGGGGCTGGGGAGGGGGGCAGTCTTCAGCCCATTGGAGAATGTGGTCTAGATAAGGCTGGAAGGAGGACCTGGTTATTGACCTCTGATAGGGAAACCAAATTTAGTGACCTTAGAATTCCTGTCGGACAAAAATCCATCGCAATGTATTCTTGTCTGATCCTTGAGCTGTCTGTCGTGGCTACAGTTTGAGGTAGCAGAAGTAAAGACTGCTGTGGTAGAAGTCTGGTCTTCATCTTTAGATTAGTATTAGCCCAAGGTTGTAATCATGCAAACCAGATGCCCTGCCATCCAGACAAATAATGCCTGCATACACAACAGCACACGGACTCGAAGGAGGGAGGGTGTTATAATAATATCATAATAATAATATCAGGTGTATTTGCAGCCAGTGCCACAGGCAGGTACCCAATGTGTAGGGTAATGAGGCTGTTTAACGTGTTCGAGGCACCTCCTCGAGCACGGGACCCCCGTTTTACGTCCCTCCCGGAAGACGATTTCGTGGAAAGCTTCGTGAGGCTACAGCAATCCGGACGTCCTTGGTTGGTCCCCCATCCAAGCACTGTCCGGACCGCGCGTTGCTTAACTTCCGAGATCGAGGGATCGGGTGTATCCAACGCGCCACGCGGCCGTAGCTATAGTTTAACCTAGAAGTGCCCTCTGTTAAATTGCAGTCCTGTAAGTTGGAAGCCAAAGGAGGCACATGTATGATATTATCAGGGCTGAACCGGCCTGTAAAGTTGCAGGACAGTATTGCAAAATTATTAATATTAGACATGCAAATCTCAGGGAGCCTGGCATAGACGTCTTGGATAATCTTTGATTTACCAACTAAAATCTTATTTAAGGTTTGTGTTACAAAATTTCATTGACTTCCATAAATACATGCACTTTCTACCTGCAAGTGTAACAATGCTAGGTTCATAGTAGGCGGGTCCCCATTTTGCAAGGGTTACATGTGTACCAAGGTTATGATATTGAGTGAATATTGCCTCTTTTTACGATACTTATGTTATGCCAATGCCACTCGTTTTCCGCAGTGTCATTACGTACAGTCACTAGACTCCTAGGACTGGCATCTTGTCCTTAAATTGAAATCTGTGGTCCGACCTGGTACATTTTAATGTTCTTGTGCGACAATCTGACTTCCATGTTTTATATCTCATATTATCTACATTTGTGTAATAAGGAACTTTTTGACTGTTTGATGTTAATCTAGGGCCCCTTGGAAATCAACAATTCTGTTGAAGGGGCTACCCAGATGTCTAACTTGAAGATGTAATGAATAAATAGAATCATTTAAAATGAAAATAATCATCATTTTTGTCATTGCAGGAAAGCCAGTAAAAAGGAGAAGAAACCAGTTATAGAAGAGAAAAAGGAGTATTTGGACCAGCAGTACGTACAGGCAGCAATCACAGACCAGGACTTGAGAATAATAGTCAGGTTACCAGAAGGAATCGACGAGGATGAGTGGTTAGCTACCAACAGTAAGTAAACAATGTGATCGAAACATCCGCTCTTTGTAAATACTTGGTTGTGAATAAAAGAACCTTGCTATTCTATGGCAATGAAGTTTATTGCATAATCATGCCCACCATGGGCTACCGGTAAATGCATTAAGTAAGATATGAAAAAACTATGCTGTGCTTTATCTATGATTTACATGCTTCTTCTCTCTTGAACTCCTTGAAACATGCATCATGCTATTTTTTTTCTTGAATCATAATTAGATGCTGACATTACATATGCAAACATTTTCTCTTTTGTAAACACATCCTAGCCTAAAATTGTGTTATGTTATCACATCAACAAAAGCACCAATTGAAAGTAAAAGTTGCCAATAAGGGTTCCAAATAGTTTTTTCTTAATTCCCTGCAATAGTGCATGTTGTCATCAATTTTACCTGTAATGTGGAGAAACTTTCTTCCAATATGCTCATCGCTGTTCCTGCCCTTTTACAGCCTAGAATCATTGTACCATCAGTAACTCTGAAGAATGCAATGCAATGTAATACAAGTTTATGATTTGTCTTTGGCATGATACATGTAGAAGCATGATTTTATCTGAAAGGGTTCTAATCAGTCTAGACTTACATATTGTGTAGGTTGCTATATATAACAGCACCTAGATTGTCATTCATGATATGGAGTCTGTTTGTTCTTCAACCCAAAAGGATTGTCAGGACTGTTATTGGTTATCTTTTATTGCAGTCTTGAATTTTTCTGCAAATTATACATTTGTAGGTTTCATGTGGGTATTTCGCGATCGAGCCCTGGCAGTTTTTGTAAACACTGTACATTATGACTGATCTACTAGGTAATGTATGTGTGCGTGTAGTACTGGTGATGATCACTAGGGGTGTGGTTGTATCATGATGCATCTAATCTAAGGAGAATGTGATGGATTTAACTTGGTCATAGGTGACATTAGGTCCATTCAGCTTTCAGACAGATCCCAGGATGATGAAGTGATATGCCTTCACCTATAGAGGCTGCCATATATAAAATTGGGCTACCCACTTGCAATTTGAGATGTTGTTAGTTGGATTACTGGTAGGCCAGTCCAATTCTTATTTCTCCATCTACATGCATGTGGTGATGAAGAAAACAGCTCAGACTTTCCTTAAGTCGCTACCAGCAAAAGCTGCCTAGGCTGACCCAAGTAATGACTTGTCTCATTGTCAATAAAGAAAGAAAGTCAAAACCAATTTTCCTGTTTTTCAGCAATATCATTTTTCCATAATATCAACCTGCTGTACAGCACGATATCAGAGTACTGCACCAGCTCCACGTGTCCTAACATGTCAGGCCCAGGAAACACGTGAGTACACAAATACATACAATGATACACTCCACTAACTTAACTCCACCAGGGTTCATAATTCCGCCACTCTGAAAAGATACGTCCAGACAGATCTCCAACCCAACATCCCTGATGTCATGCACTCCTGTATAACTAATCTGTGCGTACCTGGGGGGTGCTGCATTAGAGATCTCTCAACCCCACTGTTTTTCAAAGTGGCGGATTCATGTAACCTGGCAGATTAATGTTAATGGAGGTCACTGATAGTATTGGTTTTTTTTAAGAATGATGAAAATAGCAAATGGTCATCTGCTGAATTTTAAAGGGTTCTATCATTATGCCATTTTATTTCAAGTTTGGTATTATGCTTGAGTATGTTTGTATACTACATACATAATGATAATGATTAGGACCAGGAATTGAAAAAGACAAGATTAAAACATCAAATTCAAAACACTACAGAGCTAGTGAACAATAGATATGATTTAATATTTTCCATCATTTGTCGTAGAGGAGTTACAATGTACATGTAGGCTCATCAGTACACTTTGTTACACACATGGGAATTGGCTGTTGTCAGACAGTTCTGCTTTGATGTGTAAACTACTAGTTCACTATTGTTCCACATAATTCCATCAAATAAATGCACTGGACAGGAGGTGTTTTAAACTCTGAAACTCTTGTATCACACCAAAACACTTTACAGCTAGTTTGGCATCAGAACCATCTACATCAGCTGACATGTCCTACAACTCAGTATCTCAACTGATGATAAAGCTATATTGTTGTTGATTGCATTGTGCTGTACATATTATTGCCATGTAGCATTCTGGTCAAGAGATTGTGATGCAATACTTTGTGCAACATCTGCACTTCCATCTGTATTGTTTCTGTTAAAATCTACAACGTTGTAAGGGTGTCTTAATCAAATTCTCTGGATGTCATCTGTGCTACTTGCATTGATTTTCAAGGTGTACAGAAAACTTAACAAAAAGAAAACTTAAGAAATGCCAATAAATGGCAATGTTGAAACCTCCATCATTGGGCCAAAATGATATTTTCAAATGCAGGACTGATATGCTGAGGTGGAATAACATACTTTAGGCATAGACCTCAAACAATGAGGCATTAGATAGAATCTCTACGTATTGTGTGCATAGGTTAGGGCTCCTACCGCCAACTGTCTGGTATTTTGTGAAATTTGTGAATCTTATCACTTTTTATCTGAGGTATTAGTCATCCATAGAATTTAATCAGGCACCCAAATATCTTCTTACAATCACAATATTTGTAGTTGTCACATTGATATCAAAAATAACTACCACGATGATATATTCTCTAGACTTCTTTTTACATTTCTGTCAGACACCATATAACAGATAGAAGCTTATTCTGAACTGAACATCAATGAATCTGAAAGTACTACTCCAAGTACATAATGCACCACACTACAACAAGACTTTTAAAACTAATACAAGCCACATCATTAATGACATATTGGTAAAACAGAACAGGTTAATCACTTTGATAAAAGTTCATCATGGTTGAACTGTTTACACAAAAATGGACTAAAGGTTAATACTGTCTAGATCCCTTCTCACTTTTTATCACCTTCAAGACCAACATACACATAACCACCACCACTGATACAAGTCAGATCTGTATCTATATCTATATCTATATGAACATATCTGATCAACAAAACAGACAATATTTGATCATTTTGATCCCCTTACATAGAGTAGTGCATCAGCTTTACATATACATGTGTAGGTATGATGATAGTCATTAACAAAACAGACAATATTTGATCATTTTGATCCCCTTACATAGAGTAGTGCATCAGCTTTACATATACATGTGTAGGTATGATGATAGTCATTAACAAAACAGACAATATTTGATCATTTTGATCCCCTTACATAGAGTAGTGCATCAGCTTTACATATACATGCGTAGGTATGATGATAGTCATTAATAAAACAGACAATATTTGATCGTTTTGATCCCCTTACATAGAGTAGTGCATCAGCTTTACATATACATGTGTAGGTATGATGATAGTCATTAACAAAACAGACAATATTTGATCGTTTTGATCCCCTTACATAGAGTAGTGCATCAGCTTTACATATACATGTGTAGGTATGATGATAGTCATTAACAAAACAGACAATATTTGATCATTTTGATCCCCTTACATAGAGTAGTGCATCAGCTTTACATATACATGTGTAGGTATGATGATAGTCATTAATAAAACAGACAATATTTGATCGTTTTGATCCCCTTACATAGAGTAGTGCATCAGCTTTACATATACATGTGTAGGTATGATGATAGTCATTAACAAAACAGACAATATTTGATCGTTTTGATCCCCTTACATAGAGTAGTGCATCAGCTTTACATATACATGTGTAGGTATGATGATAGTCATTAACAAAACAGACAATATTTGATCATTTTGATCCCCTTACATAAAGTAGTTAAGTCTTACTACACATCCACACTGCACCTCCATAGTTCTACCCAGACTGATGTGAAACACGGTAACTAGTAGGATAAAGGATGGTGCTTATGAGATAAGATTATAATTCTTAAGCTCCTTGAATGATAATTGTATGATTATGGAACTTCCAAGATGAAATAATAACAGTTATACTCTCAAAACTGCCCAAGAAGCCAATTCAGGAGACTGAGAAAATCTTGTCCATGTAGACAGGTGATCACTATAGACAGGAGTGTACATTGGCCAAGTGGTCCTTATGTAGAGGTGGTCACTTGTACAGGTTTGACTGTACATGTACATAGATTCCCTGTTCCATGATATCTTTTCTATTGAACAACATCTTATGGCACTGCCATGTTTGAGCAAGACACAACAAGTAGCTGTAGATCAGAGAGGTTTAAGAAAATCTTCATTTGACCGATGAAGAAAAATTGTAATAAACATACATGTACTGTGATATCATGATCAGTAGATATAGCAAGTTAACTGATCTCCTAGACTAACTGACACACTACAAAGTCTCTTTGATATTTATCTGTGTGTGGATGTATTGTCTTCATGAAAAGGTTGATGCCAATAATATTGATTGTAGTAGTTTTTTTATCAACAGTGAGAAGAGTAAGATGTAAACAAAACTACATGATAGCATTAACTGTATCATGTGTGTAATAGGAGATATACATAATGTAGTGTCAACGGACAAGTTTTAGAAGTTGGCCACATGTTGTTTAATACAGGTCTTCACCACCAGGCAAACACCTTGCACAGAGATACACAATCAAGCATACGATGATCACAACAGCAAAAAAGACCTCAACCTCACCATTGTCAGTGTTGACTGATATAAAATTCATAAGAACCATTTTGATTTCACTATTGTAGGAAAATGTTGTCACATTGTTATGTGCAAGTAAATCATGATGCCTTTATAGTCTGAAATACATTTCAGTTTTTGACAGTTTCTTGGTCACAATAAATACACTCTTGAGTGTGAAAACTATGAACACATCTATATGCTGAGCCTATCAACTCAGATTAACTCTCTACCCAGTCCCTTACCTTATATAGAAACTGTGGAAATCTCTCCTTCAAGTAACCTGCATGTGTTAACAGTACGAGGGTCTTTTACACCAGTTCCTTTACATGTACCTGCATATGGCAGCAGTTGCAAGCTCTCCTAGGCCATCAGATGTTCCTTTACCGATATGGCAACACCAGGAAGCTCCTTTCCGCAAACTCTCTTGTTGTTCTTGGGTATGTAATCACCAAAGTCTATCTCCAAAATGAATATACGGCATACTTGAATAGAAGTTGTTCCATGGTGGTCCTGCCTCTGATAGTCGGTGTGGTCAGTATAATGTACCAAAGTTCTTGATGAATGTAAGGAGACAAAGATGAGATTGTCAGTAAGTTTTTGGGTACTGTTGTAATCCAGGTTGACCAGTACAGTAGTAAGGGTTGTTTCCAAGCTTTAGAATATTTTACATAGCAAAAGCTTCAATCCTGTCCAAACTTCAACACTGACAGATCATATCAAAGGTACAGCTTGCTTTTTTTTGCAGAGGTAAACATTGATGAAAGCCTATGTTGCTTCAGTGTTTTGAAGATACTGTATATAAACATTTAAATGACTGGTTGTAAATGTCCTGGTTATTGATGCTGATTATGTTGGAAATTATGTTATGAAAACAATAGCTTTAGTCGATTTAACATTGAATGCAGCACAGGTAAACAAGCAGGGAAACGATGATGATAATGGCCAGCACTTCTTTGATATCTCCGTTTGTCATCTTGGAAAGTGCAGCAACAGGACCCGCTATAAACCAACCCTTTGCCTCACCTAGCAGAGTGAGCACAACAATGGCTATGATGACGGTCCTCAGCATGCTGCACTTATTTCTCACATAGATGGCTCGTCAGGGGAGGTAAGGCCCGGACAGAAACAGGTTGGGTTTTCTCGCGGTTGTATGCAGTTTCCATATGGCATGAAATGTGTCTAGATCAAAAATATTTCCCACAATCCTACGCAACTGAACAAGGCAGGTGTTCCTAGGCAACGGTAAAAAGGAGCTAATTTGGTACGATCCCGTCACAGCAGTAGGTTGTTTTGAAGGTCCGAGAACCTTCCATCTGAAGCTCATTACCTGACAGCCTAGAGAAAAATCTGCACCATAGCGCAACGATGACAGGGGAAATGACAAAGGCAAAATGGTTTGTAAGGATTTCATGTCGTTTCTCCTCTGGCAAAAAGGTTCTGTACCTTTGCGTCTTCAAAGGCTAAGCTCTCGGAGGTGTAATGGTAGCATTTAAAACAGATCCCAGCTGTGCCCCATTAGGAAAGGAACATCAAAGGAGTAGCATTGTAGCACTTTGCATATTTGGCAGGGTCTGATGCTAGCTGGAAGGTAGCTTGTAATTCAATAGTATATATATATATCATATATATTAATCATATTTTAAAAAACAGATGAAAACATGGCTTTCATATACCAAGTTTAAAAATGTTTAGAAGTCAGTCACAGTTTACTTCACAAGAATATAGATGCTTGGTTGAATCTATATTTGAAAGAACAAGTACCAGCATTTGGATATTGCACATCTCACGATTTTGGCACATATTTGTTTAAATTAATGTGGTATTTAACAGCCTGGTTAAAAGACAGGATGAATATTTTTTCTTGCATGTGATATAGAATTATTTCTTCTTTGGACTAAGACCTATCCACAAACCAAAGATCATGTAAATCGATTCATAGCACTCTTATTTTTACTAGAAATAACAGGTACCAAAATAGCTCTGAAGTGTGCTGATTTTAAGCAGAGACACATATTTAGAAAGTAAAGTATACAACAGGGAGATGCAGAGGTATAATACAGAGGACAGATGTAATGAGAGGATATATAAAAAAAGCACATGATGTTCCCTGCATACCCAGCCTGGGTAGCACTGTGTGTCTCTAGTTACATGTCACACTCATGACTGTGATTGACATGACATCTAAATGAAGCAACATGCATGTGAAGTTATCAGACTCAGTCATGCTCGGGTCATATAGTAAGGTAGCAGGGCATATAACAGTACACAGTACCGTCTATTTGTCAATCTGTTAATCATGCCCTCTGAAATATCCATCTTTCGAGGTCACAGTGCTTGAGACATAGATAGACTAACAGTCCGAATATGATGACGATGGCAAGAGTTTCTTTAAAGAGTTCTTGTACCTCCTCATTGCTCATGTTGGCAAACACGACAGTTGGGATGTACCTTCCCATGGTGGAGGAACAGTGTGCACCACAGTTTGAACGTCAGTCTCATGGGTTCAGATGCACACAGCTCTTTATTCTTGTGCCTTGGTGGTGTCAGTGTTTGAGGTGTTGAAGTTCAGTTCTCGGTATTGAATGTGCCATCACTGTCTGATGTTCATTTCATGGAAGGGCCATTCCTCCTTGTGGCTGTGGCACTGATATGGTGCGAGGTGGGTCTTGCGCATGGTGCTGAAATTACTATTGTTACAACCCACTCCTTTACAATAACCTCTGGGATTACTGGGCTGAATCTTGCAGTCCTTGCTGTGATGTTTTACCCAAAGTGGCTGCTGTGTTGTCTGTTTCTGCCCCTTGTAGTTTTCCCCATGTTCTACACGTTCTTCTTAGAAGACCTTCTCCAGGGCTACACACTCCTTGGAAGGCTATCTAATGAAAAGACAAAATCCTCTATTACTAACCTCATTCATGTAGCAAATTTGAACTGTTGGAAGCATACATGAAGGTCAACAGCTGAGGGCTAACAATAACATGTTCTCACATGGTCACAGCCTCACTGCAAGGAAACGCTGCAAAGAATTATGCATGTGCACTCCATGTGAAAGGGTTATGTTGTGCATAAATGTTGACTTATTCCATGTGCATTCTTCCCATTCATGAGGATCATCTGATCAATGGCACCTGAGAATGTCTGAAAACTGCTGTGACAGAAGTAAGTTGTACTGTACTGTACATGGTCATGTACATGGTCAGTCCCCTTTGTCCCTCCCCCTGCACGTCAAGTCAAATCTATCATATTGAATCAACTCCCATTATACATGTACATTTTAACTACAAACGGATAGGATTCTAAGAATAATGTGCACTGTAGCTTAATGATTTTGCAGCAGACCTAAATTGAACCAGGTCATGATAATGTGCAACTACATGTATATGATACAATCAAATGTTGCATATTGTAGTTGCTCTTCACTGACTTATGCACACAAATGCCTGCACATTTATGTCATCATCAGGGGAAGATCTTGTCAGATCTAGTCGTGTATGTCATAATCCAGACCTACCTGTGACGAGTCAGAACCTGCGCCAGGTCTGGTTTCCGCGGCAGTCTCCGTACAGCCCATGTAATGTCTTTTCACGTACCTCATTACCTCGCAGAGTCTGTCGCCATTTGTGCCCCATATTGATTTTTGGTTATTTTGTATTCTGAAATGCAATACTCCAGTGGTACCTCCGGTCACAATGTCAGACAACATGTACTCTATGACGTCATCCCACCCTGCATTTACATGGAAATCATATCCATAGAATCTAAACTAGGTCTCCAGTCTAACGTTTTATAATGGCACTCATGTTCCTACCTAAAACATTTGAATCACAGATATTTCATGAATTGTTTAGAAGGGGTAAAGAAATGTATCTTGCAAGACTCAAAGTCAATCAGACACGTGACATACGGGTATAGACATTTTGTACTACCATAAATGAGTGAAAAGTTAATGTTCCTGCAACATATATGTGGCTCTTTATTATATTTCTCCTTTTTAGCATTACCCCTCATCATCAGAGAACTTATCATAATGTGTTGGCCATTTCTACACTGCTTGTATGCTTTGCCATTGCTGCATTATTTTATGCAAATAATCTGTTGCTAGTTATTCCTGTAAGAAAAATCCAATAATTTTGCACAAAATCATGGATTTACAGTCACCTTTCCACCCCAGAATTGCATCTATTCCCATATCTAGATCTGTTCTTGGCTTTTTACAGACCATTATTGCATTAATGCATTGTCGTAACTCAGTCATACATGTAATTGAGTTAGATTGTGCTGGGAACTTGCTAAAACCTGCCTGTCTACTATTATGAGGATTTAGTTGTGCTTCCTGTGTCCATGTTGTCACTTTAGAATTGCTATTATAAGTAGATTCTAACAGTTGATTGATTCAAGGTTATGGAAAACTTATGACCCAGTTTTAGCAAAAAGGTGTTATTTTTTCTTGCTTTCCTTCTATTCCGGGAATTCGAAACTGTACTTTATAAGTTATAGATTGCTTAAATCATAATACAGTGTACTATTGATAGTCTATTAAGCTAAAACCCTGTCTGGAACATCAAAATATTTTCTTGCTCTATGAATACCTAGGCTTGTATATATACCACCAATCAATTACCCCTAATGTTTCAATTCTCTACCTTTTCTCCTATTCATTAATGTCACTGCCTTTACCCTGTCAAGGCACGATTACCGTCACCGTCATGTATACCACCATATTAGGTAAACTGTTACCTGCAATCACTGGTCTGCAGTCCGTGCCTGTAATTATTCAGAATGCTGCACTAGTGCTTTCTGTGGCAGCCTGGGTGGAGGTATCGATTCTCCCAAGTGTGGATGTGCACCGATCATAGTGCAGTGATGATGCCCTCTGGCTTGTGACTTGTGAGGCACTGTAAGGGTGATACACTCATGGACAGGCAGCGCTTTCTGTTTGGCATTTGCTTATGTTGTTTTGTTACATATTGTGGTATGTGCAGACCTATTAGTATTCTTGACTGTATTTCAAACATTTAATCTTTCCAATTTGAGTCAGCTGAAACTACTGATTACCTGCACAATCTCAGTTTGTAGTTTTGTTGTGTTAAGGGTGTTCTTGTCCGTATTTCACAATTATTTTTTGTTGACATACATGTACTGGTAATTGCTTGTCTATATAGTTTCCTGTCATGAATGCAGATTTCTAATAATTTGCTGTTGTACCTGCCACATGTTTTAAGATGGAAAAATTGCGTTGTTATGTGTATGTCCTGCTTCTGTATACATGGTGATGGTCGAATCATAGCCCCAGTGTCTGCCTGTTCATCTATCCGTGTTAGAAGGCCAATTCTTTGGGGATCATTTTATTGGGGGTTTTAATACAATAAACTTGCATGAAAGGTACCCCATGGAGGTGATATAGTTATTATGAAGTAGATGCATAAATTTGTATCCTTTTGTGTCGCTCGAAAATTCAATTTGGCTTTTGTGTCGATAAAATTGACGGTATGTGGGGTAGTCTACATATCCAACAAAAGTTCCCAAAACAACATCCACATGTAGTTTTATCTTTTTGATATCAGCTGCATTTTGATT